>NW_027042670.1:609130-1218260 GCF_036370985.1 Arxiozyma heterogenica | reverse complement strand
ATTTTTGTCTGGACTTTTTTAAAGATTTTCAAAAAGTTTGTATAAGAATGAAATTAATAACTATACTTAAATATTATATATGCAAAAAACAAACGAAAAAAGAAGGACGGAAAAGAAAAAATCAAATATAGAACGACATATAAATATTAAGAGATGATAGATTCTTATAAAAATTGTACAAAGCAGCCGCCAACTATATATTAATATTGCTTCATAGATGTTGACGTAAGGCTTCGGAATCAAAAATTCTAGTAGAGTTCATTTTAGACTAAAATAATAGGAAAATGTAACTTACAATAGGATATTGGTGGTATTATAAGTTTTATTGATATTTATAGTAAGAAATTAGTGGTACTATAAATTGTTATTGTATTGCTTGGTTTTTTCTTTCTACATAACTAATATACAAGATACAATATTATACAGTATACTCCTTTTATCTTCGAATCTTCTTTAATATAAATTTTTATAACTTACATGGATGTATTAATTTTTATTGTAGCAATGTTAATGGACATTATTTACTCTACTCATATCCCAATCATCTGATAACTTTGTTACTCTTTGTTAGACATAGCAACATAAATCTCGAAATGAATTACAACCTTAAACATTTTGTATAATAAATAATATCAATAAACTCTGAATATTTATAATAACTCATTAATTATTATGTTGAGGCTAATTTGCTATTTACTCTAAACTGTGTGCTATCTTGGATCTTAACTGTAATATTACCAATATGAATATAAGTATTAGAACAAGAACATAACTAACGTGTTTCAAACTATCTAATCTGTTATAAATGATCTAACAACTCTTCCAATAATGTATTTATAAATATAATCTGTATTATGAACATCCCATTAGTAGAATATTATTTGTATTAATTTAACAGAACTATTTGTGATACTACAGTTCATTGTATTAAAATAATCTCTTTGATTATCCCAATACTAATACAACACTATGACAATGAGATAGAAAAAGATGATAATCTATATGAGCAATAAATAAACCTGCTACTATTACTTACTGAAGATATTTTTGATGTTATTAATATTATTAATTATTCATATCTCAACCAAGAAAGCTATCATTATTTAGAATGCTTTTATACTCTTAATAGAAATTTATATATTAATATGTTTGTTTGATCATCAGGTAACATATCAATAATGATCATTGCAACTATCTTAAATAACATCTTACTATCTAACAAGTTAAACATTTCTGGCTTATGTAATACACCAACTCAAACAGGTCTCTATATACTATACCCCTAACTCTTTCTCATTCTTTATCTTTTTCAATCTCAATAAATTTTAATTAATCAAAGAACATTTCACCTTTTAATCATTTCAATACATGCAAATGTACAAATAAAATAACTTGATTATTCATAAATCATGTGGCAAATTTTATTCCAACAAGAATGGCACCTACTGGTATTGGTATAAACCTTAATAAAAATTTAATATGTTTCCAAATTTATTTTTCTTTATCTAATGATATCATCATCGTAAATTGCAATATTCTAACAGTAGATGATTTTGCACTACCACTAATTGACTAGGTAGCAATTGCAACCAAAAATATTTGAACTAAGAAAGTATTGATGTTGTACAATTCATTAGAGAACTAAGCCAAAAATGACTAGAGGATAATTCACGTAACTGTATTGGATATCATTCAGTATATGCTCAAAAGTTAGAGAGTGAAATCATATAAAAGCACAATAAAAAACTTTACACCTAACCCAGACATAGCTCATAGCATTAATACACTATATGATATTAATTTTTATCCACAAAAGATGGCCATAACAAAAGAAACACTAGACATTTGTTGAAAGCTGCTGGTTCATAGAAAAAAACTTCCTGTTTCATTGTATTAAATATCTCATAACATCTTGTAAATTGATTACTCAAGCTAAACTAACGTTCTTTGTTTGAATAAGTTAGATAACACTGTATAAAGTAGGAAAAATCAACTTATCATTTGATAGTAATACTCAAAACGAACACTATTCCACTTTTCTCAATTGTATATAAATATGGTAACTCAGATAAAATAATTCCCACAGATCAGCAAAAAACCTACTTTCTGTTGTGTATCTCACACTTAAACCATTTTTGTTTTTAATTACAATATATTTACAAGTTCATACATGTGTATTATTTGATTTAATACTGTTGATTGTTGGATATTATGTTGGTGTTGTAAGAACTGACAACAGTGTTATGGAATTTTACTAATTGACATTCGGCAATAATGAATAAATTTTCATGAAGAAATATAATCTTGGTTATTGGTAGGGTGTATTTTTGTGAGTGATTTGGATGTAATATTTGTGATGTAGTTGAGTAGTAGTACGATGGTAGTTGGCATAGTGTTGATAATTATACTGTGAGGTTCATCCATATGAATAGATTTCATGGTAGTAGTATTGAAGTGATCACTATATGAAATTGATATGTGCTATCAGATTATATCATTTAGGTGGAAGATACTGTAAGTGTTTGTGTTTATGTATTTGTAAATACTCATAGCAATAGAGTAACCATACCATAAAGATAGATTTATTTTGTTTATAAATATCTTCCTTAGTAATAACCCATGTACAAAGTGGATTGTCGTGAATATACTCTCTATAGTTAAGGATATCTTGGTTGGCTGTATCAAATATATTTATGGAATAATTATATCATGTTGAATGGGAGTATCTCAATGTTATATAATGTGAATTTGTGAAGTGCATAGATCTCAACTGAGGATGTGTTCTTGTCTGTAAGCAGGTTTCCTTTGTATTGTTTACATCAGTGTTTGTGTGGTGCAGTGATTGATATCTGTTTGAGTTGTTTTTATTTGATTGAAAAAAGTTTTTGGAATTTAAGAAAAATTGGATTTCAGAAAAGAAAAAGAATGAAAAGATAAGAAGACAATTTTAGCATATGTTGGCAGTTACAGTTCTACAAACAGTGCTGTTTTAACCAACTTGTAGGTCTAGATCAAGAAAGTCGTGTAAGAATGAATAAGTGGCTATTCTATATTGTTTGCTATGGTATGGCATAATACACAATAAAAGATAGTATTGTGCAAAGTGATAGTTGTAGTGGGTAGTGTAATTTAATAAGAGCTATTACTAGGATATCAGTAGAAGTAGATGTATTAATGCACATAGCACTTCAAAATATTAAATGTATGGTAGAGAGAAGAGAATATAATGTATAGAAATAAATCTGACTAGTGAGATATTGTCGTGGTGTTATAGGGTATTGCTGTGTTTATGGCTTATTGAAATATAATTGAAGATCTCTTTAGTAATCTGAATTTATCATATTAAATGAGTGACACAATATCATGTATTTTAGTTATGTAGAATAAAAAACTAAGCAACATGAGATAAATTCACAGCACCACCAACCCTATTATAAGTAAACTGAGAACTCATCATACTACCAATATTCTATTATAAGTTTATATCAGTTCAACATGTTAATATTATAATAATTTTTAAAAAGGTTTTGATACAGAGACCATGAATTAACATATGACTGCTAGTGTCAATAACATCTTAGATAAATTTTCTTATTCTCTTGAAATAAAATATTCCAGAATGAAATACATAGAAAAAATGAGATTATAACAGATAACAAACAACGAAACTATTTATACATATTTTACTGTTCGTGGAGGAAAATCACTTGATATCCATATAAATAAAACTAAAGATTTTCTCGTATCATACCTTAATTTTATTTACACTTTTTGTATATTATTAAAAGCATGTTCTGCATAAAAAGTAAAGAACATTGCTATAATTTTGTGTACAAATAATTACATAATAGTCATAGAATACAATTGAGAATATATCTGGTTTATTCAATACATAAAGGTGCTAATTCTCAACAATAACTTCTACTATGTCTCATAGATAATGCATATAGTAAGAGTCCAGGTAGCTATTAACTATTAATAATTGTTGGTAATTAAATATGAGATCTAAAAAAAGTGTTAAGTTAGATCATGGATCCCATTATGTAATATGTATTACTTAGTCAATATTGGTTATATTGGTAAAGTTACATTTTTATTATTAGGTCTAGAGATATGGAGTGAGTCTACATCTTTTATCTATCCAAGTTATCTATTAATATTAATTCCAAGTCGACTATTATCAAAAGCTAATAATCATAAGGTTATCACAATTGGTAGCGTTTGGTATCATATCACTGAACACTTGAAACTTCTAAAGTGGTGTAATCTATCATATACAAATATAGTTAATTCAAACTCATATAGATAGTAGTTTACGATACAACAACTGCAGCCTGATAGAAAAGTAATAATAGTGAATAGGAATCAAAAAGGAAGAGTGGCAATTAATGACCTGTATCACATTGGATCCAATGAACCCAATTATCGGTGTGTGCAAGACACATACACCATGATATTTCCCAATCTTCATCTTTACTGTTTTGTTCCACTGTATACATTTCGTAAAAGTTCAGTTTCTATCTACTATTAACGCCATTTCCCAACAGCTCTTCCAACATACTTTGAAGTGAAACCACAACAAGGTTTATATTTCCAAGTAGTTTATCACAGATATGTGAATACGAATGACGTAATAGAAGATCATTGTTCTTCTATTAAAAATGCTGCCTGAGTTATGTTAACTACTTTGTAAAACACTATAGTTTTTCTTATTCAATATAATCCCATTGCATCCCTACAATATTCAGTAATAATTATTATACTAATTCTCACATACTATTATCATCTATTTCTATAATATTTGTTTTTATTAGCTTTTATTATATCTTCATATAATATTGAAAGTTTTTAATACTTATTTTAAACCGATTCTTGCATAGTATGAATATCAATATAATATTAAATATTCCAATCTTAAATTTATCTATTAAAAAACAAATGCTATACTATCACGTGTTGATTCTTCCATACTAATATCATATAGGTGTTTATTAACTACATCTCTATATGCTTTCATTGTACATATAATAAATTATTATACTTCTACAGAGTATATCCCTATAATAGCAATTTATTTTATGTCTGATCAAGTATCATATTTTGATATTAAGCAATGCTGTGTTATGCAATATAAATAATACTAAACTATTTTTATACATATATAAAATACTTATACCATAAAACTTAATAAACTATACAAATTACTAGAATTTTAGCATATATTTATTATTTCTTCAGGTTCAATTTTGTATCTTCTTGTTCACTAACTGATAATACCATCACAAATTACATCATTAAGTACTCTCCATCTGTTAGTCGTAACGAAATGATATGGAAAATTGTATATGTTGTGACAGTTCTAGTGCTTAAACTTATTAACAGTAGTTGAGTTTCAACGTGATCTAACAATCATATTTACTCATACCTAACATTAGCGATCTTTCTTTGGACAAGCATTTCAACTTACTTATTGTATATAATAATTTATATCTTTACAAGTATTAAACATGTCAAGGATATTTATATGTTTATTAAAATTATTGTAAAAATAATTATATATAAACGTATGTTGTATTTAATGATAATATATACTTTATGTTAATGAATCATAGAAATCCATATAAAGGGCCTATCAAAATAATAACAAGGTCAATTATATTATACATTTTCTTAATCATTAAGTAGAACGGACAAGTCACTTTATATGAGGTATAAATAGTGAGATGATGGTGGGTAAAAGATAGTTCATTTTTCTCTATTATTTAGTTTCTTCATGAAATTCTAGCATTAGAAGTATTCTCTATATGGAATAGTAATAACTAAATCAAACTTTAACTAGCTAAAATACAGCTGTGTTAGGATTGAATAATATTCTCTGCACGTCTTCTCTTTAATTATTATATATATATTATCGAATCAACTTACTTCAGACTTAAAAGTTGTTAGCTTACCTGGTAGTTTATCCCCTAATTCCTATTTATAATATTCAACTCTATGTATATATATATCTTTTATATATTATAATAAATATTCAATGGGGGATATTAATCAATATACTTATTATATGTTCATTTGTATTAATATATACCATAATAATATATAAAATAACAGCTTAGATAGACCTATATTTCCATATGGTATAGTATATTTAGTAAGTACTGTTATTTAATTAAGATATATTATAAAGACAGTTAATAAATTATGATATAAGGAGCTGTATATATCAATTGATAGTATTGATATGTTCATAAAATAGTATGAGGATCCATGTGTGTGAAGAATAATATATCGTATGAAGCAGACTACTAATACTAGATTATATACATAAGATACTACTGACAACACAGTAGTGTTATTTAAATATATGTACACCTTGGTATATAATTACTTTTGAATGTCCATTTCCACTTCACACTTACTGGAAATACTATCTCAACAGTACACTCTAAAACATTCTTTTTATTACTGATCTCACATATAACCACATATATTTGTCTCTCTCATTACCATTATCCATTAAATATTAATTTTTAAGAATATACAGTACAATTTCAATATCACATATTGATATATCATCATTTCTCGTTATATACAAGTATCATTTAGTGTTCACGCCTATCACAATATCAAGAATGTAATCTCCTTACACTCTACTTCATATTACAGATCTGTTGTGTCAAACTAAATCACAACATCTGCAATATATCAACCACATTTGTTTCATTCTATTAACAAGCACTTATTAAGCAACTACCACTCCTGCAGTTATTTTTACTTCCTCATAGTTTTATAGTCCACTTCTTTTTTCATTTTTTAATAATAATATTTTACAAGTTCTGAAATATCATCTCAAGAAACACAAGAGTAATATGATTCTAGCAACAAGAACACACAACAATACATACTTACTTAGGTTACCGTATTTTTTGCCAGTATATTATCTCCAAATTTAATTGACAATGAAAATGCTTCAACACCTTTATAATTCTTTATTTGTTTATATGATTTAATCTTTATCACAATCTAGCAATATACAATCATTCTTATCCATACAGTTGTTGAATTATGATCTTGTTTTGTTTTTTGATATACTATTTGCATAGTAATATCTTTTTATATCATATGGAAATAATTAGCATGTGCATTCGCAATCAACAATCACTTTCATTTACTAATTCCTGCACATCAACAAAATACAATATACTCAACTATGTTACATCTAATCCTATTCTATATGTATTTCCTCTTTAAATTAGTTCAATAAAATTCAAAAAGCATGATCACGAGAATCTAATATTGTTCAAAAATTTCATGGTTAAATCTTGTTTTTATTTATAAATAGACAGTGATCTCCATTAGCACACTGTTATTAATTCTTTTACCAATCAATTTCTTATTCTAACAGTATCACTTTATTTATCCTATTTTATCATTTCTTATAACATCTTAATACCCCTTTTATATTGGTCATTTGTTTGTTATTTAATTCTTAGAAGTTCTCTTTTCTTACCATTGTATTTCAACATATATATTCTTACTCTCTTTCAAGAGTTATCATGACAATGAAATATCAACTTTACCAAACTACTATTTTTTCACATCCATCTGTTTGCTTCGTGAAATTCAGATATATTACATTATCTCTTCTTCGAATAATTGTTTCATATAACTTATTCTGTGTTTATTATTCATAATAATATTATAACCTTTGGATAAACGTATCTTCTCACCACTGATACATCATTACATTTCCATACTTTTTTACTAATCTTTGTAAAGTATCACGCCTTCATTATACCTTATATTCTATGTTACTTCTATTGTTATATATTAGAATGAAATTTCCACAATAAAAAAGTAGTTATTATAGAATACCACTATTATATTTGTCAGCTGTCTTATATCTTAATGTTTTTCAATACAATATAAGTATGGTATCTAAGAAGGTATGCAACCCACTCAGCTCAATAAAAATAACACACAATATTTCAAATAGTTCATGTGGTATGTACTTGTGAATATTCTAACTAGTTCTATTACAATATGGTCATCTAGTACAACTTTGCTTTTTGATTGGTTGAACCAGTAAGAACCCTATATAGTGTCCATCAAATGGAATATGCAATTAGGAACATCACATTAGTTACTTCTTGTATATTTGTTATGCAATATCACAAAAATACAGTCTCTAGAAATAGTATTTATATGACTTAACCTAACTACAATAAAATATATTTATTAAATATCGTTGCTTGTATTTGTTCAAATTGTATGCACATTAGTCATTACTCCGGGTTATTCTTCAATCCTTGGATGATTGATATTCTAATATACTTTTAAATTGGCAGTGTCATTCTTGAAGTGTTATAATTAGTGTTCTTGTATACTCGTTCTTTCTAGTGTACAGTAAATAAACAGAAAATATTTTCAAAAGGCTAGTGGGAAAGTATAGAGTGAACCACACTGGAGAAATCTAGCAGATATAACATGAAATATATTCTAATCGTAGCATTCATTGTTTAAACTAGTTACTTAACACTCACAAAGAAATATACTAGTCAAAACACAGTTACGTGCTTTGTATTTTTTCAAATTTTTAAATATTTTTTCTCGATGTCATCACAGAATTTTTTTGCTGCAGCAGTTTTTCCATCAACGATGAGATGAAAAGTAGATTAAGAGAAGAAAAGGAGAAGAGAGTATTTGTAGTAATTATCTCTAAATAGTGATGTTGGAACTTTCATTAGATAGAAAACCGGATTTCAATATGCAGTGGTATATTTTATTTCTAACATGAATTGGTATATATTCATAGTGTGATAATATATGTTGTGTTTTTAAAATATCAATATACCTTCTTAGATATTATCATAGTTCAACTATTAAATGAAGTACATTAGCATTTCAATTTCTCTGGATAGAAGTTTATCTAAAGTGTTCTTTGCTACGCTAGTTTATTAAACTTTCATTATGTTAGTATATATGGATTATTTATTAATGTTCAGTTAAATTATTGTGGTTTTATAACTCCATTATTTGTTGTTGAATGTTAACAATTTCTGTGTTATACTGTTACTTTTATTATGTCGTCGAAATAGAATATTTGAGAATGAAACAAATGGAACAATGAGATTCCAACATATGACACCACTGGAATGCTGAGGAACTGTTGCTTACATGTCACAAAATGTTAATAATACTGCTTGCTTGATTTTTGCCATTCATAGAAGAGAAGTAACAAAATTTAACATACACAAAGACAACATTTTTTCAAATCGTGTTTCTTTTCCCGCATACTTTTCACATATTATCATTTCTGTGTTATACATACAGAAGAAGATGGAAGAACTTTAATACAATTTTGTAATATATATTTATCCAATTACAGTATTGAGAACGTTCATTATTTATCCAATGACTATGAGCACCAATTCTTAACAACTTTAATATACTGTAATAAAATATATATTGTTAATGTGAGGTGTGGGAGAGGCAACTATGAATTTACAGAATGATTATTCATATGCTATGACTATTACTATTATTCAAAGAAATCACAATCCACAAAACTATTTCTGAAAGTATTTCCTTCTCTCTTATTTTTGAGTTTGGAAAGATCATTGCATTCTGACAGTTAATTTTCTAGAACAGTAGTTGTCATAACTTTTTCAAATGAACTATACCATAGTACTCTTGAGAATAAAAATATGAATTGTATATGGGTAATTGTCAAAGAATTCATTTTCTGTAATTGATATAATTTCTGTATTAGTTATACAAACACTCTTACTTATACTCAGATATAGTTTTTAACTTGTTGTTGCTGGTCTTATTCTATAGTAAGAATTACCTTCGGATATCATCCCCAACATGAATGTATAAAGATATCTGTGAATGTATTTCATTATCACGACAATACATCATCTTATAAATTACTTATATCCCTATGGATCTTATTAACAACAAAATTATTACGTTAACATTAGGATAAGTTCTATTACATGAAAGTATTTGCAGACGCGTGACAATCGATAATATATTTTGTAAAATCTTGTATTAGACGTCAATAAACAAAATAGCAACCATTAGATAATCATTTTATCAATCTTTTTTTTCTACAAGGATAAGACAAAACAGAAAGAACCTATTCGTTTTTATGAATCTATGATTATATTACTGTTGTATTTATTTGTTTTTTGAATTGTTTCTAAGAACACTTTTAAAGTGGTATGATGGGGAATATTTGATTTTTCTTTTATGTTTTTTTGACAATACTTTATCAATAATATTCTTGCATTTGGTTTAATCATCATGAAAGTTTGGAAAATGTCATATCAATCCTTCGTATATTTATAGTTCTTGAGGTCTTGAATATGTTAATTTATGCTGTTTTGGCTGTATTGTTGTTAAAACACAAGTTTTTTGAGAATCAAAAGTATTAGGGTGTTGTTTATATTCTGTTTATATCTATTTAGCTAGTATTAATTCCTCACGTTTTGTAAATAGTATTGAAGCAAGATATCCGATTTCATGAATACCTTAATATACAATCTTGTGATGAGAAGATCGACCCAAAACATTACAAAAACTTATAAATATCTACAGTTGTAATTATATATAAATAAAGAGTTGTTACAAGTTCTCCAGAGAAGTGATCTTTATTTATATTTCAAACCACAGTGCTAAGAGACCTGTTTTAATAAATAAACAACAATAATAATATTTGTTGATTGTCTAACTTACAAATATGGAAAAATTATGCTAGGCTCTAAAGGTTCATTATGAGTACTTATTTATTAAGTTGTAACTATTTAATCCTCGCGTGTGATGTTCTGAAACATGATGAGATAAGAGAAATGATGTTGTCAATAATACAAATTAGAATGTGTGAGTTTTTGTAGTCGATTATCAAATAATCCACGTAGGAAATTTTATATCAAAGCTCACTTAAAGAGGTCTTTGATCCAGTTTGATAGATCGTAGGGATAATTATCAACATTGGATTATGATATAGTTGAGTCCAATATAATATAATTAGACAATATATCGTATGTTCACAAGATCTTTTTTGTTAAAAACTGATTTTGGTAGATCGTTGGTAATTTTTTTGAAAGAAGTAAAGTTGTGAAAGATCAATATGTATTTAATAATAAATACAATATATACTATTTGCATGGGTTTTCAATAAACGAGAAATCCAATTTACTAAATACTTAAAACATAACAACGTTAGACTTTAAGTCTACTATAGTTCAGGAGATACCATATTAGCATCCCTAAGACTCTAATCCCAAATGTTAAATCTACAAAACTATATTTCCATAAACAATTAAGATTATTTAAATTAAATATCATTTTAAATATTTTCATAGGATAAATGCTTGATCATAAACAGTAGAAAGATGGTATAGTGTTTAACATAAATCTATTTATCAAAGTCTTCTTTGAAATGAAAAACGTAAGCAGATTTTTCAAATTTGTGGCTTTCACTGCATATAGAACATGTAGATTGTTTTTGAATCGATCTTGTTTTCTGGAAAATAATTTTGTATTATTAGGCATAGAATATTTCTCATAATTCTCTAAAAACTGTCCAAGATATCTTTTCCCATGAGTAGAGCAAAAATTATTTCCCATGTCAAATGATTATATGAACAATTTATATTTAATCCACCAACTATACCAAGGTAAACAAAGCAATGAGCTCTTTCTAAAAAGTTTCTGAAACATATATATCACTATCTCTTTCTTTAAATTACAAAATATGAGTGAACCACAATTTTCGAATGAATAAAAATAACAACGATAGAGTTATTTATTTTGTGATAAATAAGTCAATGAATTTTGACCATTCTCTTTTCATGTGTAAGATATAGAAACAATGTAAACAACATAAACATAATACACTGGATTAATCTGATTCATCAATGGTTACTCTATCACATCTTATATTTACGGTCACATTTTTATGTTTATTATAGTGATATCATCTAGTAAATTTTATTGCTCTTTTAAACCTATAACATTCAATGTTATTCACAGTATCTGCTATCATGATATTAACATGTATCTTTACTATGGATTTATACATAGTAGACTAAGTTCATATCAACCACTATTACTTTCAATTATGTTTTTATTCTTAAACTGCTTACTTCATTTAGACATTAATAACTGGTAGATTGTATGGTATCACTCTTAAACTATGAACTCTTTGTTAATATACAACTTCTCTTGATATTACGTCTTAGACAAGAATGATACTACACAAACACATCACACTTAATTACTCTTAGCATCAGCTATCATGATCTCTTCATTATCCACCAATCTCATTTCATTCAAATTTCAATTGTCAATTTTCCTTTTTTCAAAATTTGAAAAAATAGTTCGAAAAAAAAATTAACAACAATAATAGCCACACTCATCGACAACCATATAAAATACAGATCCATATAACCATAAATAAACAGTTACGATATGCTTACTATATGGTATAACTTTGAACATTGCTAAACCACTATTTAAGATGGTATAGTTACACCACTGTATACTTAATAATCATTCATAAGTAGCTATAGAGAATATTCTCAAAAGAACTTACTCCATACATATATTGTAACTAGGGAAACTATTTATTAAATACCACTTTCATTTACTGTTATACTACTACTTTCATAATAAATATGACTATTTAAGAATTCTCCAATAACACATGAACACTATCCCTTACTAATATTTTCAATATGAAAAATATAATTATATCTTCTATATCACTTCATTATCCATCGAATGATAGTGTTATAATAATTTATGATCATATGCAATACTCTTTTGAAATTAACACATAATGATAACTGTTATAAACATAAATACAATTATGCTATATCCATAAACAAATTTACTATATCATCTTTTTACTCATATCTTACAGGATATTTATCCTTACTAATTCCAATCTATTATACATGGATTTGATTTATGGTTGATTTTCAATGCTTATGGTAATAATGATAAAAGACAAATTGATTTGATATAATGAATAATATTTTGATTATATCTTTATTTCATTCTACTGTACTACTTTCCCTGTTCAATAATTTTTGTTGTGTCTTTTATTCAGATGATCTTATTTTAATGTTTGAAAAATAACGTAATAAAAAGAGATTTTATCTCGATCTTTGAACATTGAACAACATTTAAGAATATACTATGGTGGAGTATTAACATGTTAATCTTTCAATTTACTATTCAGAAAATCTACTTTCTTTAAGAATTAGTCTGACATTATTATGACTGGATGTCTAATACTGTATATGGATCTCTAACTGCAACAAAGAATGATGAGAAGTTATTGAAATTCAAAAAAAAAAAAAATAAGAATTTAATTCCATTATAACATTAAAATAACAAGACATACTATATTTATGAATTAACATTTGCAAAAATACGACTGTGTTATGATAGTTTTACATGTTCCTTATTTAAAAAGAAAATTTTCACATTATCGGAATCCTTGGATAATTATTATTATTATTATTATTACAATATCTTTCACATATAGAGGGGACATTCTCCTGTATCTTGTAAATCTTGAAAGTTCTACATCCAGTAAAAGACAAAAAGAGATATCATATGTTTTCAAAAGAAGGTACATTACGAAATTCTGTGTATCTACATTTTTGTGTATAATATTCTTAACATGTAGAGTAAGTATAATATATCATCAGTGTGCAATTCTCTGCATTTGGGAAATAGCATGTTATTTCTCTTTCTTTCCCTTTTTTCCTTTGCTACCTAAAAGGAATCTCCATTTCTTCAAATATTGTTAGAGTAATTCTATAGTATGTCTCTACTGTTCATGTGAGTACAATAGTTATTGGATATGTTAGCTTACGTACAATTGAATATTATATTACAAAAAAGAAAGAAATAGAAGTATAACCATAAGTTTAAGCGAGTTAATAACAGTGACCATATTAACACAAATATACATATATATAGTTATTTGACTTAGCAAGATACAGTGGTATTTAATTAGTGTACATCCATGTATATATGTATGTATTATATGTTCCCTATGGATGTATTTGTATATACAGAGGACAGAAAGAAAATAATTAAGGAATGTGGGAATAAATACATTTGTCTAGTTAACTTTTCAGTAAATACAGGTAAAGAAAGATTGTAACTGTTTTTAAGACATGTGTCAAACCTTTTATTATGATCTTTGAATTAAACTAGCATCAAATCTTCACAATTACAATTTTTCTTAATTAGAAAAGATTTAAAGACCTTACATCCTTTAAACCATGATCAATCGATTTATACAGAAGTAAATTTCCTAATCACAATCTCTTTATTAAAAATTGCCAAAACATGTAGCAAAAACATACATGTATTAAAATGTCTATATAGCAACTATTAGATTGTATAATTGTATTGAATAATTTAAATTACTTAAAATTGGGAGAAGATATTATCGGTTTATTAGGAATGAGTAAATCTATTTGTGCTGTATAAGATATTTGAAAATCAAATAAATAATAAAAATACACAATATAAAAAATATTAGAATACTATATACTTATATAGAAATATTTAATTATTAAATTATTTAGAATTCTTTATTTTAAAATTTTTTGCCTTTAATCAATTTAAATTACCATGAATAATAATAAACCAATGCAATGGGCAACACTCCACTTCATCATATACATGGTGCTACCTTTACCTTCATATGATACAAGAGAAGGTACACCTTCATGAGGTACTGTGATAGCAATTGATGATGAGGATGGCTGTTCAGGAATATATTGGGAAACTTGTGGCACCATTGAAGGCATCGATGTTTCTGATCTTCTAGACTCATTATTACCGATTACAGTGGTAGATGTTCTAGAGTTTCTAGATGTTGGGTGATTTTTACCATTGGTAAATGCTGGACCAGGGGTAGTAGAAGTAACAGAAATAACTGGAGTTGCGTTGGAAGCAGCAGAAAGTGAGTTGGTCTCTTCTTGTTGGTTCTTTGAATAAACAGATTCAATAGAACTATGTCCAATGATAGCAGTCATACTTGTTTCAGAAGTTGCAGATGGTTCTGGACAATAAGTTGTAGTCATAGTAACTCCATTAACAACCGTAGTCAGAACAACTAGAGTGCCACTCAAAGTAGATTCAATCTTTTCACCAGATATAGTGGAGTTTCCATAGAGAGGAGATGGTACAGAAATTGGTGATGTCATAAAGCTACTAAATGGAGATGGTGTGATTATAACAACAACAACTTCAGTAGAGGAAGAGCCATTACTGTCAGTGACTACAGTTGTGTAGGTAGATGTGATTGGGACAGTGACTGCACCAGTGGTAGTAGTGGATAAGGTAGATGGAGCTGGAGTGATCACAACAACAACAACCTCTGGAGAGGAAGAGCCATTGCTGTTAGTAATAGTGGTGGTGAAGGTAGATGTGGTCAAGGCAGAGACATTCGCAGTAGTAGTGGTGTAGATAGTTGGGCCACTTGGAGATGGGGTGATTACAACAACAACAACCTCTGGAGAGGAAGAGCCATTGCTATCAGTAACAGTGGTTGTGTAGGTGGCTGTAGTTGGAGCAGAAACATCCGCAGTAGTAGTGGTGTAGATAGTTGGGCCACTAGGAGATGGGGTGATCACAACAACAACAACCTCTGGAGAGGAAGAGCCATTGCTATCAGTAACAGTGGTTGTGTAGGTGGCTGTAGTTGGAGCAGAAACATCCGCAGTAGTAGTGGTGTAGATAGTTGGGCCACTAGGAGATGGGGTGATCACAACAACAACAACCTCTGGAGAGGAAGAGCCATTGCTATCAGTAACAGTGGTTGTGTAGGTGGTTGTGGTTGGGGCAGAAACTGGAATGGTGGTAGTAGTGTAGGTGGTAGATGGGGATGGGGTGACCACAACAACAACAACCTCTGGAGATGAAGAACCGTTGCTGTCAGTAACAGTGGTTGTGTAAGTAGTTGTGATTGGAGAAGAAATATCTGCAGTAGTAGTGGTGTAGATAGTTGGACCACTTGGAGATGGTGTAATCACCACCACAACAACCTCTGGAGATGAAGAGCCATTGCTATCAGTAACAGTGGTTGTGTAGGTGGCTGTAGTTGGAGCAGAAACATCCGCAGTAGTAGTGGTGTAGATAGTTGGGCCACTAGGAGATGGGGTGATCACAACAACAACAACCTCTGGAGAGGAAGAGCCATTGCTGTCAGTAATAGTGGTTATGTAGGTGGTTGTAGTTGGAGCAGAAACTGGAACGGTGGTAGTAGTGTAGGAGGTCGATGGTGATGGAGTAATCACTACAACAACAACCTCTGGAGATGAAGAGCCATTGCTATCAGTAATAGTGGTTGTGTAGGTGGTTGTGGTTGGAGCAGAAATATCAGCAGTAGTAGTAGTGTAGGTGGTAGATGGAGATGGAGTAATCACAACAACAACAACCTCTGGGGATGAAGAGCCGTTACTGTCTGTGATAGTAGTTATGTAGGTGGTTGTAGTTGGAGCAGAAATATCAGCAGTAGTAGTAGTGTAGGTGGTAGATGGAGATGGAGTAATCACAACAACAACAACTTCTGGAGATGAAGAGCCGTTACTGTCTGTGATAGTAGTGGTGTAAGTAGTTGTAGTTGGGGTAGAAATATCCGCAGTAGTAGTAGTGTAGGAGGTCGATGGTGATGGGGTGACCACTACAACAACAACTTCTGGAGATAAAGAGCCATTGCTATCAACAACTGTAGTAGTGTAAGTAGATGTTGTTGGAGCAGAAATATCAGCAGTAGTAGTAGTGTAGGAGGTTGATGGTGATGGGGTGACCACTACAACAACAACTTCTGGAGATGAAGAGCCATTGCTGTCAGTAATAGTGGTTATGTAGGTGGTTGTAGTTGGAGCAGAAATATCTGCAGTAGTAGTAGTGTAGGTGGTAGATGGAGATGGAGTAATCACAACAACAACAACTTCTGGAGATGGAGAGCCGTTACTGTCTGTGATAGTAGTGGTGTAAGTAGTTGTAGTTGGGGTAGAAATATCCGCAGTAGTAGTAGTGTAGGTGGTAGATGGAGATGGAGTAATCACAACAACAACAACTTCTGGAGATGAAGAGCCATTGCTGTCAGTAATAGTGGTTGTGTAGGTGGTTGTGGTTGGGGCAGAAACCGGGCCTGTGGTAGTGGTGTAGGTGGTAGATGGAGATGGGGTGACCACTACAACAACAACTTCTGGAGATAAAGAGCCATTGCTATCAACAACTGTAGTAGTGTAAGTAGATGTTGTTGGAGCAGAAATATCAGCAGTAGTAGTAGTGTAGGTGGTAGATAGTGGAGGTACTGCAACTTGATAAATCTTTTCAGACACAGTAATGAAGTACTGGTTAATTGTAGAGGTTACTAAAGTTGAAAGAGTGGTAGCCTCGGTAATAGAATCTATAGTAGTAACAATTGTTGTCTTTGTAATTGGTTCAGATAACCATGGACATTGAGAACCTATGATATCCATCATGTATATATCAGTACCATAAAATTGGTAAAGAGGATCAGATGGTGTAACAATAATATTACCTTGAGCATATTCAGCATAATCATTTGTACAACTTGAGTTAAACCAGTAACGGTGACCATCTACTGCAAAATTAGTCTGAAGGTAGTAAGGTATGGTGCCCAAATCCTCAGCATACCATTTGTTAAAGTCTATATTTAAAAAAACGAATTCTGATCCGATAAAATTCACAACTTTAAAGGAACCTGGTACAACTTTTGGATTAATAATATACATACCATTGTGGACATTAAAAGTTTGTTCTCCAATAACTTCTGTGTTAAGAAAAATTACAGCCCCAGTATTACCGGTGACTTCACCTTCACCTTCTATAGGATTATTGAAGACAATACCTTTCATATCGTATCTACTACGTTGATACGCTCTTTGGTCGGCTAGCAATGCAGATAATCCACCAGAATTGATGATACCATTATTTGTCATAGTACCAAGGTACAAAAACCCATTTGTGGTGCCACCTTTATCAGCTGTGTCAAAATCAATAGTACCTGTGTTAATGAAGGAACCTGTTGGAGCTATAGTGAAATTAGTACCTGGCACAGTAGCAGCAGCATTTAATTGCGAGACAGTGAATGTACCAGAGTTATCAATACTTGCAGGTGCAATAACAAAATCACTGGCAGAACCTGCCGATTTAATATTTTCGATGTTGATGTTACCACTGTTTGTAATTGTTGTAGTAGAACCAAATTGTAGACTAGTTAACCCGTTTGTTGAATCACCAATAATGTCTAAAGAACCTTTAACATCAATATTGCCATTGAAGGAATATGAAGAACCAGATACTAATGCAAGAGTAGCACCTGATTCAATTACGATATCATCGGAAAATGTTTGATCACCAGACAAGGTTGTTGGTAATGAAATAGTTGTAATAGCGGCACTTACTTTGGTCACAAGTAATCCTAATAGTGACCACAAGATTAATGTCTGCATTTTAACAATAACAAAGGAATAATGGTTACTAATATTTTTTTATGTTATATAATCTTATCCAGCTATTTTTTTCTTTTCTTTGTTGGTTTTTGTTTGTGGACATTTTAGGAAAACACTCAGGAGAGCAAGAATGACACAGAAAACAAGAAACCAGAAATAAAGAGAATGAAAACAAGAATCAATTTGCAGACTGTATACAAATAGATATAGACCCACATTTATATATGTGTCTTTTGTAAAATATATATGACAATTAATCATTAAAGAAATTACCAAAAATGAGGCTGGAGCATTTAGTAAGATCCAAGTCCTTATGCTGAATGTATATGTGTGGGTGTGTATCATGCATGTACATTTCGACCATTCCAGGCTGATGTCAGTGTGATGTAAAAGATCTGCATATACTATTGTTTTCTATTCTTGTAGGGTTTACAAAAAGATCAAGAGTTTTTCTTTTTGTTTTTTCTTAAAACATAGTCATTTAATGTTCTATTTGTTGTGGAGCGGAACATGATCTGGAAGTATGGATGTATCTTGCTTGTATGTTTTAATTATTATTTTCAATAATAGTGGATAAGAATACTCAATGAATATATCTCTTACCTATGTTTTACTACTAAAGGTAAATACAAAACATGTATAGTTATATTCTCACTATTCAATTGTCTGTCTTGAACTAGTTGCCTATCTTAAACATAAAAAGTGGCACTTCACCCAATGAAATTGCTGAAATAGAGTTTTCAAATTGAGAATGTATCTTTACTACTTTATACATAAGGTACTAAGTTATGACAGGTACATACTCCACTAAGAAACACAAAATACTTATAGTGTGTTGATATTATCAAAAATCGATCATCTCAGCAACAAATGACAATGTGCATTTAAGAATTTGGCATAATTAGTTATTTCATTTCAAATTAATGTGCCTTGTGTGTTCTTAACATATTCTGTTTATTTAAGTTTTGCCTTATAAAGTTTAGAGACTTCATAATTGACAGGTCTTTAAACTATGTCATTTTCTTTTGTGCTTTGTATAGAAGGGCAAGGTTTGTGGTTTTTTTTTCTTTTTTTTTATGAAAATTAAGAAAATACAAGATGGGATTTTTCCCACCATTTTGACACCTAAAAAGGAAATATTGAACAATAGTTCAAGCACTTGCACATATTATAGAAAACACCATTGTTGTATTAAAATTTTTTTTTGAGTGGAGATCTGGAAAATTAATTGTTACCTTTTACATATCAGCTGACTGTATAGGAATTTAATTGTTTAATAATAATAGTACAAAAAATGACAGTTCAGTTCTGAAAATTTAAAATATATCTTTTGCTTTATTGTATGTGCAGAATATCACCAGATAACTTTTAAGTATAATAATTCTTTTTTAAACGTTAAAGTCAACAATTCTATATTTATGAAAGCATAGTGTAGGGGTGTGAATATTGCATTTTTTATTTTTTTCTTAGTTTCTCTTACTTGTAAAAATTTTTCTGTGTTTCTCGTTTAGATGCTCTTGAAAATAAGAAGAATCTAATCAAAAGGCATAGTAAAGAAATAGTTTAATAGGGTTAGACCATTATTGTTACGTTAAGTATAATGAGCCTGCATTATTTTTTTAATAGATACTTCCATTCATAATTAACTATTTCTGCACAAGTTTACATAGAAATATTCTAACTAGAGTTAATAAGAAAAACTGTTATAATAAAACTATTGTTGCATGTGGAACACATAATGTATTGAATGAAAACATTATATTTCTGAAAAGGTAATAGTTCAAATAAACAAACAAGCTCTTTCTTCTGGTATATTACAACAAGTACATAAAATATCCATAACAACAGTTATCTCGCGAAAAATAAAAGTTAGGCAATTGTGAGTGTTTTTTTTCACTGTTTTCCCATTTCTATTTGTGCTATCAAAACCAGTCAGTGTAGCTAATCTGTAAGCTAGGAGATGGCATGTTTGTATTTTATGCATCTATTTCTACAAAACTTAATCCCCTATTAATAATTCATAAGTATGATTTGGAATTGTTGAAAATTTGTTGTGAGAATTTTTATTTATCAATAAAATTAAACTTAACAAACTCATTTTCTTTGATGTCTTATCTAAAAGGTCACTATTATCAGTAATTTCCCTAGATTCACCACTACTGTTGGCCAACTTTTCAATATTGGTAATTTTTAATAGAGTGTAAGGTTCATTGTCAAATTCTCAGTTTCTTTGGAAATATTTGGTAAATCTGTTACTAGTTGTCCGATGTTAGAGCAGTGGTTTTTTATCAATTGATTTAAGGTTATTATTATTCTATATCATATGAGGAAGTAAGAAAATAGGAGTTACATATTAATAAATAATAAATTTAGTTTAGATAATTAAATTCTTTGAAAAAAAAAAAACAGTAATAGAATAGTGGTCATAATGTTACAAATTAAATGATATTCATCTTCTCCGTTATTATACAATAATTGAGCAAGTAATATTCAAAAATTAATAACGAAGAGATCATAATTTTTTGTTGTCTAAGGAAATGAAAACGTTGAAATTTGTTGAAGTATTTTCATTAAAGTTTTCTTAATGCTGAAGAAGAAATGGGATAGAAAAAGAGGTTAAGAAAGTTTTGAAATTCGATTTTTTTCAAGAATGTATTTTGATTATTTATATATCAAGTTATGGAAATTTTCTTATTCAATGTAACAAAATAATTATTTGCAAGTCTTAGATATGTTCCAAAAAGGGTAAAAATAAGATTATTTGGCATGAGATTTTATACAAAAACACTAATAGAATCAAAATGTAAAAAAGAGTTGATTTTTGATAGTTTTTAAAGTTCTTTTTCATACAAATAAAGTTCTGGTATTAAGGGTTAACGTTCTTACATATTTAATATGTAGTATACAATCTTAATTATAACTAGTATACACTTACAGTGTAGAAAGTTATAGTAAACTACTTCTATTTTCTTCTGTGGTACAATATATAAAAAGCATATAAAGGATAAAGACATGATATGAAAAAACTATTGATTTTATATATATTTATATTTAGCTTTTCTCTTTTATAGGTGACAATTTTTTTATCAATTTATCTTGGTTAAATTTATTAATAAGTAAGCAATAAAGGCTCTTTATTTTAATAGAGATTTGTATTTGCTAAAATCTAATTGACCTATCTATTTATTATGAGACATTCAATTTTAGTAGAATGTCAGAGATATTTTAGTATCAACCCATATTTCTTAGTTCTTTTAATTTATACCTGAGTCTTCATTGATGTAATTTTTTTCAATCTTTTCAGTTATTTAGTATGGTGAAATTATTTTGATAGAGATATCTCTAAACTTTTTTCAACAGTATCTCATTTAATATGTTATAAAGTCTGTACTGATATTATACATGAACTTACATTTTATTAAGTTGTTTTTATTAATTATTAAATTAAATATATAGCATACTATTACTATTGAAACATCATTTAGTTAGAATCTGATGGATAACTGATAAGAATATTCGTGCCAATAATCACTTCCGTCACAACACCCCTATAATCAGGTGTTTTTTGAATATGTTAGCGGTGTTAATCTAATCATTTTTGAATACATTTGAGAATGTAATCTACACATTAAATGCATACAGACACTACTGTTTCGCATTAATAATATTTGTATTTATAGAATAAGAATGAACTAAAATATTTTGGTGTAATATAGAATAAACCATAGTATCACATCTATTATTGCATATAGAGAATATGTAATATGGAGGATCTAATTAATAATTCTAGCTATATATATGTCTTATATTGAAAGAACAGGAGATAAATATATAAATTTCATACAACATTTGCTCTCAAAGTAATCAAATATACTGAACTGAGTAACATATATAGTAATAATACAAATACAATTATGACAAAAAAGTGAAGATTTATTTTTCAAGATTAAACTTGGAAAAAGAGAGTATGGTGTAAAATTTAGAGCAATTACTATTGCTATTCTTTCAATATTAATAAGATAATATCATTTTTTTATCAGGTTGGAAATTAGCAACACAAGTAAATCATTCTCTGATATTCTTGAACATGTAACAAAATCTATTTAATCTCAATAACATCTTTCAAGGTGGTAAGCTAATGTAAAGAATATACAATTACAATGCATTAAGAAGTACAAAAGTTCTCTCACTAAGTATCATGTTAGTCACTAGCAGGTAGTTTTCGTACAGATGGTCAAGAGTTATTTTGAAAGTTTACAAAAACCTTGTTTCTTAAAAGTAACATTCTTCAAGTGGACAAAATGTGTAATTTTTAATTCGACTAAATATCTATTATTATTACCTTAAGAAGCTCCAGGTATATTGATACGGCTATTTAATCAAAACTAATCCATTTTCTTTATATCTTTGTTTCCTACATGATATAATAGATAGCTTAAAAGTATCTCATTAAAAAGAACTATGCAACAAAGTTTATGTATATCAGCAATAAAAAGAAAGATTTAAAAAATAGGGTAAAAACAATCAGTTTAGAGTAAGAAAAGAAAGGAACTGACAATACAATCAATTTACTATTTAGAAATTGGAATAATAATTCAAATATTACATAAAGTATGAAAAAATCCTTGTATCAATATGCATGTTAAATGATACTATTGCAATTAACTTGTTTTTTAAAACTACCAAGAGATAATTTAGTTAAAAATTGCTCTGGCAATTCATCACAAAAATTATGAATTGATATTACTTAAGTAAAAAATAAAGTTGAAGAAATTAAAATAAAGACAAATGTTATCTTATTCATAAATGGATAATATTCTCACCATGCTTCTTTATTAATGACTGTTACTTATTATAGAGTTAGTAATTTTCAAGGAGAAAAATATTCTAGAAAGAGAACAAAAATAATGAAAGATCAACTTGTATTTATTCGTAAACAAAATATATAGTTATATATATTACCTATATAGGTTCTGAATAAACCAAAGATCCAATTTACTAGTTAGTTAGGTTATTGAAAATGTTAAATATAAAATCTACTACTTTCCAAGAATGTTGATCTAGTCAACTAGAAACTTATTGTGTTAGCAGCATTAGAATCAATTTTATTTGGACCAATCTGATTCGACAAAAGCCTTTGCAGACATATAACAGTAAATATCAATGACAATCAATGCAACAGATTTTGGTAAAATCCTGTATAGAATGTATGAAGGAAGAACAACAATAAGCAAAATAGCAGCTAGTAAATAAGTATCTAAAAACATTATAACAATCTCTTGATTCGTAGGAAAACGAGGTATGGCTTTTGATAAAATACAAACAGATGACAAAAAAGAATTACGGTTTCGCTATTTTTAAAAATCTATCTTTGTGTGAAAAAAAGCTTTTGACGTTATGTTAATATAACTCTTTCAAACTCTTAATTTATTTTTTTAATAAACAGAATATATGAACTTTTGTTCACCAAAGTTTAAAATATTTAGTAATTATTTACCATTCAAAAGTCTCGCTACTATTTTGTTGTGCTACATGTATCAGATTTTATATATTGGTTGCGTGTCCCTATTTACTAAATTATAAATATGCATTTTCTATATTTAGGTGTTCTAAAACATGATGACTCAAGGGGATTGATTCAGTCAAGAAAATGCATTAAATGGGTAACAATGGTGATAATAGTTGTTGGATAATCCAAGTAGGGAAAGTTATTTTATTTTTTATTCAAAAAGACCTTTGATTTATTGAGGTAACTGGTAGAAATACTCATCGATATTTAATTATTGTATATTTAATTTAATACGCTGCATAAAACTAACTTTTATAGTTTAAGTAGAAGTTTCATATGGGATCCAATACTAAAGATGGATGGATACCTTCTTCGATAAAAACCCTTACAAAATTTTGGCTTTTATTTATTGTTGATATCATCTATGTATCTTTTCCTGTCTTGTCATACCATATTCTACTCTTTAATCTGCATTAAATTCTTTCTCAAATACAATTTGTTCAGTATTGGTTCCTTCTTCCAAAAGCTTTCCCTCTTTGTCTCTTTTTCCTTTATGTAAACGACATCCATTATCCAGAGTCTGTTTTGTCAATTCCCTGTTTTCTTTTATGCCGTTTCAAATTTCCTTCACAAGATCTACCAAATTATTAATTACCATGGCTAACATATCAAAATCACTTTCTGTTATCCTTTTCTTACTTCATACACAATGCTTTTATTTTTTTTTTTAATTGAGAATGTATTAATCATATCATTATACTAGGAATATGTATACCTCACATCACATCTGTCAGCGCCAGCAGATAGAATTCTTAAATGGAAAGGAAATTATAATCCAATCTAAAGTAAATAACTGTTAAGATTTGCACTTTTTTAAAGATAAACCTTTTGTTTGACAGAAAAAGTTCGAAAAAATCTACGGGTTGCAGAATTTTTTATTAACAAATCGTGCATCTGTATTTTTTTGTTCCGTTTTGAGATGCTTCCCCTGGAGCAAGATCTAGAAAAATAGAATGTTCTATTTTTCTGAGATTTTGTTTACAACTGAGACAAAAAATTTCTCAGACTACATTTAGTAGTTTGAACATTAATTTTCCTACGACTGTTTTCATACCATGATTTTGATTGGCAGAGTAGAACATGCCATTATCAGGAAAAAATATAGTACCATTTACTTGGGTCTTTCAAGTTTATTGCAATCTCTAGCCCTAATGATGTTATATATGATCGGTTATAAAATCAAATTCGATATTAATACTAATTCATAATCCCCTACTTTCTAGTTTGAGTTGTCTCTGATCCAATATATTACGCATTTCTTCATACACTAGATATTCTATTGATATTCATAACAATATTAACATTAAACAAAATCATAAATTTTATTGTTTGTTGGAAATAGCAACATTATTTATTAGAATTTAGTGCACTCTATTGAGCGAAACTATTATGACTAAAGATATAATGGCTCTCCCATTCAAATTAATAGAAAATGTTCACTTGGAAATTTTATAATAACAAACAACATTTTAGTTCAAAATTATTTACAAAAAAACAGTTCTTTTTTACTACAATATTTTGTTATTTATGAATTATCTATTTATAATTTTTCTAAAGGCAACTGTGATATTTGATTTCTTGATAAGGGAGGTTCTTTTTTACAAAGAAGAATATGGTTGCAAATCCTTTGTTCACTAATAGCTACTACTTACAGTGCTGCTGCTAAATGGAGAAAATTGACTGCCTATTGTACTGGCTGTCCACCGAATGAAGAAGGTTGTGATAGTGGATTAAATCATGTTATTACTAGCGTTACTATATCTTATTCTATCTATACATATGTCTAGCTTACTACAATATTTATAAATAGAGACAAAGAGTCATTGAAATCATTACCTTTCCAATTTTCTTGATAGTTTTTTTGAACTTATTTTCAATGAAGCTGATAAATTATATAAATAAGATCATACAAAATTCCCCCTGCATAATGTTATTACTACCATAAATGACATTCTTATTTATAGATTGAATATATCTTCAGATGAGTTAAATAATGAAATTAAACTATCATTTATAAGGAGAGACACTATTTCACAGAATACAATAGAATAAAAAAGAAATTGGTACAATGTAAATTATGAATATGATTCAGCTGGAAGTTTCAAATATAAGTATTGTTCTGTACATCTTGAACATTATTTAACTATTTGATATAATTTGAATGACATCTGGAGTGCAGTAGATTCCTATATTGGTAATATGGTTGCATATCGTGATGTAGATTCTAGAGATGTTGACATGAACAATACAGCTAAAGTGGGGTAGGTGTAGAGTTTTAATAAGAACAAGTAAACTAGTTGTTTCAAAATCCTGCTTCTTTTGGTAGTTACTTTGAAATATGTGATAGAAATACATTTAATCAGTCTGCCAAATAAAAAATGCTACATTGCTATTATAATTGTTAGCGTATCATTTCTTATTTAGACTTTAATGACAATCTTCTCTTAAGCTCTGTTCTAAGTAGGTATTAATGGGGTGGTATACTTTTAAAGCTTAATATTAACCTTCCCTCTTGGAAAGTAGAAAATTAAAATATTTCTTGTTGACGAATTAAACAGTAGGCCACCTGATCCCTAATTTTTTAAAATTATGGATAAGTAATACATACATCGGTATAATCTGTATATGAATAAGTACATATCAATCTTTTATAATTTTTATTCTCCTCTTTAAAATGTTTTTCTTTTTGAAAAATCTTTTATGAACTATATTACTCTTAGAAAGTATAAAAATTTGTATTGAGGAGTTATGTACCTTAAAGGCTTATTATTAGCTTACTTTCTCAGTATATGAAGTATACAGAAGAATGCATGATGAAAATATAGTAAAATCTAGCAAGCCACAAGAGCAGAATAACTTTCTCTTAAATGAGGTTCTGTGTTACGATGATTTTGAACGGTCACCGACAGTATTAAACATTGATCTTGTTGTATGAGATTATTTTCCCAAATATAATTTATCTGCTATTGATACTAGATTACATAATTTTTTTTTAAATGGCAAACAATAATATTATTATGTTACTTTTGTTTTATAATATTCTCTGATACTTTTTTACTATCTATAATAGTTATGCACTGCTGTTTAAAAAAAATAAAAATAAGTAAAACTAATACTTATTATTTATTTGTTTTCTTTTTTTTTTTTTTTTGAATGCAATTATGAATGAAATAAAATATCCAAACTAAAAGCAATAAGAGATTTAAGTTTTCGTTTTGTTTCCACATTTATTGTAACATATCCAGTTGCTACGTTTTCATATTGAATAAGAATGAATAACATAATATGATTTTTTTTTCTACAAGACAGTAAATAATATATATAATCCAATAGTTCTTGTCTGATATGTGTAGTCCATATTGTTTCAATAGATAGCTGCTGTATATATCGACTACTTTAGACGGTGCATCTTGTTCAGTATTAACCAAGTTAGACAGTGTTACCAATTTATCTCCTCTATTACAGAGCAATTAAAATAGTTACAGGGAATCAAATTGAGGTTACTTGTCCCTGTGAAAACCATTTTTTTTGTCTTCTATTTCTCAATCTTTTTTGTTGTTTTCATCCATAGAATCTCATATTGACAGCATTCAACATCGTATCCAATTACAAAAAAATTTATGGATGTTTTTTTTAATCAAGAACACGCCAAACTAGCTTTGTATTGTACTGCATCGCACATTGTTTTAAATCTCAGCTTTTTTGGTGACTATGAAATTGCAAAACTGATCTTAGAAAAATCTTTCAGAATCTATTGTCTTTTTTTCTTTCATTTTTTTTCCTTAGCTATTTTTTTCCTTTTCTCTTTTTCTTTTTTTGTTTTTATTTCCAAATCTTCCTTGACCGAGAAAACGGGGAAGATACTCGATAAACAAACTGCATCACGGAACTTGTCCTTCCTTTTTGTTTGATACTTTATCCATAGTTCACAATTAAATTGTAACTGACCCAACGAAGGGTGGGCATATAGATTAATTGCCCTGCTAAATAATCCCTCTATTTATTGTTTTTGTCCCTTCTGAAATCATTGATGAAAAAGGACGATGAAGAGACCTAGTAATATGAATTTTCTTGTTATTTTGCTTTTCCACAAAAAATGGTGACATTATCATTCATCGAGGAAAAAAAACAAAAGATAAACAGTTTAATTCCATAATAAAGCTTCGGAGCAAATCGGGATGACAAATGTGACAAAAATTAAGCATCAAATTAAGCAGACATAATCACAGAAACAATTATTAATTTATAAAGGAATAATAAAAAGATATAGAGTCTTTCATTAACTAATAATTATTGTTTATTTTTTATCTAATAATATGTTGTTTTCTCAATAGGGTAAATTGATACTTTATTAAAAATACAGTTCAGTATAAAAAATGATTTAAATCAACGCTGACCGAGTCAAAATGTAATAATAATATATATATATATATATATACAACTTTTTTTTTATTGAATGCATTATGTTTCGAGTTTTATCGATATATTCAAGCACTCTATGACTTTCATATTGAACATTCAATTAAGGATTTTTATACACATTCTATCTTTCGCTTATTGGGTTGTTCATCGTTCCTACACACATTGTCAAACGCAATATTGAACATTATTGGAACAAACATATATATATAATGCTTAGTGTGCAAACTACTTCGTTGGATCCAGAAACAAGCACAAGTCAATATTTGAAGAACCAGGTCAAGGCTGGTTCTAGTGATATGGAAAAATCTATTTCATACTTAGCTCAAGGGGTGGAATCTCAAGTAGATGCTTTGTGTGTAAACGGTCCTATTGAATGTCCCTTGTATGGTCCTTTATTATTGAACTCTCCTCTTTTCAATAAAGGTACTGCTTTTACTGAGCAAGAGAGAGCCGACTTTAATTTAAATGGCTTACTGCCACCACAAGTAGAAACTCTGGATGAACAATTGGAAAGAGCTTATTTGCAATTGAGTAAATTAAAGACTGCTATTAGCAAAAATGACTATATGACCAATTTAAGAGTTACTAACAAGACTCTTTATTTTGCTCTAATTAAAAAACATATTTTAGAATTAGTCCCAATTATATACACCCCAACAGAAGGTGATGCTATTGCTTCATATTCTGAAAGATTTAATAAACCCGAAGGTGTTTTTTTGGATATTAATGACCCTGCTTCCATTGAAGAAAGACTGCAAAGTTATGGTGGTAAAGCTAAAGACATTGATTATATTGTTGTGTCAGATTCTGAAGGTATTTTGGGAATTGGTGATCAAGGTGTCGGTGGCGTTCGTATCTCCGTCTCTAAAATAGCTTTGATGACTGTATGTGGTGGGATTCATCCAGGTCGTGTCTTACCCGTTTGCTTAGATGTAGGTACAAATAATAAGAAATTGTCTAATGATGAGTTATATCTAGGTAACAAGTTTTCGAGGGTACGTGGTGAACAATATGATTGTTTTATTGACAAATTCATAACCGCAGTAAAGAAGTTGTATCCAGGTGCTATATTGCATTTTGAAGATTTTGGTGTTAAAAATGCAAGAAGAATTTTAGACAAATACCGTTATGAGGTCCCATGTTTTAATGATGATATACAAGGTACAGGTGCTGTTGTTGTAGCCTCGTTACTTGCTGCCCTAAAACATACACATAGAAAATTAAAAGACATCACAGTACTAGTTTATGGTGCAGGTTCTGCAGGCCTTGGTATTTCTGACCAAATTGTGTCTCATATGGTTACACATGGTCTTCCAATTGAAGAAGCCCGTTCTAGGATCTATTTGATGGACAAGGAAGGATTGATATTGGAATCACATAAAGCTATAGCTACTGAACAACAATATGTGTATGCCAAGCCAGATAAAGACTGGAAAGATATCAATACAAAGTCTCTAGTGGACGTTGTTGCCAATACAAAACCCATATGCTTGATCGGTTGTTCGACACAAGCTGGTGCATTTACTAAAGAAGTAATTCAAGAAATGCATAAGCACAATTCAAGACCAATTGTGTTCCCATTGTCCAACCCAACCAGATTACATGAAGCTTTCCCTGACGATTTAATGAAATGGACCAATAATAATGCCTTAGTAGCTACTGGTTCTCCATTTGAACCTGTGGATGGATATCGTATTTCCCAAAACAATAATTGTTACTCTTTTCCAGGCATTGGGTTGGGTGCCGTCTTATCTCGTGCATCTTGTATCAGTGATAGAATGATTTCGGCAGCTGTGGATCAACTGGCTGCCACATCAATGTTGACAGAAGGTGATTCTACTCCAGGGCTGTTACCAGGCCTTGAATCTATTGATGATACATCAGCAAGAATTGCTGCTGCTGTAATATTAGCGGCCCTTGATGAAGGTATTGCTACTGTTGAAGAAACATTATGTACTGACAACACAGATAAAAATATCAAGGTTCCTCGTGACTTTGAAAAATGTGTCAAATGGGTTAAGGAACAAATGTGGACACCAGTTTACAGACCACTGATTAAAGTCAAATATAACTCTGAACTTCATACTAACCAAATTTAATGAAATATTAATGTCTCAATTAAAATTATTATAGATTACAGAAAAAAAATAAGTATTTTATTGATAATCTTTACTTTAAATACTATATATAGATATATTTAAATATAAAGTGAATATCAATCAGATGTCATAGCAAGTCATAATGTAATATATTTTTATATTTACTCTTTATTTTATATTGATTTTTTTTTTTTGTTAAAGCAAAACATATTGTTTTTATGAACTTTGTAGGCCAAAAAGCAAGTTAATATTGTACAAAAGGATATAAAATGCCTTTATATTAATTTATTATTATGTTTAATTTTCTATAAACAATTTCAATTACATATATTCCTTAAGAAGAAATTTAAAAATAAAAAAAAACATTTGATCCTGTGAATATATAATGCTTTAGATTAATAATTTCATGGAATAAATATTTTTTTATTCAAACGACAAACTGGTCATGAGTATGTATAAATTTACATAGCTACTATTTCTAATATTGCATACATATATCAATGCCATTTATATATATTATGATTAAATATTTAATAAAGAAGGATAGAATATACAACTCATTCCAGCTCCTCTTCAATACACTTGTCAATCACTCTTTTGACTAATCTAGCAGATTTTTCGTAATCAGAGGCAATATTATATATATTAACGCTAAATCTGACCCACAGTTCATTGTTATGAGCAATAAATGGGGCAAATGTCTTATCCTCCTTAATCATTCTAGTTTCACATCTGAGCTTAAATTTTCTATAATCATCATAGGATTCAGATAAATTTTCAATGAATTTAGTATTTTTCTCATTTTTTGGGAAGGAGATATTAAACATGCCAATGCAATTCAAAGTGTGTGCATTGTTATCCAAAAATTTGGCTCCCGAACCAAATTCTCTTAATACTATATCAATAGCTTTTTTCTCTAACTCTTTTTGGTACTCATGAATATTTTCTTCGCCTCCACAAATATTTTTACGGAATTCAATAGCCTTTTCAATACAGAAGGCAGCACTATAATTAATGGTACCAACATACCAAAACTTTTCAATCAATATATTCTCTTCCACTTCTTTGTTGTTCTTTGTTGAATTTAGAGGGTAAGACCAAGAAATAGGAAAAGTTTGCATGAGTCTATGATGTTTAGGATCAACATAAATGAAGGCACAAGATTTTGGAGTACTAAACCACTTATGTAAGTTAGAGGTAATGAAATCTGGTTTCAATTCACATATGAAATCCATATTTTCTAAACCAACGCCATGAGCACCATCAATTAATGACCAGGTATCATATTTTTTACAGACTTTAATTAGTTCCTTGTAAGGGAACCTCACACCAGGCATAGAACAAATAGTGTCAAACATGCACAATTTGTACTTAGTATGGCTCAATTTTGTTTCAAATTTTTGAACAATTTCGTCATCTTCCATAGGGTAGAGGATATCAACGACATCAAATTGGAGATTGAACCTATCATGTAGGAAATCTACACTATATGCACAAGCACGATATGTAGAAGAATGGATTAATATTTTATCCTTCTTAAAATCCCATGGGATTGATCTCAAAACACAGTTAACAGCCATAGTAGCGTGTGTTATCAATATCAAATTACGGTAATCAACTTTTAAAAATTCACTTAATGACTTTAATTGATTAACGTATCTGTCCTTAGCTCTGATTAAGTAAAACTCATCCGGATCAAGTTCATGTTCTTTATTCATTGCATCCAAATATTCTAATATAGGTTTTGGTGTTAACCCACGTGACCCATGGTTTACTGGAATAAGGTCATCAGGAATATGAGGGAAATATCTCTTTCTAAACTCAGTACCAAATTGAGCCATTATGTATACTTTGTCTTTTTATTTTTTAATTTTCTGTTGTTATGTTGGGTTATTTGATGAAGGATAAAAAAACATTTGTTGAGATCCAAGAAGAATTATTCTTATCCAAAATTGATCACATCCCTATTTATATACAAGTATTTTTGAATATGTACGAGAATTTTGGGAATAAAATTGAGAAAAAGTGTGTAATTCTTGGCAAAATGTCCTTATAATGACACATTCAGGTATTTTTACCCTCCATGAGTGGATAAAAGTGTTTACCAATCTTCTGACTCATTATTTCCTTTCACATCAAAGAAGATCTGTTGCCATGACTACCAAAATAGAAAATGGGATTTTCACAGAAGTGGAAAAACAGACTCATATGCTTTCTTTAAAGAGACAAAAGGGCTTTAGGGTATAGTTTTATTTTTCACACAAAACATTCTCTAGAGGCGAATTGCATGTTAGAAAAAAATGTTGTAATTAGGGTTTATCAAAAATAATGTTAATGATATTGTTTAGTTTTCTGACAATTTCTGTGTTTACAGTGACAAAATCCCACTGAATTAAAAAAAAGCAGTATTAGGGCTTCATGTTGACTATTTGTTACATATAGATAATTTCCATGAGGGCAAAAATTGGCTCATGTCTGGTGTTCTGTGTAAAAAGACAGAAGGAAAGGAGTCAATGATAACTTTTGTTTTGGGGTGTGATGAGAAAAGCAAATCTGTGCAGTATTTGGCTGACTATTTATGGGTCACAATGTAACAGATAAATGCGGTAATTTATTTAATTGGTTTGTTGTCCAAGTAATAATGGAGAGAAGACAACTTTAGGGTATAGTTTATAGCAAATATGAAAAAAAAAATAAATATTGATTTGATAGGTTGGTATGGTATACTGGTAATTTTGGAACTTAATTCCTTTTTTGATATACAACATGATTTCAAGATAACTTGTATTAAAATTTTCGAGAAGAATCATTCTAAATTAACCAAATACTTGATGATGTTCTTAATTTTTTTTATTTCGAAGGTAAGGATAAAGTAAATCGAAGATGAGCTGAGCTAGTGGCAACATATATGGAAATATGTCAACTACAAAAACAATTAACAGTATTATTTAGGATAGGTTTATCTTTTTTAACAGCTCTCCCCAGGTTGTTACAAATTCATCTATAGTAATTGATGTAGGAGTAATACTACATGCTTCTATACTTTATTTGTCTGTATGGACAAAAATTTTCCTCGTTAATATATGTATATATAGTAAAACAGATAATCGTTTATCTTTTAAAAGGATTTTCCTTTCTCTAAAAAAAACATAACAATGATGTTAACTCAAAGACGTTTGGTTGAGGAACGAAAATTTGCTATACTTTCATAATTACTTCAAATTATTGAAAATTTTAACTTTTTTATTCTGCTTTAGTTGTGTTTTCATTTTTTTTTTTTATTTTAGCTTTGAAGTTTGGACAAGAAAAAAATTATTCTATATTGTACAGGAAGACATAAATATTTTTGACAGTTCAAAGAATTTCACAAAATAATACACTTTTAAGATAGTTTCACCTTAGAAATGGACTCAACAGTATAGGTATAATGTCTCAGGAATACCAACAATCCCAAAACAAGCGATTTATCCCATGTGAGGCAATTTTATTTTGTATTGAACTGACAGATGCAATTTTCAAGCCACCGGTAGGATCTACTGGTAGATCCTATTTACTTGAAATACTGGACTCACTACTAGAATTAATGAAACAGCTAATAATAATTAAACCTGAGAGTGGAATAGGTTGTTACTTATATAATTCAGACAAAGATTCTTCAGAAAATAACATATATCAATTGATACAACTAAGAAATATAAACATTAAAGCCATGAAAAAGATATCAAATTTAGTCGATGATGTTAGGTTGAATAGATATGATCTTCCATCTTTCTGTCAAATATCACAGACTAAGACACCATTAGAAAACTTGTTTATGTTTATTCAAGAACAAATCACACAAAAATTTCAAGATCAAAAGTCCTACAATTTCGGTAGAGTGTTTTTATTTACAAATAATGATTCTCCTGTAGAAGCACAAGATGAAAGTATAATAAATAGATTAAAACAAATTACAGCAGATTTATATGACCAACAATTCGTCAGCATAACAACTTTTTTTTTTCAGGATTCTGAAGATAAACCATTTAATACTGCTTTTTATAAAGATATCTTGAACAGTGGATCTTGGGTCAAGAACTCAACGTATGATGGGCCAAATGTGACTCCAATTTCTTTCAATGCGATTAGATCTCGAGTACTGAAGGCAAGGGATTCAAAACGTATTGCATTTAGGTGTTCACTAATCATATCCGAAGACCTTGGTATAAAAGTTGGAGTTAAAACGTATTCACTTTTCACTAAGGAAAAACCTGGTACTAAGTATAAATTAATATATGAACATGATAATATACAAGAAGAAGCATTTTCGTCGAGAAAATACCTTCATCCAAAGACAGGAGAAATTATTAACCCTTCTAAATTATGTAAAGTTTTCCAATTAGGAAATATTAATATTGAATTGACAGAAGAAGAACTTGACTCGGTTAATGAAATGTGTGGAAATAAAGGAACATATTTGAAAATAATTGGGTTTCGTTCCACAGAAAAATGTATACATTATTTTAACAACGTTGATAAATCATATTTTGTGTATCCAGATGAAAAATTGTATGTTGGTTCAACAAGAATTTTAGTATCATTGTTTAAAAATCTGCGGTCGATGAATAAAGTTGCGTTGGTTTGGGGTAAACAAAGAAATAGCACGAATGTCAGTTTTCATATTTTAAAGCCAACAGATGAAAGAGATATTAATGAAGGTTTCTTTTTGTATCGAGTGCCTTTTATAGAGGAAATGAGAAAAGTACCAAATTTAGTTTTATCTAACACAGATAGCAGTAATACTCCAGAAGATGATGCTCTATTCAATGTGACAGAAGCTATTGTTAACAATTTCAATCTTCGTAATTGTTACTCCCCGAAATTCTTCAGAAATCCCGTATTGCAAAAATACTACAATTTATTGCATAATTATCTATTACAACAAGAAGATAATTTTGGAGATAGTAGTAAGGTCAATGACTGGGTAAACGAAGATGATACGTTAGAAAAGTTAAGACATGTCAGAGACAAGATTTTAGCATCAGCTCACTCATCAGATAAAGATGCAAGAAAACTTAGTCTGTATTTTGATATATGGAATCGTCTATATGATAAAATAAAGCAAGAAGATGAAATAAAACAAGAAAAAAGAAAAAAACCAAGAAAATCATTACCTGATAATTGAGTAAGATAGTCAAAAGAAAGAAGGAAAAAAAGTTTTAATTTATTTTTGTGAAGTATATATTTGTTACATTTATACAGTTAGATATATTTATACCTAAAGAATAGCATTACAACAAAGTAACTATTTGTTTACCATGCATATCTTTTTACATTTTTTTGTTCATAACCATATGTGAAAATGACAAGATATATCTGTATAAAAGTTTGTACATGAAAATACACTAAATTTAACAAGAATCGGACAACGCTGTATCTCTTCCAAATTATATAGTATGGTAAAGTGTTTCACAGCTTTACAAATACTTTGAAAAATGGCTTTTAAGTAGACTCTACTTTCGTTTATTATGGGTACGGCTCCCGTACAAACTGAGGAGAAATACTGTTTGTTGTTTGGTCAAGTAAATAAGTTTATGTTGGTACTTTCGTTATTTATTGAATGGGATTCTCACAACTAATTGTGTTTATTATCACAAGATCTGAAAGCCGTTTAAAATTAAAAACATGGGGTGATTTTGAAAAGGCCCGATTTCTCTTCGCTCAAAAAGATATCTCCTTTAGGAAAAAAAAAAAAAAGAAAAAAAGACAGGGGTTTCCTTCTTAATAACAAAAATTACTATACATCTACTTGGTAATATTTCCTTTTTTTCTTTCTAGAAAATTGGTCAACCCTAATAGGAACACAAGTACATTGATAAAAAGTACAGAGACTCTTACTCTTAAATACTATTGCCCTAGATTGTTATGATTAATTAGTGAAAAATAGCACCGCCTCTAGTTCTATTGAGGGCGAGAAGAAGAAGATCATGATGGTAGGGAGGGGGAAGGGCAGAGGATGCTGACTATTTGAAGTTGTTTTTGACAGGTGATGATGATTCAGTAAAACCTGGAAATTGAAAAATATATATCACATAAGGGTTGGGTTCAATTTATATTTCTTCTTTATTTTTTTTTTTCTTGAAGTCTTGTAAGTCTGCCGCTCATGAGTCATTTGTATAATGATTGGAATACAGTTTTATGTTCAAGACATATTTATATTGAAAAAAAAAAGAAAAAAACTAAACAAGCTAATATATAAATACATCTATATAGCTTTGTAGTCATTTTAGAATTTTTAATACTCTGTTTTCTTTTATCTGTTTTTTTTTTTTTTAGTTAAAACAATTCCATTATGAGAGGCCTTGCTTATTTTAAAAAAGGTGACATTCATTTCACAAAAGAGTTGCCAGAACCAGTAATTACAGCAGACGATGAATTGATAATTGACGTCGCCTATTGTGGTGTATGTGGTACAGACTTACATGAATATACAGATGGACCAATTTTCATGCCAAAGGATGGGGAAGTCAATCCATTGTCAAATGAACCATTACCACAGGCAATGGGTCACGAAATGTCTGGTTATGTCGTTAAGGTTGGTCCTAAAGTGACCAACTTTAAACCTGGTGATAGAGTGGTTGTTGAGGCTAGTGCTGCATGTGTTGACCTGCATCGTTGGCCAAATTCAAAACATGCTAATGCTCCACAATGCGACGCTTGCGAAGATGGATGTGAAAATTGTTGTGATTACGCTGGTTTCACGGGTCTTGGTGTCTGTGGTGGTGGGTATGCTGAAAGAATGAAGGCTATTGAACATCACGTGGTCAAATTACCTGATTTTTTACCAATGGATGTTGGTGCATTGATAGAACCATTATCTGTTGCATGGCATGGGGCTAGAGTAGCTAAGTTCGAAGAGGGCAAGACAGCACTAGTCTTGGGTTCAGGTCCAATTGGGCTGGCTATGATTTTAGTGTTAAAAGCAAAAGGTGCTAAGAAAATTGTGGTTAGTGAACCTGCAAGTATTAGAAGAATGTTGGCTGATAAGTTGCATGTAGAGACTTTTGATCCATCAATACACAGTGATTCAGCTGTTGAAAAACTGCGTTCTATTCCTGACGCTAGAAACGGATTTGATTTTGCCTTTGACTGTTCTGGTGTTGAACCAACTTTCCATGCCGGTATTGCAGCTGTTCATTATAGGGGTACGTATTGTAATATCGCCATTTGGGGGAAAGGTTTGGATTTCAATCTGATGGACATTACTTTACAAGAAAAGAATGTAACCGGATCCATTGGTTACACTGTCGAAGATTTTAAACAAGTGGTCCACGCATTTGAAACTAAAAAGATAGATCCCAAGGAATGTAAATTATTAATCACTGGTAAACATAAGATTGAAGATGGTTGGGAAAAAGGTTTCTTGGAATTGATAAATCATAAAGACATCCATATTAAGATTTTATTGACTCCAAACAACCATGGAGAATTAGGTCATTGAGTTGGTTTAATGATGTTTATCATATTAATGCCACTTTTTTTTTTATTATACTAAAAATATTTTTTATTCTAATGCAAAAATACATATTTGTTGTTTATCAATAAGTAAAACAGTTCCTGTTTAGGCAATATAAGTTATATATCTACATATTTTATATCAGTACGTTGATTGTGTTTTAGCAATGTTGTTATGTTCTTTTTTTGAATGAGTGATCTTTTTATAGTGTAGAGTTTATTATCTAAGTGTTCTCTCTATTTTTAGGGCTAGTTAGGGTTTTCCTCAACACAATATAAAAAAGAAAAAAGAAAAAAATGATTTAACTTTTCTATATCTTTAAAAACAATACGATCTGTTATTGATCTCGAGGAAATACTTCGACTTAGTGGATAACAGATTATTACCGGAGAATCGATCACTCTTTAGTTACTTTATACATATTTTCTTTCATCGATCTTAAATACGCAATCATTACGTCTAAACGACATTCGCTTGTATTACCTGTTGGTTCCTTTTTTTTGCTTTTTTTTTTAAGCTCTTAACTCAGTAACAATCACAATAACAGAATTTAAGATGACAGAAAGCACAGAACTTGCTAAACCAACTGAAACAAAGACTACAGTTAAGAAATTTAAATGTTCTATGAAAGGATGTGATAAGCAATACACGCGATCTACACTTTTGAAGCAACATGTTTTATCACATACCAATGAAAGACCATATGTTTGCAACGTTTCTGGATGTGGGAAAAGTTTTATTAGACCATGTCATTTAAGGGTTCACAAATGGACGCACTCTCAAGAGAAGCCTCGCAAATGTCAGATATGCGGTAAAGGCTTTATTACTAACCAACAGTTAAAAAGGCACCTTACATCTCATGCAAACAAGACAAGACGTCAATACGAGAAACAGATGAACGAGAAAAATTTCGAAGAAGCAGAAAAATTATTGGCTTTACTTAATGAAATATCTTTAAAAAATCCAGACATAGCAAAGAGTAATGAAACAACAAACAAGATACCCCCTCTCAATAATGTACCTGAATTATCTACACAAGATCAGCAGATATATAATTATTTAGATGACAATATACCCCAACAGAGTAACTTGATGCCAGCAAATACAGCATTGAAATGTCCGTATACGTCATGCACACTTGAATTTCAATCGAGCCATAGTTTAGCAGATCATATGCTTGAATGTCATGTGATGAGTCCACTTACTGGTTTAACACCAATATATCCTGGAGATGAAGAATATGATCCCATATATGAGACAATTTTTGAACCTGAAGAACCGGTAAAGGAGTATGAAACTACCAAAGACAATAACGTACAAAGCGACACAGTTCCTCAATTACCTTCTCCTTCCTTAAGCACTAAAACAGATACACCAAATACCGTCGTTTCATTATCTGAATTGCTATTAGAAAAGCCCCAATACTCAAACTCTATCAACACAGTTGTGCCTGCTAATCTGAACTCCAGCAACGACAATGACATTAACAATGTGGTGTCGACAAAGAATGATAGTTTGGTGAACATGAATAACTCTCCTGCAAAAATTTCTGCAGACATTCAGACCATACCTGAGAGAAGTCAATATGTTTCACTTAATGAGGTGGAAAACGAATTTTTATCATGGAAGAATTCGTGTTGTAAGGAATCAAGTTGTTTGCATTTGGTACCTTTTCATTCTGCTTTTGACTTGATTGAACATTATGATCACTTCCACTCTTTTATTCCATCAAGTCTGGTCAAATATGGTTACATGTGTATATATGGTGAAACATAAGTTTTTGATTTTTTTTTTATTAGTTATCTTCTTATTTATCTACATATTTTTTTTATGATATTAGATTTGTGTCGGATGAGAAGAAAAGGGACATTATTGTTCATATGTAAACGCGTTAGGGATACAGGTGTAAATAATGAATGTCGATATATCTGTTTACTGCTAGCTTTTCTTGTGTTTATGTATATTTGTTTTGAATATGTATTAGGAAAACACACGTGAATGTCGAATTTAACAATTGCAATAATAGTAATAGTAATTTATATTAAGCGGGTTTCTGATAATGGTTTTAGAAATATGTTTCCTGTGTAGTTTTAAGCAAATTAAAGATGTACTATTTTTATAAAAAAAGAAATGGGTAAATAGGGGTGTATTAATGGATTGATTGACCTAAGGTGGATGTACTTATTTTGGTGTACCATTAATAAAGCTGAATTGTAGATAGGTTGAGAAAGTTTTGGGGAAACCACTTACTTGTTTATTATTATTATTATTATTGTTGTTGTTGTTGTTTTTGAGAAACCAAGCTGACTATAACTTAGAACAAAGCTAACCAGTTTCTAGTACATATTGTTTAGATATATATGTGACTAAGAGCATAACACAAATACAATATTGACACATTGACACAACAAAGAAACGAAGTGTGTAATTCTGCGTGATAAAACAAGTCATAGTGACTACATCCCTTAGTTTAAGATATTTGTTAAATCTCTTCTATAGATATGAGATCAGATAATAAACATATTTTGATTCGTATGTTACGTCAAGAGGGGAGGGAGGGAGCTATCTATTACGAATTCAACATTATTGTTGATAATTATTGTTCTGCCAGTATGATACAAATGAAAAACAGACATATCATTAGTCTTTTCAGTCAACACGACGGAAAAACCTCCCTCAAGACGTTTTGGAGAACACGGAAAATTCAATTAGGGTTTTCCCAAAGGAAGAATTATCAAAAACAATACAATTGTTCCGATATAATAAAGTTATGCTGTTTTAGTAAAAAAAAAAAAATCGGTACAAAAAAGATTTTGTGTTTTGTGTTTTGTGTTTTGTTTTTTTATTCTTTTTTTAATAGAGCAAAAACGTAACAGACGACGATTGTCCATTCATACCATTATACGAAGATTCTCCACGTTAAATTATGATATTGTATGTTGCTCTATCGAAATTCTTAACTGTTCCCAAACGTGTCTTTCAAAACCCTAATTGTATGAACCATGGATTTACTATGAATATGTAAAATCATAAGAAATTTGCCTTCTTTCCTTTTTCCTTTTTTCGTTGTTGAGCACTGTAAAGCAAATGATGATTACGCTTGTTTGTGTTGTCATGAGTGAAAGTATTTAAAAAAAAAATAAAAAAAAAAAAATAAGTAAATAAATAAGGCAAACAGGATCACGTGCCCATTATTTTGCTGAAGGCTTTTACAAATAATTGTGAACGGTTCGTTTTTCGAACGTTTTTGCTTTTATGTCCCGGAAGTTTTGTGGTGCCTGCTTTCATGATACTTTGTCTCCTCAGTTATATAAAAACTGTACATTTTCGACACTCGCTTCCTATCTTTTCTCAATTAGGTGTTACTCTTAGTTACTGCCACTACCTTAAAGTTTCTTTTTAAGATAACCTTAACCCGTTTTTTATTTTTTCTTCCTTTACGTTCCATTCTTTACATAGCTTGCGTTGTCTCATGTATATCTCTTGTGCTGTCTTTTTTTCGTAAAGTTAACCCCTTGATAAGCAAATCAGTGTTTATAACGAAATAAGAAAAATGGTTCATTTAGGTCCAAAAAAACCACCTGCAAGAAAGGGCTCCATGTTGGATGTCCCACAAGAATTGATGAGAGAATTAGAGGTCTTGGAAAATGCCTTTTCAGTTTCCAATGATCAATTGGTTCAAATTTCTGAGCATTTTGCCCATGAATTAGCTAAGGGTCTTTCAAAGCAAGGTGGTAATATTCCAATGATTCCTGGTTGGGTTATGGAATATCCAACTGGTAAGGAATCTGGTGATTATTTGGCTATTGACTTAGGTGGTACCAACTTAAGAGTCGTCTTGATTAAATTAGGTGGTGACCGTACTTTTGATTCCACTCAATCCAAGTATAGATTACCTGATGAATTAAGAACCACTCAAAACAGAGATGATTTGTTTGGTTTCATTGCTGACTGTTTGAAGAATTTTGTTGATGAACAATATCCAAATGGTGTTGAAAAACCATTACCTTTGGGTTTCACCTTCTCCTATCCAGCTTCTCAGGATAGAATTAACCAAGGTGTGTTACAAACATGGACTAAAGGTTTTGATATTCCAAACGTTGAAGGTCACGACGTTGTTCCATTATTAATGGCTCAAATTGAAAAGAGGAACATTCCAATCAAGGTTGTTGCCTTAATTAACGATACCACAGGTACCTTAGTTGCCTCTTTATACACTGATGGTGAAACTAAGATGGGTGTCATTTTTGGTACTGGTGTCAATGGTGCCTATTATGAAGTTGTTAAGGATATCCCAAAATTAGAAGGTAAATTAGCAGCTGATATTCCTCCAGAAGGTGTTATGGCCATTAATTGTGAATACGGTTCCTTCGACAACGAGCATGTCATTCTACCAAGAACTAAATATGATATCCAAATAGATAATGAATCACCAAGACCAGGTCAACAAACATTCGAAAAGATGTCTTCAGGTTACTACTTGGGTGAAATTTTAAGATTAGCTATTGTGGATTTACACTCTAAAGGTTTGATCTTAAAGGATCAAGATATGACAAAATTAAATACTCCATTCATTATGGACACTTCCTACCCATCCAGAATTGAAGATGATCCATTTGAAAACTTGGAAGACACTGATGAAATTTTGATCAAGGAACTTGGTATTAAAACAACGTTGCCAGAACGTAAAGTTATTAGAAGAATCTGTGAATTGATTGGTACTAGAGCTGCCAGATTAAGTGTCTGTGGTATTGCAGGTGTTTTCAAGAAGAGAGGTTACACCCATGGTAATGTCGCATGTGATGGTTCTGTTTTCAATAGATACCCAGGCTTCAAGGAACAAGCTGCTCAAGCCTTAAGAGACATTTTTGGCTGGGAGAAAGGTGAAGCTTCTTCTTACCCAATTGTCTTAAAACCAGCAGAAGATGGTTCTGGTGCTGGTGCTGCTGTCATTGCTGCTTTAGCAGAAAAGAGATTGGAAAAAGGTTTATCCGTTGGTATTATTGGTGCCTAAGAAAGTCCCATCTTATATCTGTTTCTCTGTTTAAATTTTTTTTATGATATAATGTAATAAAAGGTAAATATTACCAGCTACATTTTTATTTATGTCTTTGTCTATGACGTTATATATCTATTTTATTTCTTAATTCTGGTTAGAAAACATCTAGTATTATAAAGTATTATATAAATTCACTCTTGTCAAGATTTATCTTTCCAAAAAAGAAAGTCTGGTGTTGTAACTATTATTACGTATAGTTTTATGTTGAATGATCATTCATGTTTTAATATGATGTGTTTCAAGAAATCAATATTCGAAATGGTTAACAAAAAATGTAAAATAAAATACAATTTTATTTTAAATTTCCATTTTATTTTGAAGACATTTGGCTTAATTGATTTCAACGTCCGATCCAAAAAAATTTTGCATAATAGTGTCATTTTCTTCGATTGAGCTGGAATGGTTATCACTATATTCATTTTCTGAATTTTTATCCGTATCTTCTAAAATGCGATGTACTGATATATTAGGCAGTAACTTTTGATCATCGATTTCGTTTTTATTTGTGCTATTTTTGATCTTGTTATTATCGGAGTAATAGGGTGGTTCTAGTAAGGTATTATCACATTTTGACATGTCTTGCCAACTATCGGTGTCATCATTATTGGCTTCTTTTTCTTCCCCTTCTGAATCTATCACTATTTCTTCAATAGTCAGTATATTCATAGAAGGTTGGTGAAAACTTATATCTTTCTCATAGCTGTAGTATTTAGGAATTTGTGATGTCCCAAATTTATCTATTTCTGGATTGCTTAGATCGTATTTATATTCACGTGATGAGTGCAAGGAAAATCGGGTTTTTGATGGGCTCTCTGTATTAGAATACTTTGGAAATTTAGCATTTTTAAGTAATTTTATAGGTATCCCATCTTTACAGCAATAGTGTCTACATTGTTTTTTATCTTTGCAGAAGTGATTACATTCATAATTTCCATTAGATAGCATTTTTCTTGCATTGATTGTGCCCTGTGGATTTGCAAGATTGATTTGCATATCTGATTTTATAGAAAGTGACGGCATATTTCTATCTTCTTTTGGTTCAGTGGTATTGTTATGGCATAGACGTGTTTTGTCAGAGTCATTTGATTTATTGACCTTACTGAGTTTCGTTTCCTCATCTAAATATTGCAGTATACTATCGTCAGATAGTAAATCTTCACTCAATTGGTCTTCAACAAAAAGACATTTATCAAGGCATTTAAACTTTGATTTGCTTTTTAACATTTGTTTATATTTAAAGTCTATATCATCGTAAGAAAACTTAATGGTTTTGCCAATGCCAGCTATTTCTTGACAATTTAGTAAAAACAATACAGTAAACTCCGAAGAGTCGACCCTTGTTTTAAGTTTAAAGGATTTTGGTGACCTTAATTGTTTTAAAAATATTCTTCTGAAATCTAAAAGTTTTCCCTTATGATTGATAGATTCACAATCAACAGATAAATATTTACCATGCCATACTACAGATTTGTATTCAGCAGAAATTTCTATCTTAAATGTGATGTCTAAGGACGTCTCGTCGACTACTTCATATTTGTCTGGTTTCATTCTAATTATGAGGTTTGGTAAAAGGGATAGATCTTCCTTAATTTTGTTTCCCAAACCTAATCGTATTCCAAGATAATATTCAAGTTGCTCTTCACTCAAATTTGATATATCTTGAAATGTTAAAATTCTTTGATTGACCAATTTCCGATGAGCTACAAGTCCTATTAACTTTAGCTGACGAACAACGCCGCTTGAATCTTCCCAAGTATTACCATTAATGCACCTTAATAAATATAACGCATTTTTGAGAGAGTTTCCATCTCTTTTAGTAATAAATGTATCAATCATACATTTCAATAAACGTTGGCAATGTTTGAACACTAATAATTTATCTTGAATAACTGCCGCACGGATTTTAAAAGACCATTCAAAGAGAGGAAACTCCAAACCTCCTAATTCATATTGTATTAATAAAGACATCTTCTGGTATGTCTGATCTATAATCTGTCCTTGTTTCTTTCTTGTCAGGTAAGGATATCTAATTAACGGTGATAAATTTATTTCTTTATAAAAGCGCTTTTCATTTTGTCGTATTCTTAACTCTTTGAACTCTTTACTTTTAACCAGTAATGTTAGAACGTCACTTAATGTTAGGTTTTTCTCTATTCCAATAAAACATTTCATTGTTTCAAAAAGAATATAATGTCTAACCATTGCTTGTCCATATGGAGAACAAATAAATGTGTCATCAGTAACATTTATTAGCTGTTCTTCTATAAGCTCGTTAATTAACAAAGTACAAAAAGAGACTAATTCTGAATCTGCATCATTTTGTTGGTTAACAATTTTCCTGATTTGCCAATAGAATTTAGGATTCTTTTTGTAACGAACATAAAAAAACGTACGCCTTAACCAATTTATTGCATCAGTTGGTGATTTTATGGTTTGTAATGATATTTCAGAACATAAATGTTCATACATATTTAAATTTAATGTGCTTTCTAACAGATCATTTCCGTCTAGTAGATTTTCAAAATGCACTTTTTTGTTTGAATCAGTAATTATAATTGCACAACCTTCTCTCTCAAATTGCGGTCTTCCAGCTCTACCAATCATTTGTAGTATATCCAAGTTTGAGTAATCTTTATTTGCATGAACGTCCCATATACTTGTTCCCTTAATAACAGCTAGGTATGCAGGTAGGTTAACTCCAACAGCTAGGGTAGAGGTAGAGCACAGAATCTTTATATTACCATTCCGAAAGTTTTGCTCAATAGTATTTCTATCTTCTAATGATAACCCTGCATTATGAAATGCAATGCCTTTATAAATACATTCCCTTAATGCACTGTCATTAATCTTTAAATTCCGACTAGTAGTCTTGAGTAATTGATCTGTAGGAAAGTGACTTAATAAATATTTGGCTGTACTGATAGTAGAAGATCTCGTTGGACAAAAAATTAAGACTGGTTTTTGTTTATAATGGTGAAGAATAATTTTACATAATTTTGTATTGTAGTAAGCATCTTTCTGAAATTCGTTTTTACTATTGTAAAAGGAAAATCCGTAAACATGTTTTTCTAAGGACACTTGTCGAAATTCATCACTGAACGTCAAAGTTTTTGCGGATTCCCCGTCGCTTGATTTCAACCATTCAGCTATATCAGTTATATTTGGTATTGTAGCACTTGCAGCAATAAAGCGTATATTGGAACACAAAGTATTCATTCTCGTTAAAATCACCTCCAAAGTAGCTCCACGCGTTTCACCGATTGTATGAATTTCATCGACTAAGATTAGTTTTACCAAATAAAATAATTTACTGTAATCATTCCATTTTCTAGTTAATAGGTCCCATTTTTCTGGTGTGGTTATGATAATATTGGATTTTTTGATATTTTCAGATTCTTTATAAGTAGTATCGCCTGTGAACATTCCAATCTCCAAATCCAGTAAGTGCATACTGTTCCACTTATTTAGAATTTCAGTGCATAATGATTTTGTGGGGGCAATATATAATATTTTTAAATTCATAAGATCCAATTCATTTGAATTTATTATTAAATTAAGAATTGCTAATTCAAACAGAACCGTCTTACCAGAACCTGTAGGTGAAGATATTATGGCGTTAAATTTAGTTTGATAGATTAGTTGGAACGCCATTGATTGCATTTTGTTAAATGTTGAAAAATTAAAGATACATCTATACCTTTCAGGCAAAACATCCACCGATATCAAAGACTGTTCTTTTCTTTGTTCAAACCTAGATTCATTTGTGGTTTTTTTAATTTTGATAATTTTTCTTTTTTTTAATGGTATTGGTTCATTTGTTATTTGTGGAATGCATAAATTTTCTCTTGGAATGCTGTGGTTTAGAATGTTTTTTGCATTTATAGTATTGTGATTATTATTATTGTTATTGATTGAATCTTCGTTTATAGTATCATTTGTAGAAAAATCAGCTTTAGTGAAAATAGAGTCATTATCATATGTCATTGTATTTACTTCTGGAAATAAAGCATTATCATTATCATCCATATCAAGAAAAGTATTATGTTGCAAAGGCACAATAAATGGTTTATCAAAGAGACTGTTGTCATAGTTTTTATTTCTATTTCTTCTTTTTTTGCTATAATTAGAGTATTGTGATTCTTCTTCTTCCTTTGAGTTTTGTTGAAAATTGTAATTTTTTTCATCCATTTCATCTATGCTATTAGAATCACTTGATAAATCAGAACTGTAATCTATATTGAAGGGATTGTATCTTTATTTTTATATTATGCTATATAAAATAAAAATAAAAAGAAGAAGGTAGGTTAGTAACAGATTTTATAAATATTCTTTTTTGATTAAAATTGATAGAATTCTTTGATGTTCTGTTGAAAGCAATAAACATACGTCTATTAGAAGAATGTGCTTTTTTAACAAATAATGTCTTTTTAAGTTTTCCAAATTTAGTCACCATTTATGAGTTATTTTTTTTTTTTAGTTTTATATTCTTCTTGGTACTTTCTTCGTTTTGCTCTAACAAGGTGATAGTAATATTTTGTGGAATAATGGTCTTTGAAATAACTAAAAGAGAAATAAAGATATATATATATATATTATTATTATTATTATTATCCCTGGAGGTAAATTTAGCCGCCGAGAGATTCTTCCCCAAAATCCAAAACCCAAGAAAAAAAAAATAAAAATAAAAAAAAAAACGAAAAAAGGGGACTTCCAACATCCACACATTTGTAAAATTTGTGGCGGAATCTTCCGAAGAAAAAGAAGGGAAACAAAATGAAGAAGAGAGAATTACAATTCAAGTTCAAGTCCAATATACTTTAGTATATACAAAGTGGATGGGATGGGAATGAGTAATTGATAAGAGGTTGAAGAGAAAATAGAAACTAAATACCATTTGTTAGAAAGACGGTGTGTGTGTGTGTGTGTGTGTGTGTGTGTGTGTGTGTGTACAAAACTGTGTAGTTTGGAATTTTATCTAGTTATTCAAAAAGTAATGGACTCTCATAAGGCGGATTTTAATTTAGAAATCGACTCTGGTCGCATTGAAGAGATTAATGATGATTTGGGAAGTGAACAACAAATAGACAGTACGGATAAAAATAGTGGAAGGGGTGGGTATGATGATGATGATGATTTATTGATAGATGACACTGGTGTCGTAGTTGAGGATAATGGTAATGATGTTGATAATAGCAGGTGGATAAGTGGGAAAAGTGTCAGCGAGATGGAAGAAGATTTATTGAATTATGACTCGGATAATGATATGGATATCCAAGAAGACGAAAATTCTTCTAATATAAGACGCATAGCAAACGAATTACTACAAAAACCAGTTAATAAAGTTTTAATAAATTGTAATAGTGACACATTTTTATTATTTGATTATAAAAAGAATGGAAATTCAAAAAATATAGATGGACTAAGTTCAAGTAATGATAGTTGTAGCAATACTGTAGATGATGCGGACATTTCTTATCCTATTATCTGTGCTGATGATCAGATAAATTCACAGCCAAGTAATGTTTTGATGGCTACAATACGGCAATTTTTGGAAAGTTATTATGGAAAATTAAAATTTACTACTAAAGAGATAATATTAAACATACCATCTTTAGATATCACTCTTTTTGAGGATAATATTTATAATAATCAAGTCACTTTTGAAGATATCCAAACCATTTTTAGAATTCTTAAATCAAGATCGGAAAAAAATAATGAAGCTAATATTCCCAAGTTTCTGGTTGGTAATATTGAATTAAGACCAAGGTTTGTTGCTCGTTATAATACATTAGTCGAATTGACAGAGAGTTCGGCAACTCTAGAAAATATCAGACCGTTTTCCAATGATAAAAGTCACCCATTGGTATTAGATGATAATGTTGTAGATATGCAAGAGACGGTTGTGATGAATATAGATGAAGATGATGATAATGATGATGGTGATGATAAGAATAGGAAGAACAATAGGGAGGAAAAGGAAGAAATAAAAATTGGAAATATCAATTTTCCTGAAAAACGGTCTAATAATCAGGAAGATGATAATGAAAATATAAATTCTTCAACTGAAAGTAATATAGAAAATGGTGATTCCAAACTTAAGGATAGTGATGATGATTTATTGGAGATTGCATCAAATATTGAATAATCTGACTGAGCTAGATGATGATAACGACAACAGTATTGATGATGAAGTCATTATTTTTTTTAAGTTAACAATGCATAAGTATGGGTTGAATTTATATGCACTTATACATGTACATAGTTATATATATATATGTATATGTAAATATTCTTGTTATTTCAAATAGAATAGAAAATGTAAATGTATAATGTAGTTAACTATTCCGAAACAAAGTTTTAAATAATGATAGATGTAAATTGAAAGCAGATGTAAGGTATTGTTAGTGTTGAAATAAAATATTCTATAATGAAATAGATAGAACAATAAGATTTTAGCAGACACTAAACGATAAATTGTTGAGTAATAATTGTTGAGAGGTCACCAAAGGTTGTTGAGTTTGTTTATTAAATATCTTACTGTTCGTAGAGGAAAATGACTGAATGTTAACATATATAAAGCCAAGGATTTCATCATACATTATTTTTATCTTATTTACAATCTTTGTATATTATTATTTCTATGTTGTATATAGAGAAAAAAAGCGAAGAACTTTGTTATAATTTTGTATACTAAATCTGTTTAATATAATATTGAAAATGTTTACTATATATCCAATGAATAAAGGCGCTCATTCTCAACAGTTAGAATAGCTGATCAATAGTGTGTCTTAAATTAAAATGAGGGGGATAAATGCTCGTAAAAAAAGTATCTATAATATCTATATATGAAGAAATAAATATATTACTAATATAGTGTTATGTGGAGATGTATGAGAAAAGAGCTTGTTTTATGTTTGGGTTCAAAAAAATAAAATTTGCGGGATTAGCGGAATTTTCTCTTCGAAAACCTGTTTTGTATTTACTTCCTTTTACAATATACAAAAATACCTAGAAGAGCTTACAGAAGAGAACTCTGAACCAATTCCCAGAAACCACAATGCCTTTTTATTTGAACACATCAGCTATATTTCTTCTACTCAAATCAAAGCGTCAAAAAGTATGTTTATTAAATATTGGCTTTTTGATAAATCCAAAATAACAGCCGAGGTGAATGCCAATAAATATCTGAAGGATCCCACTAAAGAAAATTTGACACTTAGTAAAAGACAAGCGAAACATTTAAAAGCTTTATTTAGTAAATTAATTTCTACAGATAAAAATAATTTAAGTTGTAAAAACTTTCAAAACTTTGAAGTTGATTCTTTATTTCATATAAAGCATTTTAACAAGATAACAAAAGAAATTGAGTTACCAAAATGGAATGAACCCTCTTTAATAAACAAACGTGATTTTACTAAGGAACTAAAAACCACTATAAAGGAGAAAGTAACACTTACTAAAGAAGATAAAGTGTATTTAGAAAAAATTATATCTTTGCGAATTAGAAACTTATATGTCGATCCCTTTACAATTAAAATTCTTTGTTTTCAGGACACATCTTATTCCATTAATCTGATTAGTGCACCGAAGCATATTCACAATATTAAGAAATCAATTATAATAGAAAAATATATTCCAACAAATACATATCAAGACATAGACCAAGATACAGCACTATTAAACGAAAATGAAGATTTTAACTTATCCCCAATTGAAAAGATCATCCCTAAAATTTCCTTAGCTTTACTACCATTTGACACCATGGATCAATATATTTTTCATATTGATTCCAAAAAACAAAATAATAACAGTTTAAGAATACCAATAGATATATTAATATGGGATGTTAAGTATAAAGAACAGGAAAACAAAATTATTTCAACGTTTTTCAAAGAATTGGAATTGAAATTATTTGATATTGAATTCCATAAATTTGAATTCTTTAAATTTGCTTGCCATAAAAGATTAAAAAATAATTCAAAACCAACAAAAATCACCAAGTTTTGGAAGTTGTCCAAAATACAACTGAAACAAATGAAATGGTCTCCATTTAAAAAATGGAATAAACTGGAGGTATATAAAAGATTTCAAGATGAGCAAATATCATTAGTTGATTTTTCTATGCCCACTTTCACTTCTAATGTCACATTATATATTCCCAATACAGATTTGGATCTATATGAAAGAAATAGAGGATACATGAAAAATCTTCAAATTAACACTGAAATTATATTATATGATAAAAATAACGAAGCTTTAATAGAAGTAGATAGTAGGAGAAAAGAAAGCAAATCAAAAGATAGTTATGAGGGTGAAGATCAAAACAACAAAAATAGCAGTCACTTGCCAGTACAATCCAGTATTTTGATAGAAGGGTTTTCTGATAAAAAATCTCTAACCATACCCAAAAAAAGGTCATTCCTTGATTCTGAATTACAATCAATAATCGCAAATAAAAAGTCTCAAATGAAAGTTAACAAAAAAACTAGTGAGCAAACAGACAAAATATCACGAGATTATTCTACAAAGGAAGATATTACTGATATTTTTCGGAGTGGGATTTTTAGTAACTTTGAAAATACTACTGAACTCAGGCATATTGAACAGATGGGAAATGTATCAAGTCAATCATATTTTGATTCAAGTATAAGCAACCTTTTGCATGAGTGTTTTCCAATTGACTTAATTCCAAAATTTAATATTAAAGATAAATTGATCATATTCAATTCCAATAGGATCACTAATAATTATAAATTATTACAAGGGTTAATTAAACAAAAGGTACCGAGTTGTATCATTATAGAAAGATATTTTGCAACAAATTGTGACATAGTTTTAAACTATTCAACATGTATTATCTGTTTGGAATTAGCAAAATTTTTTCAAAGACGAGCATCTGGTGATCTTTACTATCTTGACATTTTAAAAGATTGTTTACAAGAGTATAAAAGAATAAAAATAATGTTTGATTATGATCCAGATTTGATATTTTATGATAATGATATTTTTTGGAAAATATATCTTTACCTCCCATTCCCTTGTTTTGAACTATTTTTTGTGCCTAATGGAAGTATATCCATACTAGTTCAGCATATGAATAAGTTAATTTGGAAAGAAACATCGACTAACATCTCTGTAGCTGAGCTCGAAGATAACAAAGATAGTGAAGATGATGAATATGAAGAGAATGGTAATAATAGTTACAGAGTAGAAGACATTTTATTAAAATTAAACTTTAATCCTATTTTAGCTAAAATATTAGTAAAAAAATACAACAATAATCTAACCAATATTCTTTTGCAAATAAATGATGGAGTTGATCCGTACCTTTTAAAAACTATGACCACATCGCAACTAAATCGATTAAAAAAGCTTAATTCAATTAATTGGTAATAAAATATAAATCTGTTCTCTTTTCTCTTTCTAAATAAAGAAATTCCCCTATCCCAATGACATTCTCTACCACATACATAAACCTTCTACTTATCTATAAATCTTAATTACTGTCTATGTTCTAGCCGGAGTTCTGTAATTTACTTTGAAGTTATGCAATTAAATCAGAATTTTTAGATATATATTAAATGAATAACCAAAAAACGAAGATTTCTATGTGTACCTATGAATATTGTGGACATCATTCTATTGATCCTCATGAAGAATATGATACAGTCCCTATTTATGTGTCACTCACTATATGAAAAAGTCAAAATCGTGGGAACAAGAAATACAATGTACTGAAGGAAAAAAAAAATGAAAAAAGACAAAAAAAAACCATTAAACAATTTACTTTTTTAAGAGTGTGTTTAAATCCCAATTTCATAAAAATTTGCCACATATAGGGTAAAGATATACAACAAAGAGTTGTTCAATGTCAATACCAATACAGAAACGATCTAGAAAATTCAATTAACTATTGAATAATCCAACAAGTAAGACATATCTAAATTTGTCTATTTTCATTTCTCTAGACATCTAATACAAATATAAAATTATTCGTAAAATCATACTAATTAATCTAAAATGAATCACGATCCATTCAGTTGGGGCAGACCTTCCGATGAAACTTATGGTACTTACAATAACACAATTGCTAGTGCTTCTCCATTTCCAAAAATGAATACGCAACAGCCAATAATTACAGGTACATCTGTAATTTCAATGAAGTATAATAATGGTGTCATCATTGCAGCAGACAATTTAGGTGCATATGGCTCTCTTTTACGTTTTAATGACGTTGAAAGATTAATTCCGGTAGGTAAAAGAACTATTGTTGGTGTATCTGGAGATGTTTCTGATATGCAGCATATTGAACAAATATTATCAGACCTAGAAATCGAAAATAATTATGATAATTCCTATGCTGATGATGAAGAAACTTTAAAGCCAAGTTATATATTTGAATATTTATCTACATTGATGTATCAGCGTAGATCTAAGATGAATCCGCTTTGGAATGCAATAATTGTTGCAGGTGTGGAAGATGACAAACCATTTTTGAAATACGTGAATTTATTAGGCGTAACGTATTCTTCTCCAACATTAGCTACTGGGTTTGGTGCACATTTAGCTATTCCACTTTTAAGACGTGTTATTGATCGTGAAGAGGATATTGAATCAACAAATTTGGAATTAGCAGAAAAAACCATATTAGAAAGTATGAAAGTTTTGTATTACAGAGATGCACATTCTTCCAGGAAATTTTCTTTGGCTATTATTGACAAAGAACAAGGTTTAGTTTTCAAAAAGGGATTACAAGTGGAGAACATGAGTTGGAAATTTGCAAAAGATATTAAAGGTTATGGTACCCAGAAGGTTTAATTGAGAAATCATTTGAAAATTGAAATTTTAAAATTATATAAATCCTTCCGGGAATCGACTATATCCTACATTTTTTTGTTCTCATCTTATCATAAATCTCAGAGAGATATGTTACAATCATGCTTTTAACATAAATATAACTATATACATGAAGAGATGTGTACGTAAATTATTTTTATTATTTAATGTTGTAATAGCCTTTTTTTTAACCTCTCGTAATCTTCTACCTGAAAGTTACGTGTGTAGGAAACGACACCATTCCAACTTTTCTTTTCTTTTAATTATAGTTTCTCATATTAGCTTGATGGTATGCTCTATTACCCAATAATTTATGCTCCTAAATCTTTGATTATTCTTTAAAATAATAAAATTGTGGAATATATATATATATATATATATGATTCATCTAAATAACAAACACATACATAATTATATGTTCTTACATCTCTTTATTTGTATGTGTATATTTATGTTAGTAACTAGTGGCGAACTTGTGAATACTTTGTCTTTTAGGATTCATTCTGTATAACAAATAGCAGCAGAGGAAAAGATTCTAAGGAGGAAAACAACTAAAAGGAGATAATAGCTGAATCAAAAAACGAATAACAAGGAAATAATAAGCTGGTTAATAGAAGAACAACTATAAAATTCGTAGCGAAGACACATGATATATACAAGCAAGACATAAATTTAGGAGATTAATATTCGAATATATAAAGTAAAGCAAGGAGGGGTACATAGCATAATGGTCTGTTTTGAAGTAATTATATTGGGTGGCTTAGGTGGTCCCTCTGAATTTTCTACTCAATGTTTCATGGTAAGACCACTAGATTCTGATAATTTGAAGTCAATTTGTATTGATGGTGGTGCTGGTGTAGGTCATATTATGGATACTTTACTTATTTCGGACGAAGATAGAAATGTCACAATAGAGGATTTCAATAGGGCTAATGACGATTTTAATAGATATTTCAATATCTGCCACAATAAGGACAGCAAAGACGTAAATTATAATGTGAATCCAGATAGATTAATTACTAAGAGAGTACGATATAATACAACTTCCTTAAGCAATGTTATTGATACAACTATGCTTGGATTTTCTAACAAGGTAATGGGTTTATTGGAGGATAAGCCAACCGTACTTCAGAAGGCATATAGAATATACCAAGGAATTATTAGTTACTTTATCACACATCCACATTTAGATCATATTAACGGTATGATCTTAAATTCTCCATTACTTGTTGACAAGGAAGTTGAAAGTAAAAAGACAATATATGGATTAGATTTTACTACAAATGCATTAAAATCATGCATCTTTAATGATATAATATGGCCAAATTTATCTGATTCCAAGATTGGTAAACTTCAAATAGAAACTTTGAATGAATATGATAGTCATCAATTACGAGAATTCCCAGAATGGGAGATTGTTCCATTCAGATTATGTCATGGAGTCAAAATTACCACTGAGATAAGAAGTTACAGTACGGTTTATCTTGTCCGAAACAAAGTCAAAAAGAATGCAATTATCTTTTTTGGCGATATGGATTATGACCAGATTTTGGTCAAAAATAACAACAAAGTGGATCTATTAAACATATTCTGGAACTATTTAGTTGAAGCTGTACCTTTAGCTAACCTGAGTGGCATATTTATAGAATGTTCAAGTTCAAGTAAAATAAAGGATAAACAATTATACGGTCATCTTTCTCCAAAACATTTGATAAGCGCTTTGAGAATGTTATATGACAAATATCTTTCGATATCTAACAGTAAAAATAGCGGTGACAATAAGATACAAAAGTTTAAACTAAATGTTATTATTACTCATGTTAAAATGGTGGCGGATTCAAGAGATTCAAGGGAAACTATTTTGGAAGAACTGAAACTGCTAGCTAAAGAACATGCTGAACTTCAAGATATAACTTTTTATTTGGCTTTAAATAAGTACCGGTTTGTTCTATAGAGACATCCAAATAAAAGTAATAATGTTAATATTCTGTATTTATGCTTGAGAAGAGGTTTATAATATATGTGAAGTATACTTAGGTAAGAAAAAAACAATTTTTATAAATTCCATGTATAAAAAAAATAATATCTAAATAATGTACGTATAATATACTCTCCTATCGATTAACACACATATTACTCTATTTGATATATATAAGTATATATATTTATGTACGTGTATGTATGTAGTTAGGATTTGCAGATGAAGAAAATGCTGATTAGTTAATTGAATTTAAGATTTATTTTTCCATGCTTTATACCTTTCACTAAGAATTGTTTCTCCATTCACTATACCTTCATATTCCTGATCATTTGATTCTATTTCAATCAATTTCAAATGATTATTATCCAATATTAACTTAAATGGTTTGATAATCTCAGAGTTTTCTTCATGGGGTACTATTTTTAATAACCACTCAGAGAATAAACCATACCATTTAATTGCATTTGTACATTTAGTAGCCAATTCCGGGTTGTGTTCTTTAAATAAAATGGGAATTTCTTCAGTCATGAATTCTTCTACAGTTTTTAAAACACTACTACCACTATTATTATTATTATTATTCCTACTATCATCATAGAACCCATATATGATTTTTGGTACACCCATTAGAAAACATCTAAGCCAAGTCTTAAAGATTAGAGTTTCAAACTTATGCGAATCGTTTAAATTGGATATGACTGGTGATACGCAAAGTTTTGCATAATGCTTTAAATCATCTTTATTATCCTGCTTAAAATCATAAACACAACTAACTTCCTCACTAAGTAAGAATTTTGATTTACTTATGCCAGTTTTCACCAAAGAGAAAAACTTATCTCCATTGTTCGATATCTTTCTGTGTCTTTTCTCAAGGATATCTCTTTCAATATATGGCAACGGCTGTGTCAGAGTGGATACTGTTTCAAATTTAAATGGAATATAATCTTGTATGCCCAATGGTCTCTTTAGAACGTCTTGCAAAGTCATATCTTTGATATATAGTTGTCCTCTATACGATATTAACCTCATGTCAATTGGATTAATCTTAGAATTTTCAAAAGATGCACATATTAACTTCACGATCGTTTCACTGTAGGCGACAATGTCACATTTTAAAGATTTACCTTTCAAAGTCTCATACTGGATTATTGTCTCCAGGATTGGATGCAAAGTTGCGATATCTTTGAACAATTGTTGACAATTTTTAAATTTTTTGAACCCACTGTTAAGTTCTATATTTTTGTCGATGTCACTATTTGGCAGATAATAATACTTCAATTTTCCATCATCAAAGGGGAATATATCGCCTTGTTGGTTTCTAGAATAGTATCCAACTTCTTTTGGCTGCTTAAGGGCAGTGGTAATGCCCTTTTGGTTGATGAAAAGACTAGCTGAAATTGCCATTGTCTATATGACTTGTAAAAGAAGTAACCGAGCAGGGCAAAAACTGGAATAGACTGTCTGTGGTAAAACAAAAAAAATGCTGAGGGGAGGGATGCAAAAACGGTCATTTCGACAGTTTATAGATCATATATACATGTATACATGCATTTGTATATTTGTTTGTGTAGCATGATATGATTCAACCTCTCAAGTCTTCGACTTTATTACAGTATATGAGAAAAGGATTCTTCATAATTCATTGGCCATTGTTTGTTAAAAAAAAAAAAAAAAAAAAGAGAATCCCAAAACGGAATAACAAAACCCGTAAACTTTCCGAGGCCCATATTCTGCATTCCGTCAATTCTCCTCCCCCGCATGTTATTTGATTCAATAATATGCAGTAATATAGAGAGGTCTGTTCTTCTACTGAATAATATTATACTACACAATATAGATATACAGTATGTAATTGATACATTATACAATCTGAGCTATTACATTTCTTCTCTTTCCCTTCTTCCTTTTTTTTTTTTTTTTAATTCTTTCCCTTATATAATCAGCAAGAACAAATGTTAACAAGTTACCAGTTGTTACAACTAGATTGTCATTAGTCATTGCTTGAGCGAAGAAATCACACACTAAGGAGTACCAGTAAAGTGATATAACGTGGATTATAACGCTCTTTCTTTATCTTCTTCACTACTAAAAAGAGAATTGAACATCTTCTAGACAGTGAGAGCAGTCCTCAGGTTTGTTTCTTGGTTTGGAAGAAAAGTTTTTTTTTTTCTTTGTCGGAAGAATACAAATAAAAAAAAAAACCAATCAAATAAACTAATTGCATCTAATGTTTCTTTAAACAACGTAATGTCCATTTTACCTATTTGTGTTTATAAGACTCTTTCACCTCCACATTCACCTCCCCAAACACACATCTAAAATGTCTACTACTTTAGTTATCAACGGTAAGGCACCAGTAGTCGCCTATGGTTCCTTAATTGCTGCTCGTATTGTCAATGCTTCCAAACCAGATACTGTCACCATCCAATTCGTTGATGACAAAAAGGCTGCTCCAGCTACTTTCAATGGTGATGCCACCGACTCCTTCAACAGAATAATCGCTTCTTTCCCAGAAGTCTTCGGTGAAGCCGTGGAATCTGAAACTGTCTCTCCATGGGTCACCGCTTCAGAAGAAGAATTTGTCATCAAGAATTTCCAAAAACTATCCCAATCCTTGGAAAAACTAGATCACCAATTGAATCTAAGAACTTTCATTCTTGGCGGTCTAAAATACTCCACCGCTGATATCGCTGTTTGGGGTGCCTTAAGATCCAACGGTATGGTTGGCTCCATCATCAAGAATAAAGTCTATGTCAACGTTTCTCGTTGGTACACCCTTTTGGAACTGGACCCGGTCTTCGGTGGCGCCCATGAATTCTTGACCAAATCCTTACAAGATCTAAAGAAGGCTGCTTCTGCAGGAAAGAAGAAGGAGAGCCACAAGGCTAACTTCGAAATCGACTTGCCAGATGCTAAGATCGGTGAGGTTGTTACTCGTTTCCCACCTGAACCATCTGGTTACTTACACATCGGTCACGCTAAAGCTGCCTTATTAAACCAATATTTTGCTCAAGCTTACAAAGGTAAGTTAATCATTAGATTCGATGACACCAATCCATCGAAAGAAAAGGAAGAATTTCAAGATTCCATCTTGGAAGATCTAGAACTATTGGGTATTAAGGGCGATAGGGTTACCTATTCCTCTGACTATTTCCAACAAATGTACGATATGTGTGTTCAATTGATTAAAGAAGGTGGTGCTTACTGTGATGACACCCCAACCGAACAAATGAGGGAGGAACGTGGTGAAGGTATCCCATCTGCTAGAAGAGACCGTTCTGTGGAGGAAAACTTGAGAATCTTCACTGAAGAAATGAAGAATGGTACCGAAGAAGGTTTGAAGAACTGTGTCCGTGCAAAGATTGACTACAAAGCCTTGAACAAGACTCTAAGAGACCCTGTCATTTACAGATGCAACCTTACTCCACATCATAGAACCGGCACCACTTGGAAAATGTATCCAACTTATGATTTCTGTGTCCCAATCGTTGATTCTTTAGAAGGTGTCACTCACGCTTTAAGAACCATCGAATACAGAGACCGTAATGCTCAATATGACTGGATGTTACAAGCTTTACACCTAAGAAAAGTTCACATCTGGGATTTTGCTCGTGTCAATTTCGTTAGAACCTTGTTGTCAAAGAGAAAACTACAATGGATGGTCGACAAAGGTTTAGTCGAAAACTGGGATGATCCAAGATTCCCAACTGTTAGAGGTGTTAGAAGAAGAGGTATGACTGTGGAGGGTTTGAGAAATTTTGTTCTATCTCAAGGTCCATCAAGAAACGTCATCAATTTAGAATGGAACTTAATTTGGGCCTTTAACAAGAAAGTTATTGATCCAATTGCACCAAGACACACTGCCATCTCTAATCCAGTCAAATTCCACATTGAAGGTGCTCCAGAGACTCCAAAGATTGAAATGAAACCAAAACACAAGAAGAATGCAGATGTTGGTGAAAAAAAAGTCATCTATTACAATAATGTGGTCATTGATAAGGATGATGCTGATTTGATTGATGCTAATGAAGAAGTCACTTTAATGGATTGGGGTAACGTTATCATCACCAAGAAGAATGAAGATGGTTCTTTGGAAGGTAAGCTACATTTGGAAGGTGATTTCAAAAAGACTAAGCATAAATTGACTTGGTTAGCAGACACTAATGACGTTGTTACTGTAGATTTAGTTGATTTCGATCATTTGATCTCCAAGGATAGATTAGAAGACGATGAAGATTTTGCTGATTTCTTAACCCCACAAACTGAATTCCACAATGCTGCCATTGCTGATTTGAATGTTAAGGACATGAAAGTTGGTGACATCATTCAATTTGAAAGAAAGGGTTACTTCAGATTGGATTCTTTACCAAAGGATGGCAAGCCTTACACGTTTTTCACTATCCCAGATGGTAAAGCTGTTAACAAGTATGGTGCCAAGAAATAAATTACACAAGATTTATTATGAAATAATTGTAAGTCAATATATGTATTTGTACGTATCTATCTGTATGTCTACACGTATATCTCCATACTTAGGTTCTTCTTTTTATTTAAAAGATACTTCTACAACAATAATTTAATTTGATCAAAAAAAAAAAAAAAGCAACAATAACAACAAGAAGAATAAGGAATTAAAATGTACATTGACAGTGTGTATCTAAAAACTATGGATCTCTTGTGCGGAGCCATCTATGCCTCCTAAAGTTAATCATTGTCATGATTCAATAGCGTCATCTTTATTTTATTGTTGGTCCTCCTCCCTACTTTTCTCACTTCCAACGAAACAAACTGTTCTATTTTTCTTCTATTGAAGATTTTAAATATTTGACTGATTGGCAAGGTGACGAATAAAATAGAGGTAAATTAGATAATGATAAAGGAGAGCATACTACTTGACATTTCTTTTCTACCCTATAAGATAGGATTACAGTAATACAGATTAATTGGAATACGTTGCGAAAACTAGTGGCAGACTAGAATCGAAAAGCAGTAGGTTATTGAAATAAAAAAAAATATGTCTGATTTAGACGAAGATTTATTAGCGTTAGCAGGTGCAGGTGAGGGAGATGAAGAAGAGGAAGAAGAAATCTTACTGTCTTCTTCAAAAAGAACAAAACAAAATCAAGAAAATACCTCCTCAAAAAAGAGAAGGATCGATGTAGATAGCGAAGAAGAGGATGAAGAAGATGATTATAATCCTAATGTTGTATCTGCTGGTGGTTATAATGGAAATGTATCAAACGAGGAATCCGAAGAGGAACCAAATCCATTCCCCTTGGAAGGTAAATATAAAGATGAAGAGGATCGTGAACACTTGGAATCCTTACCAGAAATGGAACGTGAAACTTTGCTATTTGAAAGATCTCAGATTATGCGTAAATATCAAGAAAGAAGACTATTTCGAGAGCGTAGAAGACAACAAGAAATTAATAAGAATAGAATGGCTAAGACTAGATCATCTGGAAGAACAACACATGCTACAGGCCACACAGAGTTGATGTCTTCAAAATTGTCTCAACTAAAAAAACAAAGAGAAAAGAAACAAAACCGTCGTTATAGTGATAATGATGACGATAATGAATATAAGGAGGGTGATGAAGAAGAAGAAGAGGATGAATATAACTATGAAGATGATTATAATGACGGTGATGAAGATTACCTTGAAGATGAGACAGATTATAATCCATTGGCAAGAAAATCGAAGTACGATGACCGAACTCATATTGACAACGAAGTCAAGTGGGCAGAAGATGAAGACAGAGATTCAGATTTAAATGATTTTAATAAGATAAAGGTTGGACGTTCTTTTGTGGCCAAATTTTGTTTTTATCCTGGCTTCAACGATTTAATGAAAGGCTGTTATGGTAGAGTGAATGTTGGTATAAATAAACGTTCTGGCCAACCAATGTACCGTATGGTTAAGATTGAAAGAGTTTTTTTACAAAAACCTTACAGTATGGGTAAGTTTTATACAAATCAGTATTTTGGTGTTACACAGGGGAAGGATAGAAAAGTATTTCAAATGAATTTTTTCAGTGATGGTCTAATTACACAAAGTGAATTTGATAGATACTTGAATGCATTAGATAAGTCAAATATGACAAAACCAACATCTCATGTTTTAAATAACAAGAGTAAAGAATTGTTTTCTTTTGTGAATGAACCACTCACAGAAAGGAAGACTGATGAAATCATTCGTAATAGAATGTTATTTAACAAAAAATTATCTGGTACTAACGCAGTTATTGAAAAGACTGTACTGAAGAATAAGTTACAATATGCCCGTGAGAATGGTAATGAAAGAGATATAGCTAAATACTCGGCACAACTGAGAAATTTTGAAAAGAGAATTAGTACATATGAGAAACATCATGAAAATGATCAAACTGGAACCAAGAAATTAGGTGCCTTAACATCAAAGAATAGAAAATTAAATATGGACAAGATTAAATATGCAGAACACTCAAAGAAGGAAAAGACACCCTCTGTTGATTCCAAGACAGATCCATTTAGTAGATTGAAAACAAGAACTAGAATGTATTACCAAGAAGTGCAACAGGAAGAAAATGATAAAGCTAAAGCGTTAGCTCAACAGAAGCAGATAGAAGAGGACCAAGAAGCTAAAGAACGTAAAGAAAAAGAACTACTGTTAGCCAATTTCAAGAGATTAGGTGGATTAGAAAATATAATTGGATCTATTGATATTAAGTTTAACATTGATATCTAGGTGCCCTACTATATTCTACAATGAACATTTATTTTTGACGATCTATTTGCATTTAAATGAAGTGCATTTATAAGATGTGTTATTATTTATTTTTTTACTAGTTTCTTTGTCTTATGTACTATGGTATGTAGCAATATTATAATAATATTTACGAAAAATAATGATTATGTTGATATGTGCAGGGGCTTACCATAGAAACGTACAAGTTCCTTCTGGTACTTTCAAATATACAATTTCATTCAAGTTTGTTTAGAATATTTTCAATTGCATGTTCAAGGATATAGTTAAATTGTATTCAATGGTGCAGTACTGTTTTGAATTGTATTATTTATAAGATTGTCATATATTTGCTCATTGACTCTCTTTAGTGATAAAAAAAGATGATAGGAAAGTGAGTTTCTTTTCAGATGACTTTCTAAAGACTGGAAATTTTCTACAAACAAAAGTGCAGAAGTGTACCAAAAAAAAAAAAAACTAATATGAATTAAAATACTTTATGTTATTTTAATAAAACGTGAAGATATGAAGAGATGAAGCGTTTCGTTTTGATGGATTCTTATCCTTATTTCTTCAAATTATGTATATGAACCAAGTATTAAAATAAAAGACGTCTGTATGCAATGAATAAAAGTACATTTTTTGATTGGTAAGATAGAGGGGAAGAAGACAAATAGGAAAAGATGACATGTTCAGATTTGGCAAACGATATTACAAGACTTGTTTATGCTGAATATGTGAAGTTGAAACCCACCAACAAACCCAAAGTGAAATCCAACGGAATCAGAGAATGCACAGTATTGGCCTCAATAGTAGCGGTACGTAATGACGGACAATCTATTGATGATTCATTACATATTCTTACATTAACCACTGGTGTGAAAACTGTCCCTGATTTGGAGATTGCTAGAAGTAATGGTAAGATGGTTCATGACTCACATGCCGAAATACTGGCAATTAGGGGGTTTAATGTTTTTCTCTTAAATGAGATGATCCAATTAAAGAACGGGGAAAATTCTCAATATCTTTTGAAGAGTATTAGAAATAGTGATAATGGTGACATTTCGAAATATCGGTGGAATTCCCAGTGGTCTTTAGCTTTATTTATTTCTAGACTACCTTGTGGGGATGCCAGTATGGATGCAATGGAATCCTCGTGTTTTACAGAAGATGAAAGACTAGTCAATATCTCCGATGATGATCCGTATCAGTATGTGATACCATCAAAGAACCAGACTTTGCGTGGCCGATTCAACTTCAAAAAGAAAGGATATGTAAGGACAAAACCAGGACGTCAAGATTCTAAAATGACATTATCTAAATCCTGTTCTGATAAAATTTGTCTTCGGCAAGTGATTTCATTGAATAATGCTCTCACATTTTGTTTAATGGATACCCCGGTATATTTAAAATACATGATAATCCCAGATATTGACAAACAGTCAAATAAGGCATTACATAGGTGTTTTCAAGAAAGATTGCAAAATTGTTCGTATCCTGTTCATTCTCTGGAGATTGTGTCAAGTCAAGACTGTTTTATTGATGATATCTCTAAGGATAAAGAGCCAAGTCCAATCAGTGTTGTAAAAATATTCAATGATCCAGAGTGCCGTGTTTTAGAGCAAGCGATTGTCAATGGAGTTAAGAATGGAACCTACACAAAGCCAGGCAAGCCGTTGCGAAGGGGTTGTGAATCAGTAGTCAGTAGATATGGGCTCTGGAAAAAAATTACAGACTTATTTCCAAACAGGGATTTCAACAGCTATACATATGAAACATACAAAAAAGAATTTAGTAGTGAGAATAAAATAAGAAATGATATGATCCTAGCAGTTAAAAAATGTCTAACAAAAGGAGAAGATTGGATTTGTACTCATAGAGACGATTTCAATCTTTAAGACGAAGGGAGCAAATGGCAAATGAGTTATTCTTAATAAAGAAAGAAAGGAAAAGAAAAAAAAAAGCAAACGAAACAAGAAACAAAAATCGTTTAATTGACTAGCATAACGGCCTCTATGGTCATAGTTGCAATCTGATGAGTTGTTTAGTTGGTGCATAAACCATTGCATCGACCATTTGGATCTATTTCGTCTGGATCAAAACAGTCACGTGCAATCCTACTCTGGAGAATTTTAATTTCGCATGACGGATTTTGTGTTTTATTGTTTTTTGTTCGTTTTGTCCACAAAAAAAAAAAAGAAAAAAGAAAAAGGAAATGGAACCAAATATTAAGAGATGATGAAATCCGAGACAGTCGATTAAAGAAACTGTACTTCATAACTACTTAATGATAGACTATGGGAACTGATAGACAGGAATCCATTTGTTACACGAGAAAGATAGTGGTTTCTTTCTTTCTTTTTTTTTTTTTTTTTTGGTTTTTTTACTGAGATTGAAATGAATTACAGTGAAGTAGATGCTGTGCTAGATTCGTTGACTCCTACAGATTTATTAGTTCCAATCAGTGGCAGTAACAGGCAACCTTTCAAGAATATTGTGGAGTTAAATGATGAAAAGGCTAGAGAAAATCATTCCAATAATACATTTATCAGTGTTGGAATCGACAGTGACGACAGCAGGGAACAGGAAGGCAGTGATGATTCAATGGACATAGATCAGAAATTGTCTAAAGCCAAGACGAGGTTACATCGTAGATATCTAAGGGGTATTCGTCAATTGTCTCTAATGGAAGATTTGACCAATGTTAGTAATCTTGCATATTGGAAGGCATCTTCGTTCAAGACTTCGAATCCAATTGAAAATGTTATAAATGATTATCCAGAATCTTATTGGCAAAGTGACGGTAGTCAACCATATATTGTAGATATCTATTTTAGCAAAAGGATAGAACTGGCACTGTTAGCCATCTTTTTTGGGTTTGAAATCGATGAATCTTATAGTCCGAAAGTGGTTAAGCTATATGTTGGAGATAGTATATCTGATCTAATATATTATGAAGAATGGTATATAGGTAAGATAACTCAGTGGTATGTAAAGAAGTTCCCAAGCCTGGAGGATAGTGAGGGAGAACAAAACATTCCCATTAGGTGTCATATATTAAGATTGGTATTCCCTGTAAATCATGATAATGGGAAAGACACACATCTGAGAGGTGTTAGAATATACACGAGAGATCAGAACAATAGAGCATTATCAATGATCTCAAATAACATGAGTTCTGCAGTAAAGGATACAGATCGTGTCTTGGCAAGTATAGATCCTAAAAGTAAGTTCAATGATGAATATTTTACAATCAGATAATAGCATCCATAGGTATGAAAGTATTTTGACAAACAATCATTGCTATTTAACGTATATACTTGCATGTGTACATCTCCATTACTCAAATTTATTCATAGTTAGCCAGTATTCCAACTTTTTAGTATTTGCTTCAACCCTTAATTCTCCCCAGCAGTATTTTAAAAGCTAAGTATTTTGGCACCTATTAAACACGTACTAAATAAAGGATAGCATCATTTTAGTGACCTTTTTTATATATATATTCATATCCTTCTTTCATTCCCTTTAACTATTTATTCATGGTCAATTGAATTATGCACATATATATACATATATTTTGATATTTTTTTTGTCTTCCATTAAAGAAATTTAAAGAAGAGAAAAAGAAAAAGTGAAAAATTTTATTTCAATTTTGAAGAGAAGAATTAATATGTTTAACAAGATTTGTATTATTTGAATAAGATACAAGTTTCGAATTAGCGATTACATTGGATCATTGTTGTCAATTGGAAAATATAATTAAATTTATAGAATCCAAAAGTGTTGGGTGTTATAATGTCTGATATAGAGACCGTGGCAAGACTATTATCCGAATCTGTGATTGCTTCAACAGCTAAAACATCAGAGAGGAGCTTAAAAGAATTAGAGAATCAAAACGGCTTTGGTTTAACCTTGTTACATGTAGTGGCATCCTCTAATCTTGCTATTTCAACCAGATTGGCAGGTGCTTTATTTTTTAAAAATTTTATTAGAAGAAAATGGGTCGATGAAAATGGAAACCATTTATTGTCCAATGATCAGGTAGAATTGATTAAGAAAGAAATTATACCGTTAATGATCTCTTTGCCAAATAATTTACAGGTCCAAATTGGTGAAGCAATCTCCTTGATTGCAGATTCTGACTTCCCCCAACGTTGGCCTGATCTTTTACAAGATTTATCAGGTAAACTATCTCCAGATGATATGGTATTAAATAAAGGTGTATTAACTGTGGCTCATTCTATATTCAAAAGATGGAGACCTTTGTTTAGGTCAGATGAATTATTTTTAGAAATTAAAATGGTTCTTGATGTGTTTACTGTTCCATTTTTAAATTTGTTAAAATTAGTCGATGAACAAATTGACGCTAATGTTAATAATGTCTCTCAATTAGATAAATTGATGGATGTTTTGTTACTTTTAACCAAACTGTACTATGATTTTAATTGTCAAGATATTCCAGAATTCTTTGAAGATAACATCACAGAGGGCATGGGAATTTTACATAAATATTTGTCTTACAATAATCGATTATTAGAAGATCCAGAAGATCCAGATCACGTCACTACCTTAATTAAAATAAAATCATCGATTCAAGAAGTGGTCCAACTGTACACAACTAGATACGAAGACGTTTTTGGTCCAATGATTGATAGTTTTATCGAAATTACCTGGCAATTGTTGACCTCCGCCTCAGAGGAACCTAAATATGATATTTTGGTCTCGAAATCTTTAGCATTTTTGACTGCCGTAAGTCGTAATCCAAGACACTTTACTATCTTTAACACAGAGGATGCAATGAATAGGGTCACTGAGCAAATTATTTTACCAAATGTTACTTTACGTGAGGCAGATATTGAATTATTTGAAGATGACCCAATCGAATATATTCGTAGAGACTTGGAAGGTTCAGACGATGACACAAGAAGAAAAGCATGTACCGATTTCTTAAAAGAATTAAAAGAAAACAATTGTACCTTAGTGACAAAGATTTTTTTAAATCATATGAAGTATTTCTTCGAAAAATACCAGTCCAACCCAGTTGAGTTTTGGAAATTTAAAGATTTATATGTTTATTTGTTTACTACATTAGCTATCAATGGTTCACTGTCTAATAATGGTGTTTCATCTACTAATCCACTATTAGATGTGCTTGATTTTTTCAAAAACCAAATATTACCAGATTTGACTAGTTCCTCAATTCCACATCTTATTTTAAGGATTGATGCCATTAAATTCATCTATATTTTCAGAAATCAGTTAAATAAAAATCAGTTAATTGAGTTAATGCCATTTTTAGCTGGATTTTTGCAATCAAATGAATATATTTTATACACGTATGCTGCTGTTACCATTGAAAGGATTTTAACTATAAGAGAATCTTTAACTTCTTCAAAACTCATTTTTACTAAGGAAGATGTAGCAGGTAGTGCTGAAGTGTTATTAAAAAATTTATTTGGTTTAATTATGAAACAAGGTTCTACTCCAGAAAAATTAGCGGAAAATGAATTTTTGATGAAAGCAAGTTTTAGAGTTTTACAAACAGCAGAAAGTTCAATCATATCAATTTATCCTGAATTAATGAATCAATTAATTTCTATTGTGACAATTGTTTCTAAGAATCCATCAAATCCAAGGTTTTCTCATTACATTTTTGAATCAATTGGTGTAATTTTGAATTATGCAACGTCGGATATTCTACCTAATTTGATTGATTTAATTATGCCAAGTTTCTTACGCATCTTGTCAGAAGATATCCAAGAATTCATTCCATATATTTTCCAAATTTTGGCCTTTTGTGTAGAAAAAGGATCTAGTATTCCAGATTCTATTAAACAATTGGCTCAACCACTTTTAGCACCATCAGTTTGGGAGTTAAAGGGTAATGTTCCTGCAGTAACTAGAATGTTAAGGGCTTTTGTTAAAACAGACATATCTGTATTTTCTGATTTGATTCCGGTTCTTGGTGTTTTTCAAAGATTAATTGCTTCTAAGGCATACGAGGTGTATGGGTTTGAGTTATTAGAAGATATTATGTTGACTATTGATTTGGATAAGTTAAGACCATATATGAAACAAATTGCAACACTTCTATTACAAAGATTAAAGACGTCAAAGACAGAACGATATGTGAAGAGGTTGATAGTATTTTTAAACTTACTAACTCTTAAGTATGGTGGTGATTTTATGATTCAATTTATTGATGAAGTTCAAGATAGTGTTTTCCAACAAATTTGGACTACTTTTGTCATACCTACTATTCCAACAGTGGCTAATTTATTAGATCGTAAAATTACAATTGTTGGTATTTGTAAGTTGATTTGTGAAAGTCCAATTTTTATAAATAAATACGGTGCTAATTTATTAGTTCCAACATTGGATATTATAATTAAAAATATTATCAGTGATAACCTTGGTCATTTAAATACAGAATATATTGATTTAGATAATATGGAAGAAATTTCCACATTTGGTTCTTCATTCAGTAAGTTGGCATCAGTTAGTGAAAAGCCTCGTGATCCAATACCTGAAATAGATTTGACTCAAGGTTTTAAGAATTATATTGCTAATAATATAAAGAAGTTTTTCAATTCAAACAATTCTAATATTGATACAAATACAATTATCTCCCAGTTAAGTACTGAATCCCAGAGTGCATTAAATCAAATTATGAGTAGTTAAAAAAATTATATAAATAAGTATGTATGAAAGTTAAATACATTTATATTGATTTACTATTAAATAATAATGATATTGATAAATCTAAAATGAAAATTTGTAGTTCAGATTGAGCATTTTTCACATCTTTATTTATGCATGAATATTATATGCATATCTATTTCAACATGCTTGATTGTTAGATATTAATAAAGGAACTCATAAATGTAGGACATACGGGAAGTAGAAAAAAGTGTCTTTTACACAAGATGTTGAAAAGATATATAAATATTTTTATTTGAAATAATATTTCAAAATAATGTTGTTGGTTAAATGAAATTTATCATGTTAAAAGTATATAATTTATATATAACTAGGTTGATACCAACGAGTCAAAAATCCAAAATGTTTTTTAACGATTTTTTTGTTTAATTTGACCTTTAAAGTTAGTTATTTATTTACAGGAAAGTCTGTGGTATTATTACCTATCTTATTTACCGTTAATTGACTTTTTAGTTTTATACTATCAGAAGTACTGATATTGCCAATTCTTGATTCTGTATTATTTTGTTTACCAGTATTGTCATCATGACAATTATTATTGCTGTTATTATTGCAGCTAGTGTCACCAGTGTTATTATCTTTATCTACTGATCTTGTTCCGTCACTTTCTTTTTGTTGTGATTCTTTTTCTTTAGCTTCTTTTTCCTTTAGAGCCTTGATTTCAGCAGCAGTCAAGAATCTGCCACCTTGACCTCTAGGCCTTCTCATGGCATGCTTATGTCTTGACTCATGTAAATATGGTTTTCTTTCTCTTGAAATACGCAATCTTTCCTCCAATTTAGCTCTGGCATAACGTCTTTTCAATATTCTATAATATTGTTTTGCATTTACGTAATAAGGTTGTTCATTTACATAGGGATCATCATCATTATTTGTATTTGTAGTTGCATTTATATCGTTATTTTGATTATTTGTATTATTATTACTAGTATCATTATTTTTATCAGCACCGTCATCATTCTGGTTTTTATTATTATTGGTATATACTGTGGACTGTAAGTTAGGTTGATCAAGCGAAGTATCAAGGCCATTGATAAAGGGTAGATCATCTACTATAACTTCAGATGTCTGTAAAGATGTTGGATTAATATCAGTGCTTGTTTCTTGTTGTCGTTGTGGCATTTGCTTTGTGGCATTTTGTGATATTCTAACAGGCCTTTCTTCATCAGTCAATTTTTTATTGATATTAGTAGGCAAGGATCTATTATTATTTATGGTTGAACTAATTGCGTCAATAAAGGGAGGAAAATCTTCTGTTGCTGTAGTGAATTGAGACGTGAATTTATTATCATTTTTGGCATTAGATGTTTCATTATTATTATTATCATTATTACCCTGATTGTTAATATTCTGTTTTTGGTTATTATTATTCAATTCATTCAAGATGTATAATTCAATCGATCGATTATCAGACTCTAGTTTGGTTGTCTGTATATTAGGCTGGTCATTTATATTATGAGTAGTAGTAATATTAGTATTATTATTTAATACTGTTTCTGATAGATTGGTTATTGAATCTTGTGCCTTTGATAGAGGGGTGTTAATATCGGTAACAAAGTTTGTATTCTGATTATTAATACTAGTGGTGACAGAACCGTTGTTCTCATGCTGCTGAGTATTATTACTTATGCGATCCTTGTTATTATTCAAACCAGGACTTCTATTAGAGAGGATATCATCTATTGAAGCGTTATTATTGATAAGATCAGTAATATTTTGTTGTTGTTGTCCAGTACTATTTGACTCTTGCACATTTGAAGAGTCATTATTGGGTGTAATTATATTTGATTCTACAGATAAAAAATTGTTTTCTTCAGGATTGATCATGGTCAAAGGATGTAAAAGAAAGAATATAGATAAAAAACCGTAATATACATATAATTTCTTTTTGTTTTGAGAAGAAAAGCGAAAAAAACAAAAAGAGGGATTAGGATGAAAATGAATGATAATAGTAATTAGCTGATAAAGAAAAGTAAAAGAATGTATAAATCTGTGAGTTTATCAATTCAGTCAGTATTTGGGTTGGGAATACAGGGTAGGAAGAAAGAGTTACGAAAGCGTTAGTATTGAATGAAAACGAATTACGGTGTTATTGAATCCGTTTAGGTTAATTGTTGCAGTATATTTGCTAAGACAAATACATGTGCTTATGTGATTCTCCACGAAATAGTTGACTGATATACACCTTGCTGATTAACGTTTTCTGGTATCTCCTTTACAAAGAAACTAGTAAAAAGGGAAAGGAAGGTGAACTGGAAACTGGAAATAGTCTTTCGCAAAAAGAAAAATAAAAAAAATAAAAAAAATAAAAAAAAAAAAAAAAAAAAGATTCCTACAAATGCAAAACAGTGTTTTTTTTCTTGTGTGTTTTTCGGAGTTTAAAGACTTCGGAATACGAATTGTAAAATTCCGTACTGTGCTTTCCGCAAAAATTCAGAATCTGGCGGGTTAAAAGAGGCATACAAATCCCGGAATTGGTGGAATTCAGTGTTTCCGTATGTAGCGATAATTTGTTTCTGCTGATTACGTAAGCAGCGTGCAACTTTATTTGAGTTGGTTGATTCATACAAAAATTTGCAAAATATGATATTCATATATTTATATATTCATAGATTTAGATCTATATGTAGAAAAATTATGTAAATGAACATATTTAGACTTAGCGATATCAAAAATTTTGTAAACCTTTAATTAGTTGTTCATGTTGTTCTTTATTATATTCCAGATTAGTTAAATTTGGGTTTCTTGTTTGTTGGAAAATATCTCTTGTTTTCTCGAAATACACAGTCTCTAAAGAATTTCTCATCTGTGATTCAATATCTTCGATCATAGTACCAATGTTAGTTAAATGTGCAATATGAATAGATTCTAAATTATCGGTTAAATCATTTACCATGAAGTTTTTTTCAGTTTGTTTTGTTAAATTGCCTGCCAATTTTATATCGATATTGGTTTTATCCTCTAAATGAAGTATAATGGTGGTCGTTACTTTGTAATTGTATTCTGATCCCTCGATACCGCTATTATCAGGGGAGCGTGTCACTTCTAATACATGGATACTGTCCCAATCACCGATGTTGCCCTTCTTGAAAAGAATAACACCAGCAAAATCTGTCTCAGAATCGCCTCTCTCTGAGTCCTCATCTTCCAAATTCCATAAATAAACACTTGATATCCCACCTTCGTAGTATAGATCTTTATAGATCTCAAACGAATCGTTGCACATAACTTCCAGTTTTCTTAGTTGACTGTTAGGAAAGGGGGATTCTTGTGAATCATCCTCATTTAATTCAGGGAAATATTTGTTTGACCATGGGGACCTATAGGAGTCAATATCACGATTATAATCACAGCACAAATATTCTTTACTTGAACTATCTGGGTCTCTCTTTACAATTAACTGACTATCTACAGATGATAATAAATCTTCGGCTAACTCAGGCTCCAAATTTATTAAATTGGTTAAATTGGTCTTGACTTTCGTTGGGTCTAAACGACGTAAAAGGTCTAATGCAGCATCATATTTTTCATCTAAACTCATTTTTTTAATAATATTTTTATTAACTATATGCTATGAAGGGGGGAGGGGAAGAAAGGAAATTCTATTTTTGTTCAACTCGGGATGTATATATATATATCATTGGAAGTAATATTAGTACTTTAGTAATAGGTAACACACGAACATAAGTATGCATAGCTTTTCTGTATACAACAATTTATTTGTCTATAATTCAAGTGGATAAATATGTGAATCAAAGACAAAGAGGAGCGAGGGGGGGGTAACTAAAAAAAAAAAAGAAAAAATAAAAATAAAAAAATAAATATAAAAAAAAAAAAAGTAATAATAATATTAATAACTATACATATGATTATATACAAAACGTAACTTTTATGATGCTAGCTTTAATGATGAAGGAAAACTGTTGAAATTTGCACCGTACTAATATCAATTCAATCCCACTACATCAATTGATATATGTGTCTGCATTATTGTAGTTATAATAAATGTTTTTTTCTTTTTTTTTTTTTTTTTGTTTTTAAAAACTATGAGAATCTGAATATGCTATATTTTATCAAAAAATTATTTATTAATTTATTTACTACATTATAGCAATAGTAATAAAACCAATAATAATGGAACTGATTTGTAAAACAACTTTGAATAATCTTTTCGTTTTAGAATCTTGTTTATCTTTTTGACTCTTAGTAATAAATTCAGGTAAAATAGATACCATTGAGATATATATTAATCCACCTGTAATCATCGGTAATAATAAAGATGTGGAAGTGAGAAACGAAGAAGAAGAAGAAGAGGAGGAGGAGGAGGAGGATGAACCTATTTCATTTAGATAGCAACCAAAGACTGTACCTATAAGAGAACTTAAGATGGTGAAAAAATGGGTTATAAGACAGGATTTGATTGAGATTCCATTGGATAATAATATTACAAAATCACTTAATTGATGTGGTAGTTCATGAAATAACATTGTGATAACCGTGATAATGCCAACCTCTTTTGAAGAATAGAAAGAAGACGATACAGCCATACCATCAGTAATGTTATGTAGTAATCCAAAAATAATGTTCAATATTATTGAAGCATTTAGCTGTCTGTAATTTGAATTATTGTCCTTTTCAGAAGTTAAAAGAATGTGGGAATGTGAGTGACTGCCATAATTATTATTGTTGTGGTTAGAATTCTCGATATTCTTGTCGTTCAAATTGGTGTCCGTTGTCGAAAAAATTCTAACAACTTGATCTATAGTGACAAACAATAAAATACCGAAAAAGATTCCAATGCCACTATTATTGTTATTATTTATGGTAGTAATGGATGTGGAGGATGATGATAAGTTATAGGCATTACATTCTGGTAATAGATGTAATAAAATATCACTTAGCAAAGTACCAAATGCAAAGGGAATTAATAAGATTCTGATAAGTGATGAGTTTAGATTAAATTTCAATTTAATTAATAGTAGAATGGTAGAAAATGGCAACAATTGAATGATTAGTGTAGCTAACATTGAGTTGTATCTATTTGACCATATAAATATCGACTGTTTTAAATAATTCTGTAACGATAATGACCATATAGTGATGAAATTAGGTAAATAGTTTGAAATTATACTATTTATTTGAAAATTGGAATGAGTATGAGAGTGGGAGTGGGAGTAGGCATGAGAGTGAGAGTGAGAATTGGAATAAGAATTAGAAAAAGTGGTTTCATGATTTAATTCGTGAGTATTAACATTACCAAAGAATAGGAATATTGATATGAGTATCCAATTAATATATAATTTCATGCTTCCTTAAAACTATCCATCAAAGAGCAAATGAACAATGTATAACTATGTGAATATACTTGAATATATTGAACCCAGTATATGGCCAAATCTGGCACCAGTTGAGTTTAAAAGTTAAACAAAAACCATAAATCCCTGAATATGGTTTTTAATGTTCTTTGGAAGAGTAAATGGTTTATTTAGTTAAATAAAATAAAGATCAGTCTATTGAAATAATTTTTCGTCAATAAAAATGACTAAGGAAAAGAGAGAGTAAAATATTAGTTAGCCCTAATATATCTGTTTAAATTTAAAAGAAAATTGGGTTTGGAGTTTTACCAACCCTAAATGGTGTTTCTTGCTCAGGAACAAAAAAAGAAAAAAAAGAGGAAAGAGGAAGAAACAAAGAAAAAAACAAGGAAATTTTGCAGACAGCCAGAAAGAAACTCAGGGAGTGCAATTAATTGCAAGGATAAGCCAGAGACAAAAATATTCAAGGGATCTTGTAAAACGTAAACCTCTGTTCAGCTACGATTCAGAGCCCTTACTTAATATATCACTTTCTTTGTCCTCGTAGAGGTTTATGGCAAGTGATACTATCGATTTGAAAATTTACTGGTAGTTTTATCCCTTTTAGCACTTTTTGGCTTGTCTGTTTTCCTCATAAATACACACACACTCGAACAAATATCAACCAATAAACAGACAGTTGCATAAATAAATAAAACAACACATATAATATTATTATCAACATATTATTTTACTTCTCCTTTTTTGAAAGAAAAACAAAAACCGTTTGAGATGCCTTTAAGTGAAGAACAACAATTTGAATTGGATCAATTCAAAAAGGAAGTTGAATTAAGGAATCCATCTGATTTTTTACAATTTGGTGCTAATTATTTCAATCAAAGATTAGAGGTGCAAAGAAAATTTATTAAAAAGCAAGAAGAGTTGAGTTTATCGAAAGGTATTGTCTTATTCCCTCCTATGTCACAGCATGATTCTATATCTTTAACCTCTCCGCAAATGATCAATTCTCGTTCTCAATCAAGAACTTCTATCACCTTTTCTAATCCAAATTTTGGTTCTAGCTCAAAACTTTCATTATCCAAAACAACAACAGTAGCAGCAGCTAGCAAGAATAATAGTAGAAGCGAAAGTGAGGACCCATTAGCTAAAACCCCTGATAATGAGAATTTACTCTTTAAGCCATCTTTCGCTACTGATGAAGATCCAATTAGTAATATAAGTATAAGTACAAATAATTCACAAGTTTCAATAAAGGCACCTGTTCCTGCACCTTCCTCTTCTTCTCCTATCACATCTGGTTCTCCAATTTCCATTACACAGAATTCCTCTAATCCATCCACTTTTAATAATAATATTTTTAAGGGTGGGTTTAATATAGGACAAGAGGCTTCTAGAAAGAGAATCAATTCTCCTTTGGATCCATCTGATCCTACAACAAAACGTAAGTCTACCCCACCACCAAACTCATCTTCCGATATTTCTTCTAATGATAACAACTCAAAGCAGCAGCAACAACAACAACAAGAAGTTTTTCATCCAATTCCATCTAGATTCAATGCAGAAAGACGTACTTCTGTTAGTGGTGAAACTCTACAACCATCTCACTTTGATAACTGGACTCCAGAAAATTATAAAGAAAAGACGGAGGCTCAATTGAAAAGATTGGAAAAATCAATTGGTAAGAATTTCTTATTTAATAGATTGGATCCAGATTCCAAGAAATTAGTCATTAATTGTCTTGAAGAGAAGCACGTTGAGGCAAACGATATCATAATTAAACAAGGTGATGAGGGTGATTATTTCTACATTGTAGAGGATGGTAACGTTGAATTCTACGTTAACGATGTTAGAGTTAGCACATCAGGCCCAGGATCTAGTTTTGGTGAATTGGCTTTAATGTATAATAATCCAAGAGCTGCTACAGTCGTGGCCACTACAGATTGTATACTTTGGACTTTAGATAGATTAACGTTTAGAAAAATCTTATTGGGTTCTTCTTTTAAAAAGAGAGTATTATATGATGATCTATTGAAATCTATCCCAGTTTTACAAAAACTGACTACTTATGAACGTAGTAAATTAGCTGATGCATTAGATACTCAATATTTCAATTCAAATGAAATTATTATTCGTGAAGGTGATAGAGGTGAAAATTTCTATTTGATTGAATATGGTGAAGTTCAAGTGATTAAAGAGGGTAAAGGTGTCATAGCTACATTAGGTAAGGGTGATTACTTTGGTGAATTAGCCTTATTAAAAGATGTTCCACGTCAAGCTACTATCAAAACAACAAAAAGGACTAAAGTAGCTACTTTAGGCAAATCTGGATTCCAAAGGTTGTTAGGACCTGTTGTAGAAGTTTTAAAGTTAAATGATCCTACACGTTAGATTCATTTTTAATTTTTTTTTTTATTATTTTCATCTTTTTTCTTCTTTCTTTCTAATTTTCTTTCTTTATATATATATGTATATGTGTGTGTGTTAATCCAATGAATCAAGAATTTGTATGCTGGAGTTATTATTCATAAGAGAGTTTAGAATAAAATAATTGGCAGGGTAACAATAAATTATAGATCTTTGGGAGCGAATCTTATGTAATAGAATTAATGTTCAAGAGTTTTGGTGATTATATAAAATCATTATACCACAAAATCTTGTTTAATAGTAAGTTACTTTGCTTCTGTAAATCTTTAGATTTCAGTATATATTTATTAGTTGTATTTATATATATATCATATAAAGAGAGAATAAGTTAATAAAAGGTTTGTAAAGTATGCAAAATACCAATTGTCAGGAATTAGCACGTATAGTTACTGGGTAAGTAAGGAACATTCTCAATATTATATTATAAAAATTATATTAAAGTTCTTCGATCTTCTTCTGTATGTATCATATAGAGATGATAATATATAGAAAGTATACAAAGGAAGAAATATTATATTGAGAATTGTTGGTTTTATATATTTTCATATCCACCACATCTCTTCTATGAACGGCATCAATTTAATGATTATTTTGTATTTTTGTTTTTTTTTTTTTTTAATATCAGGTTAAGAGATATTCGTATAAAAAGTAAAAATTTTTTGAATTCAATTAACTGGTAGTCAATAATTTCAAAAAAAAAAGGCCAATTGTGTCATGAAATAAAAATGTAGGGAGCTTAAGATGATATTCACTCCCAATTTGAAACAAGACTGGTGAATATATTTAAACTAAAATATATAGGATAGTATATATGTGTTCTGTGAATCATTATTCCCACAAAGTATAAACAACAAAAATAAAGATTGATTCGATGTTTTTCTATGAAAAAAGTTCCTCTAAACCAAAATATACAATGCATAATCTATAGTAAAAAAACTGTTTTACACAACCATACAATTATAAAAGATAAAAGGATAAATTATTATGGAATATTCGTTAAAAATAAAGGATATACAAATGAGTGACTCTAAACCTATACATATTTATATTATAAAAAAACAAGAGGAAAACTCTTATGTTTATTGTATATTACAACAACAATTTTATTAATAAATATCATTGAAGATATTTAATATGATTCACAACATTGTGACTTAAAACATGAAGAATCCAATGTACACAAGATATTTTTATTCAGAAGAAATACATAATAGTAATTCTATTATGCTAGGAATATTCACTGTAAATAATAACATAAGTGCTAGTCTTTATTACATTATCTTAAGATGAATTAAATGTAAGGTCCAAAAACTTGAGCTGTATATACCTTTTATTTATCACTCAACAGTGATTTATTGTATATTCATATCACTTACTATCTGTTTACTTGATTTGTCAAAGAGATTTTATTAAGACTATTTTATTTTTTTTAATCCTACATAAACAAGTATCGGCCTTTTACTTTATTAACTTTTTTTTGTCACTTATACCAAGCCATTAATTTAGCATGCTATAGCAGAAATCCAACAAGTATCAAGATATACATAAACTAATCAAATAATTTTTTAAAAAAATTAAACTTTTCAGAAGTATTTGAGTATGTATGCTATTAATGGTTAACACAAAATATAAGGTATGTATTCAATTATATAACATCTAGTTACCTACTACCGATCAACTTATAAAACAAATATGAACAATTGTTATTTAAATTATAAATCCTTTATAAAAGAAAAAAAAGAACAAAAAGAATTAACATCACTTATCCATGTAAAAAAAACCAATAGCAAGTTGATTTCATAAGAACAGAAAAAGAAAATTGCATATTAAATGCAATACTGTCAATCTTGAGTTTTACAAATTACCTTTATCTCCATTTGAGAAAAGAATAGTAACGCTTGCTGTTTGAAAAATATCACTAGATGACTGGGAAGAACTAATGGATGGATTGTAGTAATAATGTGGATAAAGCATCGTATGGAGTTAATAGCTATCAATAAATAACGCTGTAACAGAAACAGCTGATTTACTTTGAGTTGTGTGAGAAGAGTATTTAAATTACCAACTCTAAAAGTAAGGATTTGAGAATCATATTATCAATCAGTAGTTGCTATGCCCGTTTACAAAACTTTTGAGCCTTAAGAAGATATTGCAATTATGCTTTCGTATCTTGAATTATTATTATTATCAAAAGTTACCGTAATGTTAAAAACCAGTTCTGTCAGTGTTGGTAATATAGGTTGCTAAAATTAAAGTCAGAATTGTAGTTCTAGCATTTAACACACTTAAAAAAAGAGTAAGAAGAATAATCTTGATTTGCCATAATAACTTCTGAAGGTATAGCACTGTTAATAACTAGTGACTACTATACCAACCTTCACCACTTTTTGTAAAGACCATTTTGACAAAACTTAAAAATACAAATACAATAAAATATTTAGCAGGTGTGTCATACTTGCTAACCCTTAATCTCTTATAATGACCAACTGTCTTCGATATAGATGGATAATATGCCACAAACTGTAACATATTTCAGAGAAATGTCTCAAACTATTTAGTATGTCTAAATTGTCGAATAGTATACATAACATCAAATGTAATAATTTCTATAGAATTGCATATTTATACTATAAATTTGCAGAAAGAAGGAGATTACTGTGTAAAAGGCAAGTAATAAACAAAAAATAAATTCAATAATACTAGGTTTATTAGGGTATTTAATATTTTTTATTCTTTTATAATAATACAGTGCGTTTAAAAAAAATCTAGCCATTTATTCATTCAAAAACGGGTAAAAACCTGCTTTCTGACATATTATAAATTATTTGAAATATATTTATTCTTTAGAATTGTCTGCTAACCAATCTGATATTTCCTTTCTCTTTCTTTGTAAATCTACAAAATTTGGTGTAAAAGTAACTTCACCATTTGGATCGTTACCAATTAAATTATGAACATTATTAGCTCTACTTAATGATATATCTTTCAAATATTGGTCTGTAGTCAGTAACCTCAATTTATTATTGATCGAGGGTTTGATAGGATAATACTGTAATTTGGTAAAGGATAGAAAAGAAGTTAATATAAATAAAGCAAGTCCAATACAACACTCTAATTGGATATCTTTGGGCAATGAATAATGATCTTTATAATTTGTATTTTTCACTAGCTGATGAAATTCATAACTTGAAAACCCGGAATGTAGTACTTGTAATATTGACACAATATAAAGAATTTTTATAAGAAATGACATTAAAATCTTTTTTTTTACCAGTGTATGAGGTGACTTGTTTATTAAGTGATATAACTAAATTATCTGCTATTATGGTATTGTCTACGAATGAAAAAAAAAAAAAGAAGGACAGAGTAGTTACAACTAAATGTCAATTGACCAACTAATCAATGAATATATAAAAAGACAGATAATCCTTCTGAAAAAAAAAAAACAACACTGCGATGATTTTTTGTCAACTTGAAAATTCGTATTTAATGATAGAAGATAATTATTGTTTCTCCAATTTCTAATGCATATAAATACGGTATTGTTTTATTTTTTGCAGATTTTCCTATTATTAATTTTAAAAAAAAATGGTGAATACATGTGCCAAATTTATTTTCAATCCAAAGAAAGTTGCACTATCGAAAAAAGAAGAATCAGTAGTCTCTGATACTATACACTTAATATGAAAGTTCATAGAAATTAGATAGCAAAAAAACCAACTGGAAACCAATAGAAATAATATCGCCTTCTTCTATAATAATAAAGACAGTGAAAGATTTTTTTTTTATTTTTTATTTTCTAACGTTGAACGATATAAATATTTGGAATACTACAATAAACAAAGGATATAATCTATATAAATATAAATAAGTAATCAACCAACCAACCAATCTTAGATTTTGTTTTCTTCTCTTTTCTCAATAATAAATTCTTAAGAGCTTCAAATTCCATCAAATCTGAATAACATGTTGAATAATTCTCTAATAATCTGGAGAATGATTCTTCCTAATTCAATAGTGTTACCCACTCTGTTCTATAATACGAACTAACGAGAAAAAGAAACCTGCTTAGTGCATCCTCAGTTTTTCTTGGGTATTCCTGATCTATACAGGTTGCTATTCTTCTTTTCTATATATGCAGCTTGTCTCACTAAATCCATCCTTTGGAATCACATGCTTTGTGTTTATTTTTCTCGTATTTTAAACCCTTAGGGTTTCTTTTGTGAAATTTTCCGAACAAATAAAAGAAAAAACAAAACAACCTAAAAAAGCAGAATTTATAAAAACAAGGACTTCCGTTGTTTTGCCAAACAAATACCGAAAACCCTAACACAAAAAATATCTGGGTTATAAAATTTTTTTGAGTTTTACAAAATCACTGCAAACGACAGAAAATTGAGCGATGAGTTTAAAGAATTTTATTTTAGAAAGACCAAATAAACAAACAAATGGAGGAAAACAACTACTTAAAGTTACAATATTCCTTTCATATATACACACATGCGTAAACACATGTCTTTATATATATATATATATATATTTTACTCTTGTTTCGACATATCAACATAAGTCAATCTAAAGTAAACATCTATTTAAGCAAACATATACAGTAGGTTTTATCGACTAATTACAGCACACATAAAAGGGAAATACAAAAAAGAATAACAAAAACATATAATATCTTTTTGTTCCTCTCCTCAGTATCACGATATCTTCTTCTACTTTTAACAAGTGGTATTATTAACTATCACCAATATTTTGAACACCAACCATTTCTTAATTTTACATTTAATATAGATATATATACATATAAAAGATAGCAAAAAGAAAAGAAAGAAAAAAGAAAAGGGAATGAGTGCTAATAGTATTAATGAAGATATATTTAATCCAAATAATGATAGTACCTCTGCACCAAAGGAAGCTTCAACAAATGTAATTCCTTCAAATGCCACATGTCGTATCTGTAGAGGTGAAGCTACTCCTGATAATCCTTTGTTTCATCCATGTGAATGTAAAGGTTCCATCAAATATTTGCATGAACCTTGTCTATTAGAATGGATTTCAGCTAGAAATCTTGATGTAAATAAACCTGGGAGTATCATAAAATGTGATATCTGCCATTATCCATTCAAATTCAAAACCAAGTATTCTGATAACATGCCTGATCATATCCCGATATCTGAAATTGTAAAAAACTCCTTATTAAATTGTGTCGCTAAAATTTATTCTACTTTATTAATCGCTATATCGTTGAATTTATTTTTCTTTGGTATACCATTAGTATGGAATTTTTTTGGTAAGTGTTACACTTTCATGTTAGATGGACAACTACCATTTCATGGTCAATTTTGGAAAAGTGTTTTATTAGGTTATAGAGAAAAATATTTTTTTAATAATGAAAGTTTTGACTATTCTTTTTATTCAATTATTTTAACTCTTTTGGAAAACACTAAATTTTCATCTATACAAATTGCATTGATTATTATTCTACATTTAGCTTTGTATTTCCAATATGATATGATCGTCAGAGAAGAAGTGTTTAGTAAAATGGTCTTCCATAAGATTGGCCCCAATTTTTCTGTGGAGGAAATGAAAAATCGTTTAAAAGCGACCTTCCCTGCTATGGAAGATGAAATGCTAGACCAAGTAGCAACCATGATGAGAGATCGTGAAAGACGTGAACATGAAGCTAGACTAGACGAAGAAGAAAGGGCCTATAACAGACAATTTGATATACCTGAAGAAGAGATCGAACCTATCACCGAACACACAAATGAGCTTCCAACTGGTCAACAACAACAAGAAAATGAAGAAAATAATGAACAAGAAGAAGGTGGTCATGACACTGAAGTTAATGATCCAGATTATGTAATAGGTGATGATCATACTACCGATTCAGATGTTGATACTGTGGATTCTGAAGGCGATCATAATATCGATCCAAATGAAATTGATCATTTACAAGAAGAGAGAAATCAGGCATTAAGAAATGTTGCTGAAGTTGCTGAGGAAAACCATAATAACAATGTATTTGCTGAACCTTTAGTCCGTCCTGTACGTCCTCCACAACCACTTCAACAACCAAGGAATGCAAACGAAAACATCGATGCACAAGAAATTATTAATGAATTACAGGGCAACCAAAATAATATTGAACAAGTAGCACCATTTTTGATTAATATTAATTTAAAACCAACCATGGTTCTTGTTTATACTATGGCAGCAGTTGCAATTATTAGCATCTATATTTTGATTTCATATTATATTCCCTCTTTGCTTGGTTATATGCTAATTTATTTATACTCAAGTGTCATTAGTATATTTATTCGTGGTTTAATCAGTTTATTTCATTTAACAAATTGTGATAGTGTTTTTAGCTTATTGTTCAGTAAAAGTCCATACTTCAACAATATAGCCGCCTGGTTCAATGAAAATTTAGCTCATTTTGTTGTGAAATATTATCACGGTTATGTGCATAATACTCTGCCAACGTCTTTGTTTGTTAGAAGTGTACCTGCTCTAACAACTTATTTAACTGCTATTGCTATGATCTGTACTGCCTCAACCTATGTTTCAAAGGGTTACAGTCGTAGAAACGGTATGTCAAACTCTACTAGAAGATTAATCTTCCAATTGTTATTTGCCATTAGATGTACTTTTAAAGTATTCAGTTTATTTTTTATAGAATTGGCTGGTTTCCCAATTATTGCAGGTGTTATGTTAGATCTTTCATTAATATCGCCGATCCTTGATTCATCAACAAGTTGGTTATGGATTCCAAAAATGTGTTGGTTTTGGACTAAGGCTTCTATCATTGTTTATTGGATCATTGGAACTTTGTATATGTATTGGTTTGCCAAATATATTGGGATGATTAGACAATACATTATCAGACCAGGGGTGTTATTCTTTATCAGATCACCAGATGATCCAAATATTAAAATATTGCATGATAGTCTAATACATCCAATGGGAATTCAACTTTCTAGGCTTTGCCTGTCAATGTTTATCTATGCAATCTTTATTTTGGCTGGATTTGGTATCCATACTAGATTAATTTTTCCACTATTGTTTGCAAACAATTTCCTTAACACTTACAAACCATTTAGTGAAGTTAATTTTGTAAATGTGTTGACTATGTTAACATGTTTTTATTTAGCTAAATTAATCATTGAAAACAACAGAAATGTTATCGTTCTTGTTAGAAAGTATTGGATTAAAGTCTTCCAAGTTATCTCTAGAAAATCTCGTCTATCATCTTTTATTTTAGGGAAAGATTATTCTTTGGAACGTGGTCATATCTTATATCGTAATTATTTCTATAAATTTTTTGCGCCTAAAACTGCACAATGGTCCAATCCTGATTTATTCTCAAATCCAAAAACCGAAACTAGTGCTAAACAATTATTTAAAGAAAATGATATGATCCATGCATATTTCATTCCAGATGGTATGTTGATGCGTGTTCCATCTTCTGATATTGTTTCCAGAAACTATGTTCAAACAATGTTTGTTCCTGTAACGAAAGATGATAAATTATTAAAACCATTAGATTTGAAGAAATTAAAGGAAAGAAACCAAAAAAATGCAGGCGAGTTTGCTTACTTAGATCAACAGAATACAGAGTTTGACGACTATTTTGTGTGCTATGTTCCACCAAATTTCAAATTTAGGTACATCTCTTTAATTGTGCTAACTTGGTTGTTTGCATCTTTGCTGATTATTGGTATTGCGGTAGCTTCACAATACACTTTTAATACATTGACGCTAGTGATATTGCCTTTATTATGGGTCTTAAGAAAAAAGAACGAGTTAGGCTCATTTATTACTATAATACTTGATAACTACAAGCATGCCAACTTACAATATGTCTGTTTGGGTGCAATTATTTTATGTTTAAGCGTAGATTATTACCAAAAACATCAACTATCTAAATTCTTTTTCCACGAACATGCCATTGATCCACACGATGATCAACATGCTGTTAATGATGAACCAATAGAACCACAAGCAAATGAAAATCAGAGAAACCCACTTGAAATTATACAACAAAGCTGGATTATAAGAATGATTGCGGCTAGTTTTATGCTATTTATCTCTAGAGCTGTTGAAATAGTATACTTATGTATGGTCATGTACATGTGTTTCTTTTCTATTGGCTATTGGCTATCAAGATTGAATGATTATTTAGCAACTGGGAAATATAACCATCTTGCCTTAGATCAAGTTAAGGTAATTGATTCTGGTATTCAAATTGTTAGTTTTTTCGTTATTTCATACGTTATACTAGATACAAAGCCAACTGCCATTGGACGTTTAGCTAATCAGCCTATCTCATCTATAGTAAGAATTGTTTGGAGAAGTAAATTAAAAGCTACTTTGAAATCTACACTAATTCTTGGTGGATTCCTTATCCTTAATATGGGTGGATGCGTATTGTCTGAATACTATTTAAACCAGGGTGTTTTCAATACATTGGATGATTGCATGGCCTTTATAAAAATACACAATTTTAAAACAAAGGATTTTATGATAACACATACTACTGAGCTACATTTTACCATAATTAGTATTGTCAACTCTTTATTTATTTTAAGATACTTGATGACAAGTCTAAAGATATGGTTTGGTAAGGCAACACAAGATGTTAAAGACCAAGTTTATGCAAGTGGAAGAGCACTTGAAAATTATGATATACAGAATTAAGCAAATAAGCTTTAAGCAATTTCATTGATATACGATTATATAGTGAGAAATGTGCCATTTCTCATTTTCTGTGTATTGACAAAAGTTAGACGTATATAATTATCTAATAGAACTATAGACATGACATAAGTGCTACCGAAATATTTTGAAGAAAATGCTGTATGATGAATGTCAAACAATATATTATTTTAATAACGACTTAATATGCTATATAATGCTAAATGTATTATTAATGCAATTATTGAATGATCAGCCTTATTTAATAGCTAATCATCATCCAGAGAAATCAACTCATTTACTGGTTGCGATTTAATACCATCTCTAAGGATAACAGGAGAAAAAGTTTTTAGTATGTCGCTTTCATCAGTTTTTATAATATTATTTGTTAACGTATCCTTACCCTCAAAATTATTATATATATCCTTCTCATTCAATTCTTGTTCCATCTTTTCACTAATTACCTCTGCAGTGTCTCTCTTGTTAATCCTTCGTATGTCATTCGATACCACTGTTGAAGACTCTTTATCTTTACCTACTAGTTTAACATCTTCGTCGGCATCTGATACAATAACACTATGAGAAGTATCCTCATTCACGGAATCATCAAGGTATTTATTCGGCGATCTCAATAACCTATAACGTTGGGTATGGTAAGTATTGGACGATTCCTGCAACAATGATATCTTATCGTTCTTGTTTGTTTCATTTTCATTTCGGTCTGAACTTCTTATTTTGTTAAAAAATGGACTGAGGATAGGTCTGATATTTTTCTCCCTTTGATGATTGCTGTGATATTTAGTTGGAGAACTTTCTAAGAAATCAGTATCAACTATTGCTTCTTTTGGAATAGTTATACCAGTATAGTCGATATTGCGTGATGAATTTGGTGTACTGGATGGACTGGATTTCTGTGATTCAAGGTGTAATGGATTCTTGAAATGTTTAGGTACCTCTTCTGATGGACTCGAAGGAGGATCAGAAGTTAGACCATCACTGATTCTTGAAGTAGAAACATGTTTATCTTTACAAGGTGATACACTAACTTCTTTATCCGCCTTTTCATCTTTTGTAATTTCCTTGTCTTCTTGCAATTCCTTCTCTGCTTCTTTCACTTCTTTTAAAAGCTTGTTTTTGTCAGGTAAATTTGTATATTTTGACATATCTTCTATGATCTCAATATCTTCATCATCTTCATTATCATCCATACTTTTAGTATCGTTATCAGACTTGATACCTGTTCTTTCAATCTGAGCAGCTAAAAGTTGTTTCAAAACTGTCCTTAGGTTTCTCCTTTCTCTATTTCTCTTATTTTTTTCAAAATAATCATTCACAATTTTATTAGATTGTTTACTTTTACTCTTTGCATTTCTCCAAACATCCATAGTTGAAATAGGATCCTCAAAAAATTTAGAGATAGTTGATATAACATGAACACCACAATCACTCATATTTGGTTGCTGTGGGACTAAACATGTTTTCATTTTGATGCAATCTTTATCAATCAATATATTATATTTATCCTTTGCATATGCTATGATAAATTCTTTAATGGGGTCTACTTCTCTAGAATGTGTTCCCCTTAAAGAATCAAATGTTAATATTTCAATTACGGGACAACTTAGGGCAATATCATCATGACCTCCATTGTCTTTGAAAGATCCATCTTGCGTATTTATTAACATATTAGACTCCTTTGAGTTTTCTGTGTTTGAATGCATAGTAATTCTATCAGAGGTGTCACCTGCATTCATGTTTTTTTTGTTAGAGACATTAGCTGAATCATTTCCATTTTGACTATTATCTTCAATAGACTTGCAATCAATTGGAGTTTTTGTATTATTATTATTACCAACTGCATTATTATTATAATAGTTTCCTTTGACACTGTTATGTTTTAGCACAAAATCGTGATATATATCTAAATTAGTAATTATACAACCAAACCAATGATAACTTACATTTAATGGGATCACTACATATTTGCGATTCAATAAATCTGAATTTTGAACCCATTTTTTCACATTTTCATATAATTGATTATGATCACTTATCAATTTTGTATAAAAAAAGGATGACATAATATAAACTTCTTCTCTTTTAACAACCTTTCTGTCAATTGATTTTTCCACGTAAAATTTAATGAAAAAATCAATAATACTGTCATTTATCCAATCATTATTATATAGACATTTAAAATCTTGATTTGTCACTGTATAACATGTATTATCTTTAAACATCTGTTTAAGACATGGTTTAAATTCCTCTGGTTCTTCAAATGATACATTTGATTCTTCCAGATCTAAATCAAGCACCTGATGGCACTTCTGAAGATTATCTAAATTTCTCGTGGATCGCCTAACGTTCAATTGAAGTTTATTATTATCAATAGAATATGGATTTGTTGGTGAAGAGATATTGGAATAAAAAGAGGAGGCTGGAACATGCTTAACTGAAGTCACAGCCGTTGGCGTTTGACTAATTTCAGTATTATGATTTGGAATATGTATTTTCGTTACTGAGGATGTTGATGTTTTATACATGGATGAAGTATGCTTTCTTTTAGCACTTAATGAGTTAAAGAATGGCTTATTTAAAAAACTATCCTTCTTAATTCTTGATTGTTGATTGAAAATGGTTTTTATGGCAGAAGTAGCCATATTTTCATTGCCCAGATTCGAAATCCTCCTATGTATAGTCTTTAAAGTATCCATTATTTCTGTATGTTTATTTAATACTGAGATGTTACATTTAATATTAAAATGTGATAATTGCTTTTCAATTTTAGAGAGTCCATTCTGTGTTCGTGCCTCGTTATTTTCCCAAAGAATCAATCTAGTCCTTACTTTAAACCCACCATTACCAGTCTCAGAAAAAATGAAGATAGATTTATTCAAAAAGACCCCCAAACATGAATAGTTGGAATCAAAGTATAAATCATGACAATCCTTCTCAAATGATAAAGGTCTAGTCAAAAGGTCCTCTTCTTTATGCTGAAAGCTTATAAAACAGCCATTTTTATCGACTTTAAATTTCAAGGACACTTGATTAATAGATTGATAAGAACCTCTTTCGTTAATAAATTTTAAAACCCCAACCATTCTCATAAAAAGGGAAGATGGACCAGAACTTATTGGTGATGAATGTAGCAAACCTTTACCGGAAGTATGTGGTCTATTTTCCGAAGTGTCGGATTTATTATTAGCAAATTCGAAGGAATAAAGTTCTTTATTTTTATCTCTATTTATTTGATTAACTTCTAAGATTTGAGGTTCTGTATCGGTCTCTATGGGGTGGGAGGATGGTGAACTAGAGATGAGTCTTCTTGAATAATGTTCGATATCTTTATCTGTTACCATACGACCTGAATGAGGGGTAATATGGGAGAATGTCTTCTTATTAGCACCGTTATTGTTGTGTTCGTTAGCATCATCATTATGAGATGGAACAGAAGCTTTCGGTATTGATTCTGGGCTGAAGACAAATTCTTTAGTAACTAAATTATTATTAATATTTCTAACTATTTTAGGATCTTTTCTATAAGTTCTTCTTACTTTTGATCCGTTAAGTACAACTAAATCAGACTTGCTATTATTATTATTGTTGTCGTTGTTGTTACTGGTAGTATTAGTATTAGAATTAGTTATTCTATCCATTGGTGCCAATTCACCTCTAATCTTACGTCTTTTAACCATATTAAAACGACCGGCATATATATACATGTATATATGGCCATAGACACTTCTATTTGAAGAGATGTCTTAAATGTAATATCCAAAAGGTAGTAGAACGATTAACATTAGATATATTATAAATTATAATCTTCATTGATGCTAATTCAAGCAGAGAGATACTAATATATCAAAAATACAATCAGAAACACAAAATCTGAATCAACTTTCGTATTTCCCTTACTCATTTACTCTGTTTTTTATCTTTTAGATAAAGCCCTAACTTTCTAAGTATAAAAACTCTTTCAAAAACTGTAAAAACAAAATATACCCTAACTTTAAAAATGAACATAGAAAGGAAAAACAGTTTTTTTTCTGTTCTTTCCCTCTTTAATCCGCCATATAATTCTGTGCGGGATCTTTATTCCGCCACAGTTGTCGGCTCATCTCTTTTTGACTCAATTCTCGTTTTTGTTTTGTTCGTGTTTTGTTTTTGTCTACTGAACGTTGGAGAGAGAACTTTGGTTCCCGCCTTTGTTTTCTGTTGCCCTTATCGTTGTCGTTGATTTTTTTTTTTTGGTGATAGTGATGGAAGAACAAGAGAAAAACGAAACTATAGTGAAAGATATTACTCCCTCTTTACCTTTCAGATTTCTGCATCAATTCTGTCATTTAATGTGCCCACAAGTATCCCCTTGTACACTAGACAGTAAAATAAATTTTTATCACTTTTCAAGAGAACAAGAAGCATCCTTTGAAAAGAAGAGTGAAAAAAAAATAATCTTTCACAAAATATAATCTATCACTGTCCCTGCCTTCCACGCTCTTCGATTTTTCTAATAATGATAACCAGTAGAAAAACTGTTACAATAGGGTCCCGTCAAGTGGTGAACTTATTATACTCTTATAACAACCAAACCACTATCGGCTTACTCCAGTTATCTTCTAAGTTACACACTTCAAGATTATTATATGAACAAAATACAAATAAACATAATCAAAGAGAAGACACAAATGCAAATGATCCGAGGTCCCCATTAAGCATCTTCCGTGAAACCTTCAAAAAGGAATGGCAAAAATCAGCTGAGTTGCAGGATAACATTAAAGCTTTACAAGATGCATCTGGTCGTCTTGGTGAATCTGAAGCATATAAGAAGGCGCGTGAAGCGTATTTGAAGGCTCAAAAAGGGTCTACTATTGTTGGTAAGACTTTGAAGAAAACTGGGGAAGCTATGGAAGATATGGCTATTAAAGCTTGGGATTCAGAGATTGGTAAGACTACCAGAAAGGCTGCTGTCAAGACAGCTCAAAAGATTGATGAAACTTTAGAGCCTGTTAGACAAACCAAAATATACAAAGACGTCTCTGAGGTTATTGATGATGGTTCAAGTTCCAGTTATGGTGGGTTTATAACAAAAGAAGAAAGAAGAGAGAAGAGAGCTAAAGCTTTGGCTACTGGGCAAAGAGTAAGAGCTGTTAAGTCCAATGATGAAGCCGGAACTGCATTAGTAGCTACAAACATTGAAGCTAAAGAATCCATTGGTAAAAAAATGGAAGATTTTAAAGAAAAGACAGTTGTTGGTAGATCTTTACACAATCTTAAAGTTAGACTTTGGGATGAAAGTGAAAATCCATTTATCATATTCTTGAGAAAAATTACCAATAAGATTGGTAAATTCTTTGCAGAGACTGAATCTGGTAGAGTTTATTACCAATTTAAATTAATGGATCCGACTTTCAATAGTGCCTCTTTCACAAAGCACTTAAGAGAATACATCGTGCCAGAAGTCTTAGAGGCTTATGTTAGAGGGGATGAAGAGGTATTGAAGAAATGGTTTAGTGAAGCTCCATTCAATGTCTATGCTGCCCAACAGAAAATGTTTAAGGAAAAGGCTATCTTTTCAGAAGGTCGTATCTTAGATATTAGAGGTGTGGAAATCGTTAGTGCCAAATTATTACAACCACAAGATATTCCTGTATTAGTAGTGGGTTGTAGAGCTCAGGAGATCAACGTCTACAAAAATATTAAGACTGGTGAAATCGCTGCTGGTAGTGAAGACAATATTCTAATGAGTTCCTACGCTATGGTTTTTACCAGAGATCCAGAACATATCGATGATGAAGAAACGGAAGGTTGGAAGATTCTAGAATTTGTACGTGGTGGTTCTAGACAATTCACATGAACACAAAATATAAATAGACACACAAAGAAAACGAACAAACAAACATATTAATAAATTGGAAGTAATACAGGGAACTTATATTTAAAATATTTTATATGAATATAGTGAAGAATTCCTTGTAGAATATCATTTGCATTAATAGTAATAATAACGATGATCATAATATATTAATTATAATTCCTGTAGATATCAGTTACTGTTTAGTTATGTCAATGTAATATTTATAATCACGGTTAAAATTGACGAACAAAGGGTGCATACACAAATATAGAAACATAATAGTAAAGAGAGAGAGAGAAAACTTGTAAAGGGGCGGTACAATGTCACATTATCTTTTTTGGCTTAATCATAGACAGATAAGTGTATACATATATATATATGTATGTGTGTGTGTGTGTGTGTGTGTGTGCGATTGAATTTGTATAATGATACTACTTATCTGTTATGTTTTATTCTGCTTTGTCTTTGTTCTTTGTCGACACCGTTTGGCTTACGGCACTATCAAAAATGAAACATTATTATTTAACATACGTGGTGTATGGATGTAAAAAGATGGAGTATATGCTCACGTGACCCCAATAGTTCTCTCTTTTTTTTTAGTTTGTTGATTTCGATTTCCTTTAAAATAAAGATATGATAAATTTTACAAAAGGAAAGAAAAGAGGAAGTAAAGCGTTAAAAAGAAAGTGCAGACTCAATATCTCCAGAGAACAAGAAAAGATTGGGATTCTAGCGAAAGTTAATACTATAGTGGGTATATTAGGACAATTACATTCATCAACTTTCCAATATTTTATGATTTGATAATAGGTTTTTGTATAGGATCCAATACAACATAAATTAAAAAATAAATAAATAAATAATAAAGATATAAAAAATGAGCGAAGAAGGACCTCAAGTTAAAATAAGAGAAGCCACTAAAGAAAATGTGGATTTCATTTTATCAAATGTTGATTTGGCACTAGCTAATTCATTGCGTCGTGTTATGATTGCTGAAATTCCAACCTTAGCCATAGATTCTGTTGAAATTGAAATTAATTCAAGTGTATTGGCAGACGAGTTTATTGCACATAGACTTGGGTTGATACCTCTACAAAGTATAGATATTGAACAAATGGAATACAGTCGTGATTGTTTCTGTGAGGACCACTGCGATAAATGTTCGGTAGTACTAACTTTACAAGCTGTTGGTGAAAGTGAAAGTACGACGAATGTATATGCTAAAGATTTGACTATTGTTTCCAATTTATTAGGACGTAATATTGGTCATCCAATCATACAAGATAAAGAGGGCAATGGTGTGTTAATTTGTAAATTAAGAAAAGGTCAAGAATTGAAACTGACTTGCATAGCCAAAAAGGGGATTGCCAAGGAACATGCCAAATGGGGTCCCACAGCAGCCATTGAATTTGAATATGATCCTTGGAATAAATTGAAGCATACTCACTATTGGTATGAAGCGGATCCAGCAAAAGAATGGCCACATTCTAAAAATTGTGAATACGAAGATCCTCCGGTAGAAGGTGAATTATTCGATTATAAAGCTAAGGCAGATACCTTTTATATAAATGTAGAGACTATTGGTTCTATTCCAGTAGATCAAGTAGTTACAAGAGGAATTGACACTTTACAGAAAAAAGTTGCATCTATTTTGTTAGCTTTGACACAAATGGAACATGAAAAGGTTAATGCTGTTGGTAATATACAGGGGATGAATTCAGGCATGCAAGATCATGATTTTAACATGGGTGATATGAACGGTAGTTCATACTCTAATGCTGTAAGTGGAAATGCTCCAGGCGCCGGTGGTATCTATGACGATGCTTGGTAAATGTCATTAAAACACAATAATACATAGATATACCTATAAGCATACGGGCAAACAAACATATACATGCATATATATGTATATATGTACTCATTTGTAATAATGACATAATTACAAAAAGACAAGAACTCACATTAAGAAAAAGGACTTATTTCAAACCCTTTATACGTTCTGCTTGTGATATATTAATGTAAGAGGGAATTATTTTTTTTTTTAAAAAAAAAAGTAAAATCAGTAATTTTAACTACTATACAAGTCATAAAATCCAATCCATTTCTCTTGTAATTGATACATACCCTGCATATATAGATATATTTATTTTTCAAAAGAGTACTTTAGGTGATAATAGAAGGATAAGAAATAGTATAAATGTTAAAAACTTAAATGTTTTAGTGATGATTATTCCACTCACAACAATCTTCAAATTTCACCAAACTTCCACCAAAGATATCCAAAGAGCTACCATATGTTAAATCTACTTTACCTTTGCTTAATGTATCAACTAATGCCAAATCATCTATGCTTTTAGCACCACCTGCATATATAATTTTAATCTCATCGCCTAGTTCCTCAGTCCATTCAGCTAATTTACAGACTAACTGTTCGTCAATACCATTGCATAGACCTTCCACATCGGCTGCATGAATTAAAAATTCATTGGTGTACTTACTTAATCTAATAAATGTATCTTGGTTTAACTCTAGTGTAGTTAACGTTTGCCATTTATTCATTGCTACTATCCACTTTCCATCAGAAGTCTTTTTGCAACTTAAATCGACAACAAGACGATCTTTACCACATAATTCACTTATCTTAATCAATCTGTCAAGCAAAAAGTCACCGTCTTTATTGAATAGCCAACTTGTTATAATGACTTTAGAGGCCATCTTCAACCAATATAGACAATTGGTATCGTTAATACCTCCACCAACTTGTAAAAAATGTGGTGCAGCCAACAACGCTTCCTTTGCAGCATCATCATTATTAGGTCCTAATTTTATAACGTGAGCACCTGTGACATTATATTTTTTATACAACTTTGCATAATACGACGAAGGTTTTGAGGAGACAAAGTTAGTCTTTAAATTAGAATTGTTATTACTATCGCTTAAAGTCCCACCCACAATTTGTTTTACTTCACCATTGTGCAAATCTATACAACCAATAAATCTTGTCATTTTTTTATGTTAGATGCTGGAATTAAAACAATTTTAGTCTTATTCAAAAATAAATCATTCAACAAGTTAACTCGTAAAAAGCTAATGTAGTCTATTTCACTGGGCCTTTATTTTTTTTTGCACATATTTTTGTTTGTAGGTGTATGTCGAATTTTAATCATAAGAGTCATAGGATCTGTACACCACATAATACAAGAATATAATAGATTTTCAATTTTTAAGAATGCAAAAATCCAAGTTAAAGGATGATTTTGCAAATATCTAAAGGGTGTCAGCTGATACAGTGGAAAAGAAAGCAAGATATGCTTAATAGATGAGAACATAGATAAAAAGAGTGTGCTCAAAGTTGTTACACCCGTTTCATTTTATTGCTTTTCATAAAGAGAAGTAGAGCATAACAAAGAAAGATTAAGTGTAGCAATTGAGCTGAGTAAGGTTAATTTTAGTAGACAAGACACGACACATGCTCTCTTCAATCCACTATATTTGCTGTTATTATATTTTTTTATTTTTTCCACTGCTTTGGGACTGTTTTTATTGATCTTATCTTTTTTTTGTTTTTGTTTTTCTGTTGTTTTATATTTCGTATTTGTTTCTCTTCAAATGATATAATTACCTAAAACAGAAACCAGTACATTAGAATTGTATATGTTTGAAAATATTTACGTACCATCACGTAACTTCGCGATGCTCAAGGATAAAATGGATTATGTCCGTCCTAGTGTTCTTCTCAAACTGTGATCAATTATTCTGAGCCACATGATTTCCCAAGTAAGACCCAGAGAACACAGAAAACAGAGGTGGAGACTAGAACGAAAGAGCAAGAGTGGAGGGAGCATTCTTGTTTATCTAGAGATGTCTCAGAAGGAAGGAAATAACATGTGGAGAGCAAGAGATGGTGAGAGGTCCATTCTACAGAAACGATTGAGGGGGAGCAGGCGGGGAAGAACAGTGTTAGACAAAGCCTGTCAACTAGCAATTGGCTCTCTCCCTCCCTCCTTTCTCCACCAAAGAACAAGATCCTGCAATTTTCCAACACACGACAATTTCTCTATCTCTCCCTTCTACACAATTACAGAATCTGGGTTGTAAACTAAACACGCTAAACAATATTGCTTGGATTAATTCCGTATTCTGTTCATCTATCAACGTGTATGTGTGTGTATGTGTGGCAGAGTAGTGTCTAAACATCGTTAGGTATACTGTAAACTTATTCAGAGTGAGATAGAGAGAGAATAGACCCATCCCTCACCTGCATAATCAAGGAAATTATTCTCTCTTACGGTAGCAACGCATCAAGGCGATGTCAATTATTGTAAACTGTCTATTGTATTGCTTAATGTGTAACTGTAAACGCTAAGATCTTATACGTATAGTAGCATTGTAATACAAGGTGACTAGAGTTTGCTTGTAGCGCAATTATTTAATGGGTGTTCTGGATGCTCATTTTAAGTTACCAGCCGTTAAAAAAACCAGATAATTGATTAACAATGGGTATGTGACAGGGTGTGGAAGAGCATTGGAAGATATACAACAATAAACTGTGTTCAATTTTTTAATTAATAATAAAGTAGAAGAAGGAAATAGAAGCGAAAATACACTTGTACTGATGATTTTATTAGACTTTAATATACAAATCAGCAAAAAAAAAACTATATATGAATTTAAATTGTATACGGAATAAAGACTGCGGATCATTTAATAATTTTTTAATGTAAACAGATTGATTGTATTAATATTTTATACGATGTAGTAAGAATGTGTTTTGTTAAGTAATATCTGCTAAAGTTTTAGATACTTCTCTTCAATCGTTATTCGATATTGGTAAATAGTATTTCTACTTGGTCTACATTGAGTTATTTTTAAAAGATAATTGATTCCCCTTTTATATGCAGATCATATTTAAATTCACCTGTTTATTGTTGCTTCTAGAATATTAAAAGGAATTGATTACTAACAGAAAGTTACTTTATATCAATAATATATCTTTCTCGAACATGTTTTGGATATAAATATATATACACACTTTTTTTGTGCAGGTAGAGTTATTCGTAACCAAAGAAAGGGTGCTGGTTCCGTCTTCACCTCTCACACCAGATTAAGACAAGGTGCTGCTAAATTAAGAACTTTAGACTACGCTGAACGTCACGGTTACATTCGTGGTGTTGTTAAATCCATCATCCACGATGCTGGTAGAGGTGCCCCATTAGCTAAAGTTGTCTTCCGTGACCCATACAAGTACAAGTTACGTGAGGAAACTTTCATTGCCAATGAAGGTGTCCACACTGGTCAATTCATCTACGCCGGTAAGAAAGCTTCTTTAGCTGTCGGTAATATTCTACCTTTAGGTTCTGTTCCAGAAGGTACTATTGTTTCTAACGTCGAAGAAAGACCAGGTGACAGAGGTGCTTTAGCCAGAGCCTCTGGTAACTACGTTATTGTTATTGGTCATAACCCAGACGAAAACAAAACCAGAGTTAGATTACCATCTGGTGCCAAGAAAGTTATCTCATCTGACGCCCGTGGTGTCATCGGTGTTGTTGCTGGTGGTGGTAGAGTTGACAAGCCGTTATTAAAGGCTGGTCGTGCTTTCCACAAGTTCAGAGTTAAGAGAAACTCTTGGCCAAAGACTCGTGGTGTTGCCATGAACCCAGTTGATCACCCACATGGTGGTGGTAACCATCAACACATTGGTAAGGCTTCTACTATTTCTAGAGGTGCCGTTTCTGGTCAAAAGGCTGGTTTAATTGCCGCCAGAAGAACCGGTTTATTACGTGGTTCTCAAAAGACTCAAGATTAGACTTAATCTATTGTTTTTAATTCAGTTATTTTCAATCAATTTATCTCTAATCTTTATTACATATATGTTAACAGACAAAAACCCCCTTCTTTTGTATATTTATATGGTTTTTTAATCTAAAATATTATATATCTATATATGTGTCATCTTAATTAATCATGAACGGTTCCTAAATGATCTGTATGTTTTGAATATTTCATTATGAGTGAATAGATATCGTGCAGAGGTAGGACTTTTTCTAAAAGTTCATTGTTTTCTCTCTTGTTGTAACTCATCAAATTCACATGAGATGGTGAAATCATCTAAATTTTAGTGCATATTATAATGCGTATTCAATACTAAATTATTCTTCAATTATATATTTCCTGAAAATTTCATACCTTTTTAAGCAATAAGTCCATATGATACAATAGTGTTCTTGCTTTTTCTCTGACATCTAAAGAATCATCAAATATGTTTTGTTTAATAAGGGCATACAAACCAATAGCTTCTAACTTTTTACATCTTTCAACTGTATAATCACCTGCATGTACAGATTTTGTATTAATGTCATCGGTTGCACTCCTAAATGGATGAATAAATTCGTCACTTGCTTTATCGTTATCATCATTCTCCGTTTCTTCTTCTTCTTCTCCAGCGATAGTATGTCTATCTTCTCCTGTTAAAAGATTATACGGTTTTGACTCATTATTGCTACCATAAGTATTCACCTCATTGCTACTTCTACTACTTCTACTACTGCTACTACTGTCTTGAGTATCATTTATACTACTAGTATTATTATTCGCATTCACAGAAGAAGTACTCTTGTTAATATTATTTTCTGCTGTAGCAGTGTAACCTTCTAACACATATTGTGTATATGTTGAAAGAGACGAATTCCACAATAGATTATTTAGAACCCAAAGACTAGCCAATTTTAAGTCACTATCATTACCGTATTTTAATGAGTTTTGCGATGATTCAGATAAAATGGCCTTCAAAATCTCTAATATATCATTCTGTTCCACTACCAATCTTTTTTTATCTTCATTAACTGCTGCAATATTATTAATAATGTAGAGAATTGCTTCCAATGTTTTTCTTTGACATTTGTCCCTCATGTCTAACAGTCGCATCTTTCTTGCTAAATACTCAAATAAATAAGTAGAACCGACTTTCTTGTTTAATCCAGTTTTTGAATCAATTTTAAATTCCACATATTTAAATTTCTCAAGTAATACATTGACAACTCTTCTTGAATTACAAGTCAAATTTCTTAGCAGTTGACAGCATTGTTCTTGAACAGACCAATTTGGATCATTAATAAAATCTAAGATAATATCCAGTGGGATCCTCTGAAGTAATTTCATCTTCTCCGAATTTGGACAATTATACATTAAATGCCGTAATACCCATAATGAATAAGCCTTAATATCTTGTAACTTTAAATCTTTGAAAGCATCTGCCCTTTCTTTATTAAAATTTGTCTCTGAGTTAGGATTAAATAAACTATCAGTTAAAATTTCTTTAATAGTTCCTATTATGTCAGTCTGTAAAACAGAAACTTGCAAACTAGAGAACTCCACTATAAAATTGCAAATATTACCCAAGGTTAATTCCATTATCTCCAACTCAATCTTCAAAAAACTGTTGCCAACATCATATGTCATATGTGTTAATCTATATAAAACATTTAGCATTTTGGCTAGTGTTTCGGTAAGGTAAACTTTTTGTAATTTAGTCCTTAGTATAGTAATACTACGAGAAAATGATTTTAATAAATGTAACCAAGCTAGGACTAGTTTACTATCGTGTAGAGGTGGAAATTTTCTTTTGGTATGTAATTTATTTTTGTTGACAGATTGATAATATTCAATAAATTCATTTAATAGATTTATATGTGATTCAACATCACCCTTTAACCTCGTTAATATATTTGGAATATTAACCACAGCACATCTCGTCCGTTCTTCAAATGAAGAGAGTGATGCCCAAATGTGTACCATTTTAATTAATGTCTCTAAAATATATTGATTTTTCGATGATAATTCTATACAACTGGTAAATACATCAAGGAATGTCTTGTATAAATTTGATTCATCAATATACACTAAGATTGGATTATTTGTTGGGTTCTTTTCATTGAATAAAACTATTAAATCTATGATATAGTCGAAAGGATCAAACCAAAATGGTATATATCCATAGTCTAAAGATTGAAATAAATAGGGCAAATATTTTGTAATATTTCTTAGATTATTTGTATTGTTTTTATTTAAACTACTATGTTTAACATGTAGAAATGGGAAAAGCAGGAATTTCAAAGCAGATAATTTTAATTCGATGTTAGGATATTTTAATAAACTTGAAACAAACAGCATGACATGCGGATTTTGCCAAAGTTGTAAAGTTGAAGGATTAATTATTTTGCTGTTGATATCTATGTTATTATTATTACTACTACTATTGATTATTGAAATAGATGAATTAATTTCTGTGTACAGTACTAAACATCTTGACAGGATAGTACATTCAATAACGCTAGATATTTTAACTGGATTAGGGATTAAGTTAGATAAAAGGAGTCCTTTATTAGATAAACAATCATAGGCAACAGAATATGAAGTATTTTCTGATTGTTGTTGTGAAATTTGATAATTAATAGTTTCGTTATCTTTAGAGGAAATTAATAATGAATTGTATGAGTTATAAGACTCATTTTTGGAAAGCCTGACTTTTAAGGAATATTTGAAATTCATACCATGGATATATTTATTAATTATTTGAAATATTAAATCTTCTAGATATGTATTAAAAGTACAATCAAATTTCCAATCAGTATTGCTAATGTGAAGAAGAAAAGTAAATAACAAATCACATATAATAATATTACATGACATTCTATCATTACTGTTTATTGAAATATCGTTTTCATTCATAAATAGTTTGAAACTATCAATTAAATAAAATAAATATTCTTTAAATTGTATCAAATGCGGATACAGTAGATAAGGGCATTTATTAACACACAAATTTATGAGTTTAAAAAATTTTATATTTGTGATTAAATCATTTTTTATCAAAGTCTCATTTAAAGATATATGAGAATATAGGTAACGAACTGTCCTTAAGTAATCATGACTAATCTCTTCCCTTAACATGTCGTTAATATTCATTAAAGAATATAGTGTATCTAATCTTTTCTGCTGTATTAAAGGTGGAACTATTGATAAATCATTTAGTAGGCTATTAATAAAATCAAAATCTGGTTCGACAATATATCTAACATTCAATAATTGATTTTCACTAGAAAGAGAGGTTATCGATGGTAAATAAGGTTCTGTGACTTGTGTACTCATGATTTAAAGTATAATAGAGAAGTAGAAGGAGCCAATAGTAGCAATATGAATATTATTAATCGATAATAGCTTTTACCAAAAAAATAAGGGAGGGGAAATACTGTGATAGAATATATGAATCACTCTATAATAATCAGAAAAGTTTCTATGGATCTTGTTTCTTGCTACATATAATATCTATAGAATATCAACAACAATAATTTGTGTATATTAGCAGATGGTATTTTTCACTTCAGTGGTACTCAGTAAATCATGTTCTTCTATCTTCTTCTGAAAGACTCCCCTCTTTTATGAAAATTTAAAATTTCACTCTTCTGGGAAAGTTGAAAATTAATTATTCAAAAACCAAACAAAGTTAGATAAGAAACTTAATGAATGGATACAGATGATCTAAAAAGCTTGGTTAAATCATGTGTCAACAATATACGATTTATAGTAAGCATGTTTATATCAATATGATGATCAGAAAAAGAGAAATTTATTTTATCAATAATATCCTCACAATTGTTTGTTGGGAGGTAAAAGAAAAGAGGAAGAGGAGTAATAACGGTTAGAGCGTTTCATTTTTACTCCTGTGGGTAGTATCAGTATTGATTCAGTTATCAATTGCAGAAATACGCACCAATATATAAAAATACTATTTAATACTAATCTGGACAGATAGAAACAAAAATATTAATAAAGTCGTGCATTATGTCGTTTATAAGTTCTGATAACAAAGACTCTCAATTAATTGCTATGGTCGCAACTGGGACATTCGCGATTTGTATAGCCTACTTTATTTGGGGTGTTTTTGCAAAGAATCCAATTAAACAATCTACAGTAGCAAATAATACAAAATCAGCAAAAGATATACAAAAGAAGAAATCTGTTGTTCCATTGACGTTAGAGTCACAAATCGAGAACGTAGAATTGAGATATGAAAACGAGTTCAAACCAAGAATTCAAAAGTTACTAAAATCATTCAATAAAAATATTGAAAAAGATATTTATGAAAGAAATTATTGCAACGAAATGTTATTAAAATTATTAATTGAATTGGATGGTATTGACCTTGTTGATCTAGAGCCAGAAAGAAAAAAAATTCTCAAGAGTAAAAGAAAAGATGTAATTAAGCTTATTCAAACTGAATTAAAGCTTTTAGATTCTTTAGAATAAGCTGTACATATACACATAAATATAGATACAGTATATATAAAAAGCCTTCTATTAGAATTTTCTTACAACATCTATCAATTGACTGTTACCATGTGTGTATATTATATACATGAGATAGATTAGTTAACATACTTATGATACGAAATAATTCTATTTTAGATATATAGTTTATAAATAATATGAGATATTTCTATTATACAAAATTTTAGTAATAGTAAATGTTATATCAAATGTCTAGTTTATCTTGTATCTATTTATTTACTGTTATTATTATTATTTGATTGTATTTTCTACAATTTGTGAGTTTAATTTGGTACTTCAAATATCAACGAAACACCTTCATCACCAGCAGTAATAACTTTCCTTAATTGAGTTTGGTCTTTTGGATTCACTATTACAAAGTCTAGCACACCCATATTATGACCGGTACAAACAAATTTCTCCTGACCTGTTTTTGAATTGAATTGATAAACTTTACCATTAATACAAGATGCAAAAATGTCATCACCGTTAAATACTAATTTAGTAACAGAATCTTCCAAAGTGAATTTACGCCTAACTCTCCATGTATTAGTTTCATATAATATAATATCACCACAGACTAAACCAATGGCCATAAGTGGGAAGTTATGGGCCCAACTAATAGATTCAATGGATGCATCCAATTCTTCTTGGTCCTCCTTCAATTGTACTACAGTCTCTAAATGTAAAACAGCACCATTATTATTAGCATTTATGATTGCTACTATACCATTATTAGACCCAAGGGCAACGATACCAGCATTACCATTGGTTAATGTTGATGGAGCCACTGCAATAGAAACCCATGGAGCTAATAATCCTTTAATTTCGGCTTGTGTGATCTTAAAAGTTGGTTGGGCAGTATAACAGTTCCATCCAATGACAGTACCATCAACAGAACAAGTAACTAATTCCAATGCATTTTCACCTTGATCAATATTGATGAAATCACCATTAGTACAGTCTTGTTGATGAATAAACCCACTCATTAATTGTTCCAAAGTACCATCTGGATTAATTTGATAGCACCAGACAGACCCATCAGTAGCTCCGAAGGCGAAAATGTTATTTATAGTTGGATGACATTTTAACCAGACAACTTCTTCTACTTCATTTAATTCAGATGTCTTTTTCCACTGTGAACCACCCTTTACACCTATTTCAACTATAACTTTACCTGTCATGTCGGCGGTCACTAAAAATTTGCCATCAGCAGTAAATGAACAAGCAATAACAGATTCCGTGTGTCCATTAACAGATCCTGCAAATTTTGGTGGTTGCGAATGAGAAGTCCATAAATGAGCCACATTGTCACCTCCACCAGATACAACTAATGGTAAAGTTGGATGATGAGCTAAAGTAAATACTGAATCTGTATGTTTATCAAAATAGGTTATCGAATTGTTGGACATATCGATTTCTAAAGTTTCTTGTTCCATGGGAACGTCATTGCCAACATCCATATTTGCTTCTTCTTCATCTTCCTCCTCGTCAATCGGTTGGTCTTCATCATCATTAGTTGGGACAACTTCTGCTACTTCATCGTTATTTATGAATTCTTCTTGAGGCTCAACCTCGTGTTCAACTGGAATAGTTATATTATTAGATCCGTCTGCGGACATTATGTAATAATGGAATATATATTATATTTGAAATTTTTAATAATCCAATATATTGAAAATCAATGACGATTATAAGAACAGTTCTAGTAAAATGATCCTCTGTAAATATGGCTGTGAATTCAAACTGCTATGATGATAAAAAAAATCGATAAAGGAAAAGGGAAAAAATGTAAATGATGTGATATAGAGTTTTAAATACTTTTTATCTCTGTGGTTGATTTAAACGTTCTTTAACTGGGTATTCTTGAATATCGTTACAGAGTCAATTTTATTTTTGAGAGATCACTGTAACTTGGTGCTTACTGAACAGGTTTTTTATTTTATCTTATTTTTATTTCGAGGTCATCGGAATTTTTTTTTCTTTCTTTCTTTTCTTTTTAAAATTTTTCTTATTTTTTTACAACTTCTGTTCATTTGGGTTTTTGGTCTGCTTACTAAGCAATGGAGCTTGAATATTAGTAAAGAATGAATAAAGAGGCTGCTGACTATTGTATATTGCTGATGGGTTGTGACATTATGTATCATGTTAAAGTCTTTCCGATTTGTATATATTGTTACCGGGCTGATATTTTATTCTATATCTTATTTATAACAAGGTTAATTGATTTTCTATGTGTTTTTGTAAGTAATAAGAATATACCATTATATTCTTTCTAAATAAAATAAACAGGATAGTGTTATTATATTAAGGATATATTTAGCATTAGTAACAGTAATTCAACACTATCAGGAATTACTAAATCCTACAGTATTGTATTTAATTGTCATTTAATAACAAAAAATTGAATAGTAAAAGTATATGATTTTTTTATTGTAATACTCTTTTCTATTAATTCCATAGCAGCTGTGTAAAATAAACATTCTTGATTATTAATATTTTATCTATAATCAACTAAGTGGAGGAAGAAAAAAAGGTTTTTACAACTTAATAAAATTTTATAAATTACTATCTATAATATTTTTTATCAAATACACATGTGAACAAAAGTATGTGTTGATTTTGTGGAAATTTTTTAGATTAGTAAGTTCAGTCATATCAGAAGAATGATTATCTGAGAATATTTGTATATATTTATTTATATAACAGAATAAAATATATCAACTTGGTATTAATGTTTTTTTTTCATGTTCTGTGATGAGTAGCGTATTTAAAATTTAGTATAATTAGTAACTTTTGGTATTTATACATATATAAAATAAAATCAACTCAGTAGTAAAAACAATGCTCTGTGTTTACTTTCTCAATTCATGTCCAAGTCTTTCTTTTAAATATACAGGTGGAAAGAATAATTATGAATCATTGAATTAACAGTTATTCACAAAATATCACGTAGTTATTCAAAAAGAGATATTTCTTACACTGGATTCAATTAATCTTGTATAATTGATTGAAGTAAGAAAAAATTGGTTTAAAATAAAATATTGTCTAAAATGAGACTAAATTTATCTTTATTTTATGTTTTTTATCTATTTTATAAGAAGGTCTTATTCTTTTATATTATGTGTTACAATAATGTGGCTATTATTAGTGTTGGAGTCAAAATGTCACTCTACATTATTTATTACGATTATCTGTTGAAGTAAGATCTCAGTATCAAAAAGTTTATTAAAATTCATTATAAATACAATGAAACTATATAGACTTATAACAAGATATTTGTGGTACTATCAGTCTAACTTCTGTTGTCTGTTTTTTTTTATATTCTACATAATCACTATATAATATATAACAATATACAGTGTGAAACATTTTATATTAAAGTTTTCTTTGAGATAAACGTTTATAATATTTCCAATATATTATGATAAATTTAGATTATCAAAGATACATTTGATTATATTTCAACACAATCTGAGTAAATAAATATACCTGATGATTAATTATTCTAGAAAAAAAAATTAGACAATGAGACTTGTGGAAGGAAGAGCAAATAATAAAAAAAGAACTTTTGATATTGGATTATTAATAAATTGCATAATCTATAATGAAATAGATAGAACAATAAGATTTTAGTAGATATTAAACGATAAATTGTTGAGTAATAATCGTTGAGATCACCAAAAGTTGTTAAGTTTGTTTATTAAATATCTTACTGTTCGTAGAGGAAAATAGCTTAATGTTAACATATATAAAGCCAAGGATTTCATCATACATTATTTTTATCTTATTTACAATCTTTGTATATTATTATTTCTATATTGTATATAGAGAAAGAGCGTGAAGAACTTTATTGTAATGTAAGAGTTGTTGTATGTAAATGGATGAATCATATCAATTAGTATAAGTATAAACACCCTTACGTAAGCTCTATATATTACTATTTAATAACCCTGATGTTGTACTATTACTTCTTCTTGTTGTTTTCTTTTTCTTGTATGATATTAAGAGTTACTTCTTAATGTCATTACTAAGATGTATTTAAATAAGATGATTATCCCTAGCCTATCTCTCAATAATCAAAGGCCTCTTGACAAGATCTGATATAATTATCGCTCCCTGGAAATCCTCCAATCAGATTTAATACCTTATACAAGCCACTGCGCACATGGCTGTACCAATCCTCCACCCAAATACCCAGGTGTTACCCTCGGAATTGCGTATCTACTGGTGTACTAAATCTGTTTAATATTATGTTGAGAATGTTTATTATATATCCAATGACTACAGGCGCTCATTCTCCGCACAATGTTGTTTTAAAGTAAGGGATAATTCTGAAAATTTGAAAAAGTTTTTTTCACGTGTTGTTGCATATTGACACTTTTTTTTACAAAAAAAAAAATCTTACCAAATTTATAAAAACTGTTATAAACAAATAATTTTCTAGAAAGAATTGAAATCCATATCTATATTTATCATGTTTTAGATTTTAACAAGTCAATTATCCAGTTTTTTTAAATTTTAAAATAATTTTCAGGAAAATTATATTTTTATGAATTAAAAAAATGGTAACATTCCACTAAAAACAGTCTTTATAAAGAAAAATTAGTGAGTATAGTATTTATCTTCCAATAAATATAATATCTTATTCTACCCTCTATCCTAACCATTCATTTTGTAGGAATAATGTAAACTAACTGTAACATTGTGGTTGAGTGTAAAATTGGTTCTGGATTTTATGTAATTAGATAATCAATTGTTCTTGTATGACTATTCCAATTTAGAATTCAACGAAAAATACTTATTGAAATACTTTAGTGAATGATGTAAAGAGTTTATCAATTAAATATAGTACTAAGACATTTATACACTTAAAATATTTGCCATCATTAGACTGTTAGTAAGTATAAATGTCTGAATGCATTTATTAAAAAAAGAAAATTATAAAAGCAATTGGTAATCATTACAAAATCTAATCAAGAATATTTTTAATCCACAATTTTATAAATAATGGACCATTATTTTATAGCTCAAAATTTTACGTATATACAATCTATAATTGTATGTTTTTTTTCATTGTATGAGATAGGTAACAAACAATAACTGCTGTAATTCCCTATATATGACAACCTTCCATATATTTATTATTATCCATTTTATTTATTTAATCATGAAACTTTATTCAGCTTATTTTATAAAATTCTATTAGAATTTGGAGCCCTTAGCGTCCATAATAATGGTAGACATCATTAAGTTATAGATGCTTGTTGTGTTTTGTATTAAATACATGTATATACTTATTATATAGTGTATACAGTATGCATTCTTATATTTACTTTGACTCTTCTTTTAAGTTTTTCATTTCTCTTCAAATCTCCGAAAAACATATTTGGTGAAAAATAAAATGTCTTTCCAATATTGTGGTACATCTGCCCACCACATAGCATACAGAAAAGCTAATTAAAAAATAATTCTTATGGAAATGACAGTAATAAACTCTCATTTTCCAACAAAAACAATAGGTAAATTCTAGATTTGCCAAAATCTTATGTAATCTAATCTCTCTATTATGTAGCATCTAATGTTGTAGCATGTGTATGGCTTATTAAGACAATAAATAGTTCTAGATTCATTCAGGATCTTACGTAATCTTGATGGTAATAACTGTTATATTCTACGACAAGGATACCAATTACAAGGGCGTGTGGTCTAGTGGTATGATTCTCACTTTGGGTTGTTGTGACTTCGAGTATGCGAGAGGCCCTGGGTTCAATTCCCAGCTCGCCCCGTTTTCTTTTTCATTATTGTAAATGTAATAACGCTGAGGTTATGTGCTTCTGATAACAGTAGTTCTCGTTCAAATCTCAATAATTATTTCACTTGGATAGATATAGGATATAGACTCCTTCTATATCTCTAGATGTAATATTCCTATATATCTATATATCTATATCCCTAATCTAAGATAACGTTGTTGTTCTTCTTAGTTGCTCTCTTGTACTTATATTGGTTACTCCTGCTTTTATCTATGTTTGTAAAATTTTGCAAAAAGGAAAGTTCAGAAAAGTATCGTCAACCCTCATTTTTCTAAACAACCCCTAAACAGTAATATCAGGGATATTACAGTAAATAACAGATATACCTTTATACCAAACATGCAAAAAAAAAAGGTATATTGTATAAATAAATTATTGTTTCTATTTAATGTATTGAATTCTATAAACGACTCTCTGTCAATACTACCTTATTATATGCCCAAAAAATCAATATCTAAATAAATAAAAATTACTTGGATTGTGCATTCTCTCTCTTTTTTTTTTATTTACCTAGCACAAGAAATGTGAGAATTTACATAGCAAAAATAGTGCAAGTATTAATATATTTTATTAATCTCAAAAACTTTTCTAGTATTTACTCTTTAATTAATATAAGTTACATTAAAAAACTTGAATTCAATTTGCTAATTGCACAGTATGCCATCAAAAAATTTTATTTTCTAGCTAGTAGTTTTTTTGGACATTACTTATTTTAGTATAAATGAGTACATCTATTTATATCAACGTAACTAAATCATAAAATACTTTAAATCTAGCATGCAATTACTGTAAAAGTGATAGAGTGAACGAAAACTGTAATAAATAAATGCTTTCTACTTGTCAAACTCAATCACTTATAAAGAATCTCTTTTATACATAGCATGCGTAACCTTTATTCTAAATTTTGCAATTAATAAAACAAATAATATAATATTGTAAAAGTCTGAATAATATCATAAGAATACCCAGACGCTTATATTGTAAATTAAATTTTGTTATTAGAGTAAGATACAATTTCTTATTATTATTACAACTAAATATATATCTATATATATATATTTATACCTCAATATGGAATACATATTACATTTAACATGTTTCATTTATAAAAATGAATATAAAATTTTATGACAACAGTTAGTGTAAAAACAAACTCACACCTTCCTGATAGAATTACGATTTTCTTGCTGAACTGATTCTAGCAATGCATGCCTCTTTAAATTTTATCATTATTATCATTATTATACTTTGTTTTAGCTCGAGATAAATCCAAAAGAAAATCTTTCACGTTTTTTGATTTTATAGTTTTTTTCTTTTGATTGTGTTTGAATTCTGTCACAAAAAAATCTATTCTATGTGCCAGTGATTGTGTTAACAACTGAGAATAAGACTTGTATAAATGTGAATGTGCTTGCAATTTATCGACTCTTTCAGATAACTCTAATCTAATGTTCGAGGCGCTTTTATCTAATTTTTCAATATTGCTAATTAATTCAGGATCCATATTTTCTTTTATACTACTAGTATCATGCTCTTGTCCACTTAATTTTATGACCGAATTCCATTCAGAATCTGGATGCTTTTCATCAATAACTTTTTTCCACTCATCAATTTCATCTTTCAACTTACCGATCCTTGTATTTAAAAGCTCCAGATTTTTCTCGTTTTCGGCATTCTTCGGATTTGGTAACAATTTCTGTAATAATTTATTCCTAGGTTGCATATTGGGACCCTTTTTGATCTTACTTGATTTATTATCTAATTGTTTATCCTTGTTTTTCTTAAATTTCTTCATATTGAGCCCATCATAATAATATGTAACATTATCTGGGTCATTTTTACTAATTTCACTTATATTATCTTCATCATCAAATAATTCCTCTAGAATAGGATCCTCATTCAAGTCTAAATCTATATTATCTCCATTACTATTATTTAATCTTACTATGGTTTCCTTTCCCTGTTTATTTGTAGTATTTTTTGAATTAGATGGAGGACTCCAATCAATATCCAATGAACCATGCTGTAAGTCATTTATGAAGTCGTTAATAATACTTAATGTCATTCTCTTGGTATCTAAATATGTAGAAACTGTACGAGTAGGATCAGTTATACCATAGTAAGAATGTTTATTTAAAAAAGTAGAATTTCTTTCTTTAAAATCTTGATAGGTCTTAATTGCACACCAGGTGAATAATTGCTTTAACTTATTGGATGCATTTGTATTTGTCAAATGCCTATAATATTCTTTAGTAGATATATCAGGATGAGGCATAATCATACTATTTTCTCGATTGGATACAATGGACAACCTTCTACTACGATTACTGGACAATGTATATTTATTAGAAGTAGGCTGTTTACCCAAATCATTAATATTTGTCGGTATGGGAACAAATTGAGGAAATGGTTGTACAACAGGTTGTGAGCTTGGTGGATACTGAAAAAATGCATTTGGTATCGCTGGAATCGACCGAATATTTCTATTGGGATCATTAGGTTTATTATTAGAATTTGCATTGTAATCAGACGCATAATACTGCGGATTTATTGGAGATGTCGGCACAGGTACATAATACATTGGATACATTTGATTTGAATATTCTAAATTTTGATTTAGTGGTAATAATGTTGGGACATTTAATTTACTTTGATTGTTACTCCTACCAAGTGAAGAAGAAGTTGGCGACTGAATAGAATCAAATCCAGAATTTTCATTTTTGGATAATTTATTATAAACCCTGTTATGATTATCGTCTCTGTTATGATTATTGTTGAGATTGTGATTGTTATTTTGAGATGATGGTTGTACCGGAAAAGATGAATCAAAATTTTCCATTCTCTTTGGAGGAATATTTTGCTGTAATAAATCTAGTCTCTCGCCTAAAGTAGGAACACCAGACCTATTTTTATGTCTTTTAAATCTAAAACTTTCATCATTTTCTTCAGTATTACTATTATTATTATATTCCAAATCACCATGCTCTCTTTTCTTGCTAGTTTTTGTTTGTAAATCCTTCTGTGTGATCGTGGTGATAATTCTATTCGGAGAAATATCTATTTCACTTTCCTTTGGTAAATCTTGCACTGTTGATTGGACAACATTATTATCTTTTGATCCATGTATTGAATCATTCAAGGGCAGAATTTCCATTTTCAAAGGATAAACATGTTTCCTCACAGTGTTACCAGCCACATTTAATGAGTGTTCCATGTGTTATAAGAGAGAGTCACCAATATACCTTATATTTATCTCTATGTATGTATGTACATTTTCTTCTCAATATTCTTATATCATAATAAAATAGTGCTACTGTCAAAACAACATCAGTCTTTATCATTCATTATTTTTTCTTTTTTTGTTTTTTTAGAAGATTGCAAACAAAAAAAAAAAGCGATTAAATAAAAATTACCCTCATTGGTATTGAGAAAGCTACAATATATAAAAGACACAAGACATAGATTGATTCAGCGTAGATACTTGCTTGCCTGTAGAGAACAAATACCATATTATATTAGGGGGAGAGGCCATTTTATCTGTGATATATTATATTTGTATATGTTTGTGTAGGTTGGAGAATATTTTTTAACATATCTTGTAAAATCAACATAGAAAAAGAAGGAATTAAAACATCTTTCACCGTGTGTACAAATTCAATATGCTGCTATATACATTTCTTTGTTTTTCTATATGAGAATATTTTTTCTATTATCATGCAATTCTTGAATCAAAATTATACAAATAGGTGTAAATGGTTTTACTATAGTACATTATTATTAAAGTATTTTAAAATACATAAAGGAATATCTAATTTATTTACCAGTACTACCGAAGCCACCTTCACCTCTTTCACTTTGTTCTAAGGAATCAACAACCACAACCTCTGCATCATCCACAATCTTTTCCAAAATCAATTGTGCGACACGGTCACCTTTGCATACTTCGAAATCTTTCTTAGAATGATTGAAAAGAACGATTCTGATTTCTCCAGTGTAATCCCTATCGATAACACCTGCACCAGCTTGAATACCATGCTTCACTGCTAGACCAGAACGTGGTGCTATTCTACCATATGTACCTACAGGAACAGTGAAAGATATATCTGTGGAGACTAATCCTTGACCCATGGCTGGAATCACACATGGTTGAGAGGCATAAATGTCATAACCTGCGGCAGCAGCAGACCCCTTCGTTGGAACAGTGGCATCCTTGGAACGTAACTGAATCTTTAATGTGTGGTTGTTCTTAATTTGCTTAGCGTCAGTCATGATTGTATATATACTTTGATTTACTTATATGGGTGTGTAATTTTATGCAATATTTAACGATTATTCGGATGACTTATATTAGTAACTTCAATGAACGGGAAATGAAAGATTGAAAGTAGAAATGGAAAAGAAAAAATTTAAATCTAATATGGCAGAAGAGTTACAAAAAAAAGAATATACTTACATGCATATATACGTACATATATATATATATATATATATATATATCCATCTCTTATTACTGTTTTCTATTCCTATCAGTTTACTTCTTCAGTTTATAAAATTCTCTTTATGTCTTCGAGAAAAAATTAAACAGTTTTCGCGTTGGGACGCGTAAACTACTTTATTCTGAGTAAAGGAATACAACTCTGCTTGAAGATGTCTGCAGAATATATATACATGTATCTGTGAATGAATCCTAATGCTACAATAAAACTAACTCTCTACTCTTAAATAAAGCAAAAAAAAAAATCAGTACTTAAATAAGTAGATGAATAAATAAACAGTTAAGAATAAATAAAATAATCACACTATTAAGAATAATAAATATTATATAAACATGTGCTTGTGTTTGTGTCTATGCCTATTTAAAATGCTCATCTCACAGTTCCCACACTTCAAAAGTTACACCTTATTTGCTATATTCTACCAAAACTTCCACCATGATTTATTTGCTTTTTTAGTTTCCTTCTCCTGTCTTTGCTGCTCTTTTAAAGCTTCTATATTTTGTCTAACTTTATCTATTTCTTCTTGTTCACGTTTTTCCAGCTGCTGTCTTTTAGCTCTCTCCAAGACCGTATTATTTGAATATGAACCCAGATTACCTCTTTCGAACGGAGATTGTAATGGACCAGTCTTCCATATGGGGTCTTTACTGTTTGCACTCTCCTGAACTATTTTAATTAATTCCCTTTGTTCTTCTTCTCTCAATTTCTTGTTTGCTTCGTATTCTCTTCTTACCTCAGGTGAGAATTTACTAATTAATTCTTCATCTGTTGGACGACTATATTTATATAATAAGAGACCTGACCCAACAATTGAACCACCTACTATATAAACTCTAACCCAACGCCAAAACAATGATCTTTCCATCATAGATATATAAATATATATGTGTGTGTGTATGTTTGGGTATCTATCATAAAAAAATAAAATACTTTTACACTTGCAGTACTCACGCTATCCTTAATATACAGTTATATGTTGCCCCTCTTCTCTTCACAGAATACATTCCTTCATCTTGCATAAAATAAAACCTATCCCATTATTAAGATTTGTTGAATTATCATTAATCGCTGATCTTTATCCCCCCCTTCCTTTTTCTTTTTCTTTTTATTTTTTTTTTGTTTTGTTTTTGCTGTAAGAGTTTTGGTTTTGGTGATGGTTTCACCGATATACATTTCTTAAAGAAAAAGATGATGGATTTACTAGAATGACCACTTAAAGAATTACAATTTAATTGACAATTATATTGATATAAAGTTTATAAGGTACATAAATAACGATAAATAAATGAATAACAATCAAACGTAAAATACATTGAGTACATAAGCGAAACGAAGCCACAATACAGCACATTAAGATCAGTAAAACAATTAAGGAAAGAGACAATTGAATAAAACAAAGAAAAAATAACATAAATAGAGAAGAAAAAAAGAGTGTATGAGGGTTTCTTTCTTTCTTTTTTTCCTCTTTCCTTAGTTTGATTAACCCATGAACTCACCTAAAAAGAATGGAGTAAAAACTTTAATAGCAGTTAATAAGATCATGAAACCTTCTATTAAAGCCATTGGGAATCCAAGGAAACCACGTTCTTCGATTCTTAGGTAGATAGAGTAAATAGCAACGGCGAAAAACACCTTAGTTAATTGGAAGGGACTTGGTAATAAACCAGACAGAAATTGAATTGGGATGTTAATGCAATCTCCACCACGTTGGAAATATTTGAAACAACCCTTTTGTAAAGCTCTCAAGTTATCTGAGTCAGCAGCAAACAAAGAATATAATGCAACAGATAACACGTTAATGACTGTGTTGTAGCTCTTCTTGTCGTAATGGAAATCTAACAATTCGTCTAATACAGTAGCACGATCACTGAAATCTAAGTCACCGATCTTACGTAACAATAATACAACATCATTTAAACCAACAGTCATACCACCACCAGTCAATGGGTGTCTCATATTTAATGCATCACCAACGACACATAACCCAATAACGTCGTTCTGTCTTGCTGGCAAGTAAGAGTTTGGCATAACACGGAACTTACCGGTCTCCAAAGCAGAATCGAAGGCTTTAGAGATTTCCTTTGGTAAATATGGTTTAACATCTTTAAGCATCCAAGATTTGATATCCTTAGTTACTTTAGCAGAGTTGTATGCACATAAAATTCTAGTTTCGTTTGGAGAGATTTGGTAGACAATAATAGGCATATGGTTATCACCTAGGATGACATGACCATGGTGGTCTGTTGGTAATTTAGTGTCATACAAAGCCATACCAACAAAGGAGGAGTTCACGGTTGGAACATGTTCAGGATGTAGTTCTTTTCTAAAATGAGAGAAGATACCATCACAGATAAAAGTAATATGAGCTTTGAAGTCGACAACACCTCTGTTTGGAACATCCACTTTAGCACCGATGACTTCATTATTGCCACTTTTCAAGATCTCGATACAGTCCCCTTGTAAACAAGTCACATTTGGTTCTTTCTTAACGATTTCTCTTAAGTTATTCAAAAATCTACCGTGAACAAAGGCGACACCTCTTTCTCTTTCGTCATCTTCAAAGTCCTTTCTTTTGATGTATTCATCGTCTACTACTTGATCATTACCGTCATGGACCAAACCATCGATTTTAACTAATGGAGCGACGTCAGACTTATATGGATATGGGATATCAACTTTTTCACCGTTGAACATAACGGTATAACCGGTGACTGGTTGGGCGTCAATGTTATTTATGGATTGAACCATACCAAGAGATCTTAAAGCACGGACCCCACCCGGTTGCATTAACTCACCGACAATTCTATCTGGTTGAGTCCATTCTCTTTCCACAATTAAAACTTTCTTACCCTTTCTTGCAAGACCGGTAGCTACACATGGGCCAATAACACCGGCACCAATGACAATGGCGTCATATGTGATCTTATTATCAGCGTCAGTTAAAGACATCCTTTTCTTTTTTTTGTTATTATTACTATTATGTATTAAGTTTTGTTATTTTTTGGTTAACTATTGTTTTGCTGGTGCAATTGAGTTGATCTGGGTATAATTGACAAGAATTATTGCTTATACAACAATGTGACTTAAGAAGTAATAAAAATGAAAAAAAAAGAAGAAACATATAATTGGTAGAAGGAAGAACTGTAATCCAGCCAAGAACATGAAATTTTAAAACCAATTAGTAATCAATTGATAAGTTTGATTGTTGTCAACAAACTCCAATTGCTTACAAATAGGAAAAAGTCTCTAGAACATATATTTATATATATATGTGTGTGTATATTAAAAGGGTTTATTCACGATATAAAATGTCATAGATAATAATAAGCCATGCGCAAATCCACCTACGTCAATGTTAACGGTCTTTAGAAAGATATCGATAATATAAAAATAACCATATATTTCTTTTTCATTTTTCTTTTTTTTCTCATTACATTTCTTTCGTTTAAGATCGAAAATTTTTTTCTACTTTTTTTTCTTTTTTTCTCGGAATTCCTTCTTTAGAGGCTTATGTTTTCTTTTTATTTTTTTTTTGTTTCCGCTAAACGTCTTTTGCCTTGTATTCTTAGGGTTGTGCAACAGAATGATGCATTTTTTTCCCCACTGTTTGTTTGCCCTCTTTGTGGTAGTATCGGTCTCTCTTTTCTTGTCAGTTAACCCCGACAAAATTGCAGAACCCTAAATACACACTTAATTTTTTTTCTTTGTCTTTTTTTTTTTTTTTTGAAATTTCAATTGTCTTTTTGATCTGGAAATTACAATCATGACTCGTTTGAAAACAAGACAGATAAGAGATTCTAAATAATAATGATAATAATAAATACATTCCAAGACAGAGATAAACAACAGCTTGTAAAGAACAAAATTGCTCTTACTTAATATAGATGTATTATCTGTTTCCTTATCTTTGTTCTTTTCTGCTTGTTTTATTTCAATCAGTCGATGTATTTATTCATAGAACACGAATAAACATATATTCCCCTTATAGGTTTTCTGTGGTTCTACATAGGATGAAAGAAACTATGTGCAAAAAAAAAAAAAAACAAAAAACAAAATTGCATATATATGCCACTTGCCTTTTTTCTTTCGATCATAACACAATTATGTGTAATACAAGAGCCATCGTTCAATAAAAGTTATGATGGTTAATATCTTCTTTTATTGTAAAAAAGATCGAACAAATTGATAATTGTCCTTTCGACAACAATAATTTGACCAAACATTTATGCAAACAGCCATATATGTGCACATGTGTGTGTATGTGTGTATTATTGACAGAAAAAAAAGTTTTTGGATGATCAAGTTGTTAAATTCAATTTATATGATAAGAAACACAGTAACTTATGACTCGTCAAAAAACTTTCGTTGAAAAGTAGTTTCTTTTTCAGTATCCGTTGAAGTATCACTTCTTTGATATTGCTGACTTCTTGCTATATTATTATATTTTTTACTTGTTAAAAAAGAAAAAGAAAAGTAAGATCGAACTTCAAACCCGACATTTTCAAGATTCTTTTTTACGAATTGAATTCAGAAAAACAATTTAAACCTAACTCTTGTTTATAGATTCGAAACAATTGTATGTTTTTGATTATGTTTACTTAGAAAATATACCACTCTATTTCCATTAAGAAAAAGGTATGCATCCGTACTTAATGATCATTCTTAATCCTTTTTTTTTTAATTTTTTTATCTTATTTTTATTGTTTATTCTCAGATAGTTTTCGCCGGAGTTGTTTAAACGACTTATTTATTTATTTATTGACAAAAATAGCAAATTAAACGGCCAACAGTTTTCCTTTGTTTAACAAACGAGAACAATAGGGAATCGTTCTTCATCACTTTCTTTTCCTTTCATCTATTTTGTTTTGTTTTGTTTTGAAAGTGTTACTACACATTTAAACGATCCTTGCTACACTCATTAATATAGAAAGAGAACAAGCTCTTACAGCTTCTTCGAGTCTCTCTGTGCTGTCAGAAGACAAACTTTTTCTTCTGTAGCTTAGGCAGGCTTATTATTATTATTATTTTGTACTTGCTAGATATCCTGTAATATATTTATTTCTTTTTTGTGCATCAAGAGTATAGCTTATGCTATCGTGGGATATGAAGCTGAGAATTGGGAAAAATGGTTAATCTAAAGTCATTAACGGTTTAACGATACAACTCGGACAGTCTTGCTCTGTATAGATCCGAACATCATATTAATCTTTAGTACACATAAATACCTACACGTAAATATATACATACATACATACATACATATATATATATATATATAGAGAGAGAGACAGGCACAGACACAAAGAAAGGGCTTATCTATTCACAGTAACTCCTTATTAAATTTTCCAATTCTTTGAATGTAGCGTTAAATTTCTCTCTGTCACCAATGGTACCTTCAATACCACTTACACAAACATTCATACCTGATTTCTTTGTGCTACACACATTAACTACCAATGAAAAACCTAAAGTGCCAACATTTTGAATAAATTTTAAGTCTTTAATACCACCAGCAAATGGTTTCTTTTCATCATCTTCAATCTTATTATTTCCACTCTTATCAGTATGTAACCCGATATTACTTAATATAATACCACCACGCTGGTTTCCTAAATAGGAATCTGTAATTATCTTATCCACATTCTGATTCTTGTAGACAAAATCCAACATTAATGCGCCCAAACCAACATTATAATCTGCACTTTGTATCACTTCGGTATAGTATTGGCTCAATTCCCATATTTGGTCCCTTTTTATACTGGAAATTAAAAATGAATAATGGGATCCTGCGACGTTAGCCCCGTATTTATATTGTTCCTCAACTAATTCTTTTGGCAACGATTTTCTATGATCATTCGGTATACTTATATCCACGCCCATTTCATTCCATCTTCTATCCTTGAAGACTCCTGATTCATTCAAGACTATGAATAAACATGCTTGTAAAAATCCAGTCATGGAACTTTTATGTCTCTGTAAATTAGTCTTCAACTGTTGTACTTGGTCCCATCCGATATTGATATTGTAATGGAAATTTTCTCTACGATCCTCTTTGATCCTTTTCGTTTCACTGTCCTTAAATTTATACACCAGATATTTCATTATCATAGAGGTTACCATTAATTTACCCATTGCTATCCAATTAGGTCTGTAATCTATTCTCTCAGTGATGGGAATTGCTAATCTTTTGAATTTTGTATAGTCCTTATCATAATCATATATCTCCAAGGATCTACTGTTATTATTAACACTATAATCATTATCTATAGTGTCAATAATAATATTAGTAGCTTCTTTTCCCAACACAGCTAATCCTTTGTTAATATCTTTAAATAGATTTATACCACTCATCGCATCTGAACTGCAGTGATTACTAATATAAACGATATGCTTAAATCTCCTGGGGGTTTTCTGGTCAAACAAGATTAATAATCTCCAATTAGGTCTATTGGGTAGACATATAGGAATTCTAATGTTGGAAATCATTTCAGTCAAAGAACAAGTAATCTGGAATGCGTCATCGTTGAACCTTTTTATGATCGAATCCACAACGTCTCTGTATTCTTCTTGTTCATTAATTATAATGTCGTTCAAACCTAAATGAGGGACAATTTTAATGTAGTCGTGTTCTGGATAAGGTTTTTCCAAATACTGTTCGCTTAAATAGAACTCTTCATGGTTCGGATAATTCTTAGGAATAATTGTGTGAACTAATATTGGATTTTGAAAAAAAATTTCTCTTAAGATAGGCACCAATGTTTCAGTGTCCACATATGATTCAAATTCACAATATGTGGTGAAATTACCATAGAGGTCTTGTCTTTGTAATAAAGCAAAATAATTCTCTAAATGACCCATCCGACGAGCATGACCTCTTTCTAAAATATCTTCGCTTATCATATTAGCATTTGCTAACAAAGGCTCTGAACAGGTATCACTTTCAGTTGACATATTGTACCTACGTATTATATCACCTGTTATTCTGAAATGATAGACTGTGCTGGACTTTTGAAGTCAAGAGAAAGATTTCCAATTGACCTAAAATTATTCCTCTGGGAAGTTGATCAACGCATATACTTTTTTCTTTTCTCGCAAATATTCATTCTTTTATAAAAGGTTACTAGTAACTGACACATTTCAGTCAACTGAGGCGTTTTTTATCTGATGAATTCACATGGTAAGCAGAAGTTGTTGTTGTGTGTAGTAGTTAGTATCTTCGAGAGAAGATACAACTGAGCTTTTATTGTTGTTTTTTTCTTTTTTAGTTCTCGTTTAGAGATCTAAACGAATTTAAAACTTTGAATCCGATATAAAAACAAACTCAAATAATTCAGATCAAACTGTAGCGAATTAGATTTCGGAGAATGTGGATATTGTTTTTGATAATTAGGTGACGGACGTATGCTATGGATAGTATATATGTATATTGTTTTATATGCTGTATCCTTTATACAGTATCTCACTAATAATATAAACTATGGAATATACAAACAGATAAACTAGTAGAGTGAGAAGGTAAATTCAAAATAAAAAGAATGTATATCTAATAAATATTGTAATAGTATTTGATATAAACATACACATAGAGTATATACTATTGTATACTTTATATTTGAGACTAAATTACAAATTATCTTTCTTGTTAAGAAAACAATTGAAAAACACGTTAACAGTTGGTTGAGAAAGATATCATTATTTTTGGTTATTTTTTTGTAAACTATCTTATTACTGATTTAACTGCGTGTGCGTCATATTTCTATTAATATTTCTTGAACCATGATGCCCATGATAACGATGATTATTGTTACGTTCATGATGGCCATTGTTGTTGTGGTAATTGTAATGGTTGCCGTGATTGTGATTACCATTACTGTTCATTGCATGGAATGGAGGTGCATTAACAGGATATCCAAATGGTGTAACAGTATTCATATATATATGAGGAATTTGTGGTGATGCGGTTTGAGATGGTGCATTAGACCTCATATCTTCGCTTCCCCCACCACTACTACCACTACCACCCCCACCGGCCATCATGGGCATCATTGGATTACTCATAGATGGATAAAATACTGGTTGTGGATGGAATGGGATATACATGGCACCTCCTGAGAACCCACTCATCATCGGATTCATCCCTGCTTGAGCGTGGAATCCCATCATTGGTGTACCACTTATTCTCATGTTTGGTGTCATGCCTGCATACATGGCGGCCATACTATTATTAATGCTCATCATACCGGCAGCACTCATACTATTAGTAAATGCCAATTGACGTTGTTGCAATTTAATTTGTGCTTGTTGAACAGCTGTAGCTTCGTCAGGAAAATAGTTCTTAAAGGACTCTTCTACAGTACTATTCCATGTTGGTGCAGTGAAATATGGTTTTTCAACAAAAAATGGTTCCATCTCTTTCTCTTCATCATGCGATTCCTTAGTCTTTTGGAAGAAGTTGAAATTTCTGTTAAATAATTCCTTCTTGTTACCAGTTAATGATTTTTTGCTTCCAAAAAAACTACCTTGGTGACGCCTTCTTTGATGCATGGCATTATTTTTACCATTCATTTCAGAACCAAGGTTATTATCCTTTGACGAAGTTTTTGAATTTGTGTTCTTCGATGAAGTTTTATTTTCGCGTTGTTTAATGACATTTTTCATATCCTTTGGTACATCATAAGGGACTTTGAATTTTTCAGAGAATCTTTTTAATTCTTCAATTTGAGCTTCTTTAGTGGATGGTAATGGAATTCTAGGTTTAGGAGAATCTCTGGCAGATTTATGATGATTATGCAATGTTCTAGCTATAACAGAATCCTGTTGTAAACTTGGCTTTCTTGAAACTCCAGGTTTAGTGGGTTTATTTCCTGTAGAAACTTTGTTTGGAACCACTTTTTCGGATTTATTTGAATCAACTTTTGATTCTTTATCTACAGTATTGTTCTTATTTTGATCTTGTACTGTCGTTTTACCAGTTGTGGAATCTGCTGTATTATGACTGTTTACAGTGACAGCAGTGGCGGTAGTGTTGGCAGTTGTAGCAGTAATATTTTTAGATGTAGTTGACGAAATAATGGCTGGATCAGTATGATGGGGTTGATTTCTCAAAGTTGGTGGAACATATTTCTTAGTAGTATTTACACCATTTTTGCCACCATCATTAGCATTTTTCTTGATGTTATTGCTAGCACTTTTCTTTAATGATGCTAATAATTCATCACCTCTTCTGTCGACACCAGAGTATAAGTCCTCTTCATCCATCCCTGAGTCATCGATAATGATACCTCTATCTTCAGCAATGTGAATATTACCTGATACACCTTGACTTTCAATTTCTTCTGCCAATCTTTCAGCCTCTTTCAATCTTTGTTCAAAGTTTGGATCATCTTTATTAATCTTTGTAGTGTAAAAATGTTCATCATAAGTAGATTTAACACCAAATTTTTGTTCATTGACAGAGAATTGATCCCAGGGGCCAGAACTTTCCTCTAATGTTTCATGTTGGCTTTTAACAGCATCAATAAAATTTGAGTCCAGTGGAACATTTTCTGGAACCCATTTTTGCAATTCTCTTTCTTTTATAACAGGCTTGTTAGCTCCAGAAATATCGGCATCTGTCTTGAAAAATTTATTTTTAGTCGAAATTGAGTCACTATTATTCTTATTTCCATTAACAGGGGTTGAACTTCCACTAATATTAACTTTAGAATCACTCCATTTATCATTTAATGTAAAATCAATATTCTTCAACTCTATTTCCATCACATCGGAGCCATGAATTAAAAGATTCCCATCAGGTTGAAGGATAATAGAATTTTCATCTTCTCTATCACTACTATTATTACCATTGATAACAATAGCATCCCCCACTTTTTCAGGGTTATGTAAAATTATTTCTATTCCGTCCTTTGATTCTAAATTAGCAGCGATTAGTAGACCAGAGTATTGTGCACCAGAGGAAACAGTAACTTTGACTATGTGCCCAATAGTATTGATCATTAAATAATCTAAACGATCATTATACTGTCTTGTAGTGTCTAAAGATTCAAAAAAAGTAGATGAGGAACTAGTGGTGTTTCCACCATAGGTATTGGTGCTAGTGTTATTTGTTCTATTAGAAGGTGTTCTTTTCATTGATAGTAAATTATTAATGTTTTATTTCTTGACCAGAACCCTTATTTTATGAAAACTTAGTCAATCAATATGTATATGTATATATATATAGAAATATGCCTACTAGTCAATCAAAGGGGTGATAGGTATATTAGAATATTGACGGTAGTAACACTAATCCACAAAAGAAAAAAAAGAGAAAAGATAACTTGTTTATGTGATACACCTAGAATGTATATCCTCGATATATTCACTTCTCAGATTGTGTTTTTTTATTTTAAGCGTGTAGTTAAAGGCCACTTGGCATCCACAAGCACAGATTATAAAATTATTAGTAATAATGTAATACTTACCACCAAATAGAGGATAAAGCAACAATCTATACTGTAAGAAGTCTGAAGTATCGACCCAACGTTCTCTATCTACTGACACGTTCTCTTTTACTCTGTGCAAAATATTTTCATTTACTTATTCGCATTAATCGAATGATTCACTTGAATTCTAAGTTGCTGTTTTTTATTTTTTGTTTTTATTTTTTTTTTTTTGCGACAAACAAATAGAAATATAGGCGGGATATATAATCCGTACAAATTCCGTATATATTCTATAATCTGTCGACTGAGATATTATATGGAAGAACAGAATGATGAGGTCGAGAGTCAATAGAGATGGGTATATATATATATATACTGGTATGTGTGTATGTGTATATGCTATTATTGATTATTGAGTTGAGGGAAAGAGACATTTCGAAGCTTGTAAGTTCAATTGTTTGTTTTATGCAGGAAATAATTCTTGTAATTGTTTGTTTTGTTTAGTGGATAAGATGCGATCAATTATTTTGGTCATTGACGGTATAAATTCATTAAGTTGAGTCAAGGAAGGCAATGAATCGGCCACTATTTCGTACTGATCATTGTTGTTATTATCGTCATTCACTGCCAGATCTGTCGATATAATTAGATTATACGTTGCTATGTTCCGTCTCATAGGGCCCGCATATTTCAGTATAATATCTTCATTTTCCCCTTCTCCTTCTCCTTCTTCCTCTTCTTTTTTCTCATTATTATTATTGTTATTCAACTTTGATAGTTGATCAATTTTAATCAAACCATATTCATTTTGTAGAACTTTATTTACTAAAGGATGTAAGGTTTGGTCTAGTAAATTTTGCTTTAAAAGCTGATCATTTGTTCTTTTCAAATTCCTTATAAAGTTCTTAGCTTCGTTTAATTGATTAGACTCCTTTTTTAATTCTTCTTTTAATAAATGAACCTCTTTGGTCATATTATCGATTAAGCTTTGAATATGTTTCCTTTTAGCAAAAATATACTCTGGATCTATATCATTTCTTATTATATCGTTTGTATCGTTAGGGAAAACACATTTATGTAACTGTTTTCTAATCTGTTTAACGATATCCCCAATTAATTTCTGTTTCATGACGCCTACTTGGTCTTGATGGACTTTTGGTAAAAAATTGTCAATTTTTTTGGAGTACTCTGATAATCCAGAACTAATGGAATCGTACATATTATTGATCCATGGCTGCAATGCAATTTCGACTAAATTCGACGATATGGGACCCCATTTATAATCCTTCATTCTGATCCCACTTTTATCTATCTTAAACTCTTGAGTAAATTTATTTGATGCCACATTTGTCAAATCCCAGATACTTCCATTTTTTGAAGCGGTTCTGTTTGTTTCTTTATTTGTTTTATTTTTATGATGAGCACTAGGTTTGTTTGTAGGTTTCTTGATTTTATTAATCTTTGCATATCGCGTTACTAAAGGAACTTTTGGTTTCAAAAATGGAGATGATAAAATTTGTGGTGGTGAATTCAGTGGTATAGAGTTTGGTGGTATCGATGGTGTAGATTCATTATCACTTCGATAAAATAACTGGTTTTTACTCATTTAGAACATAAAAAAAAAAAGAATAGTGTCTTCAAAGACATACAGATAAATGTGTTTACAGATGTATATTAGTCAATTATTAATAGGGATTACACAGTTAGCTGTTTTGTATATTGCGTATTCTTTTTTTTTGTTCTGTTTTATTTTGTTTTGTTTAGTTTTTTTAATGTATATCATATTACTTTAAAGATAGAGGATGTTTTACAATATGTTTTTCTCTTTTTTTTTCTTTTTTTATTTTTTTGGTTTATTCTTTTAATTATCATAAATGAAGATTTTAAACTGCCTTTTGCATGCTGCGGTATAACATAATATACATAGAGAAATAAGGAAGAAGAAACACTTTTCGGTCCCCTATTACTATACATGGGGATAGATTTTGCTAAGAACACATACATAGACGATTATATTTGCATACATGGCAGGTTAGATTTAAACTATATATATTTGATGTATTTTTTTTTCTTTTGGGGGAAAAAAAAGAAAATTATTATATTTTATATATTCATATTGGTATAATAATCCACTACACTCGTGTAATATATATATTATTAATATTTATGATTAAATATGTGTATATGTGTGTGTACATTAGGAAAGATGTCAGCAAAAAAAATAGAAATAAATAAAAAAAAAAAAAAAAAAAAGAATAAGTGAAAATAATATCTTTCTTTTCTTATTTTATTTTACTTTAATTTTTTTTTATTCTTATTTTTTTTTGCATAAAACAATGTGAGAAGAAGGAAATAGTGCAGAGATTGAAAGATGTAACATTACTATCACTTAGAAAGATTCGTTGAAGTTGAAGGCTTCAGCAGCAGCGACTTGTTGTGGTGGTTGGTTAGCCTTCATGAAGTCAGAGACTTGTTTTTCAAAGAATCTAGACTTTCCGATAGAGGTAGTTTGTTCCATGAATTCGAATGGGTTAGCCACATTGTAGAATTTCTCGTTACCGAAGGATAATAATAGAGAGTCTGCTAAGTATTCGACGTATTGGAAGACTTGTTTTTCATCTAACCCGGAGTCCTTAATGTCAACAGTTTCGGCTAAGATTTTCTTTTCGATGTCGACGGCCTCTGTAATGATCTTGGTAACAACTTCTTGTTCTGGTTTATTCTTTAAATGGGCAAATAAAAGACAGGAGAAGTCAGTGTAGTAACCTTTGTCACGGAAAATGTTGGTGTTTGCTTTGTTGAAACCTGGAATCAAGCCTTGTTTGCCCAAGTTGAAGATGGCAGCATGAGAACCAGCTTGGAAGATGGCTTCCTTGGCAGCCAAAGCGACTAATCTTTCGGCGTATAGAGAAGTTGGATCGTGGATCCATCTGTTGATGAATTCGATCTTTTCGTTTGCAGCGGCGTTATCTTTAATGGTTTTGAATAGTTCGACATTTGCGGAGCCGTTAAAGTAGGCGTCGATAATAAAGGAGTAGACTTCGTCGTAGATATTTTCCATCATGATTTCGAAACCGTAGAAGGACTTACCTTCTGGGTTTTGTAATTCTGCAGAGAATTTTTCAAGCAAGTGGTAGTTAACGGTGTCTTCATTGACGGTTAATATAGCCAAAAGCTTACCTAAGAAGTCTTTTTGTTTTTGAGTGATTCTGCCAGAGTCTAAATCTTCAACGTCTTTAGACAATTCGATTTCTTCAGCTGTCCAGAAGGCAGCTTCGACCTTCTTGTAAGCAGCCCAGATTTCATGATACTTGATAGGGAACATAACGAATCTACGCTTATTTTCAATCAATAAAATTTCATCTTTTTCAGATTCTCTTAAAGCGTTACGAGAGGTTTCAAACTTAGCTAAGAATTGTTGGTGAGCTTCTGCCATTGTTAATCAATAATCAATAATCAATAATCAATAATAATAGTAATAGTAATAATAATATATATATATATATATATTTATGTACGCGTGTGTGTATGTGAATGGATGTGTATCTGCGTACTCAGATATATATGTTTGGTTATATATATGTATATATATTAGGATTGAAAGGAGAAAGAAGAGTAGATCAAGGATTAAAAGAAGATAGAAAATAAAAAGGTAAATCCAAACCAGTCTATATATATATATATGTGTGTGTGTGTATGTATATGTAAGTATTATATATGTAAATGTTGTGTGTGTACAAAGAAATCTACTAATCTATCTTTAAAAAAAAAAAAAAAAAAAAAAAAAGGAAAGAAAGAAAAGAAGAAAAGGGGAGAAGAAAATAAAAAAAAAAAAGGAAAAAGGAAAAAGGAAAAAAGAAAAAGAAAAAGAAAAGAAAAAAATAGGGGCAAAACTATCTAATAAAAATCACCAATACAATGGAAATAATACAATACACTGAAAACATTTACGAGAATGACTGGGAATTGAAAAAAAAAATAGAATAAAAGATATCACAATAAATAAAATTCAATAGTCAAAACTTTACACATTGGGGGGGAGGAGGAGGAAGAAGAGGAAAGACGATGATAATTTATTAGAGGCGTCTTATTTCACAGAAACAAATAATAGAAAAAAAAAGAAAATGGAACTAAAAAAATGGAATAAAAAAAAATTTTCATTTTCCTATTATTCTGGTTCTCTTTTCTTTTTTTTTTTCTTCTTCTTTTTTCCTTTTTCCTTTTTCCTTTTTTTTTTTATTTTTTGCAACGTCCACATAGCAACAATCCTCACAACGAAAATTTCCTAATCTGCCGCGCAAGTTTTTTTTTTTCTTTGTTTTTGTCGTTTCTTTTTTCCCTTTCCTTTTGGCATTGTCTCTCTTTTGTTTTTCCCTTAAGTGCCCTTAAAAATAGATGAGGAAGGCATAGAAATACAAAAATAAAAAATGGAAATGAAAAAGAAAAGCTATGAAAAAAAAAACGAGTGGGTCAAGGTAGTATACATCCTTGCACCACAACTATACAGATGATAAATTACGACAACATCAAAACATATCACAATAAAATTGGGGAAGATGACAATAATACAGAAAGAGAAAACAATCTTGTGTTTCGTTTTATTTTATTGTATTTCATTTTTCATTTTTTTTTATTTTTACAATCTGGTTATGTCTCCATGTAGTTTTCCCATTCACATTGCCGTTTTTCTTTTCTTTTCTTTTCTTTTCTTTTCTTTTGGTTTGTTTGTTTGTTTGTTTGTTTCCACTTGGATTGTGTCTACTTTGACCCACATATTTCCTTATACGGAAATTATGTTGTTACCACTAGCAACCAACGACGATGACGGGTTTTTCTTCAAAAACAACTGTTAGTACTTAAAACAAACGAACAAAATAAGTGAAAAAGACAAAAAGACAAAAGAAAATATATATACATATCAAAAAAATCAAAAGAACAGAGTATTGTTACTGATTAGTTTTTCGACTTCTCTTGTCTTTTCTTTTTTTTTTTTCTTTCTTTCTTTCTTTGGATTTCTATTCTCTTAATCATCTCATCGATTAAAATGATATTCTGTTGCCAATGACAAGATTATACTCTTTTTTTTTTTTTTTTTCACTAAAGACCTATCTTCAATTTATTTCTATAAAATGATACTTCTTTGGGTTTGTAGAGTGGGATATATAATGATTCAAGATTGAAAACAAATCCCCAGGTTCTTTTTTTTTTTTCTTGTACTTTATTTTACTTTTTGAAATTGTCGTAGTAAGTGATGTATAATGGGTATTTTTAAAAAACAAATGAAAAAAAGGACACAGACTAACTAATGTCGTATCAAATGATACCAAGTGGTTTTCTTGAAGTGATTTATATTTAGATCTTTATTGACCTTCTTTTATAACTAGTAGATAACAAGCACGCTAATATTAGTACCAGTACTAGTATTAGTATTATTATCAGTACTGGTATTCTTTACCATATAATGTCAGTCTGCGATTGTAGATATTTTAAAAAATAAATTATATGTATTTGTTTTAGAATGAGGAGCAACATACCACAACCACAATAAGTACAATAATCTTTACTTACATTCCTTAGAATAACTTTCTCAATATGTCTAGTTTAGCTGCTTTAAAAGAACAAATTAAACAAGAATTGGCTATTGTAAATGCACAAGAGTTGATAGATAACAGCTCCGATATTTGTGCCAATAAATGTCTCTTCGCTCCATACTCCAAGAATAATGATCATTGTATAGATGCTTGTCTCGGTAATTATCTATCCGCATGGAACATAGTCTCAAAGACATACATTAATAGGATAAAAGAGTCAAACAAATAAATAGATATGGGACTGGATTGAATATATATTCATAGAATAAATAAAATAGGAAAAAAAAAATTGTTTTACACATACAGATATATATATATATATACAGATATAAATTTATTAGTCTTTTGCTTTACTCTTTTTGATTTTCTTTTCTCTCTTTCTTTTTTATAACGTTTTTATTTTTTTTTATTTTTATTTTTATTTTTTTGATATTTGTTGGAAAAAAGGGATATAAAATAGATAGAAAAAAAATCCTTGTGGTCATTATTACTACTATTACTATTATTCTTCCTCTGTATCACCATTTTCTAATTTATATTTAACATCATCCCATAATTTACCTTTATTGTATGTGCTCCAAAACTTATTGATACCGACATCAAATGTAGTTTGGAAGACTAATGCACCGAGGAAAATGGATCCTATAAATACGGAGTTTCTTCTGAACACTAACTTATATAGAGATTGGAAGGACTTGTTTTATTCAGATAGAAAGGCAGATAGATAAGGTACAGTATTATTACATACATTTATAATTATTCAAATTCTTTGTTAGTAATAAAGAAAAAGCACTCAACATATATAAATATGCATGCAGAAATCTTTCTGACCATTTAACCTCAAACATACCATTTTGCTTCTTGTTATATTTTATTAACAGATATTGGATGTTGTTGAGTTGATATTTAAAAATTTTTGTTTCTATTTGGTGATCGTACCAGAATGTTTGCAACTTGTTTTAAACTAGCAACGGTAATAAAAAAAATTAAAAGTAAAAAAACAAAGTCACTAACACTATCAGTATTGAAAGTAATAGGTGAATATCAATAAATATACACAAATAGCATGCGTACACACACGTACGCAACTAACAGACAACGAAAGAAGTGAAATGTATATACTAATGGGGCTATTAGACGAAACTACAAATTAGCTGGTTTGAGTTTCAATATTATGTGTGTGAAGAAAACGCAATCATTTCCCTCTTCGCTTCCATCTCTTCTGTTAAATCCGTTCTATCGCTGTTTTTTTCTCTTTTTGCTCTTTCTTAGTCCCTCCCCTCCCATCTTCTTTTTCTTCCTAAACAAAGTAGAATTCTTTGCTGTTTTTGTTATCTTGGTGAAAGGGTTTTTTCGGAGATTTTTCGAAAATACCTCCTCTTTATTGGCCAAAATTTATGGAACTCGAATGTTCTAAACAAATTAAAACGATATGTATTAATTTTTTTTTCCTTTTGCTTATCTTGTCTATCTTGCATATAGTTACTTACTTATTTATAACATTTGTATAGAAATAACAGTACAGTCATAACGTCAGGTTGACGTCTTGCGATACATCCTTAATTGAGCGCCTAGCTGGGTATCCGCATCCAACTAGTTGTGATCGGATGTATCATTTTCTTGAGTCTCTTGTTCTTGATCAGAACCTTCATCATCATTCATAGCTTCTGGCTGCATATTTTCAGTTGGAAATTGAGGCTCTCCTAATAATTCAAAGAATGGTGTAGCTAAATCAATGCCTCCAGGAGTGTCTCTATTAGCGTCTGGTCCATTACGTAGAATTTCAAAAATTTGAAAGAAATTACGTACGTCTCCTACCGTTGTAGCTCCATTAGGCCCTCTGAAACCCCTTTGATTGGCATCATCATCACTGCTACTGCTCTCACTATCGTCTTCAACACCAAGACCCCTTTCATCATCATCATAATTTTCGTCTGCATTTTCTTCAAATCCAAAATCATCGGCTCCTTCATCTATATCTATCTCTATATCTTCATCTTCAATGTCATCGTCATCAATATCTCTATTGTTCACGAATGGTACACGTCTTACTCTTGGATCTCTATTGAATGTAAATAAAAATCCATTGGATAATATAGATAATCTGAACTCATCACCCATCACCCTACTGATATATCCAGGAATTTCATTGTTGATCCAAAGTTTATTCAAATGTTCATACCTGATCATATTTAACTTAGTCAAATCACCACGTTTCATTGCATTTCGGCCGGCTTCACCATGTGAATTCAAATATGGGGCTGATATAAAGATATGTGAAGATGGCATAGTAAGTAATAAACATATCTCTGATGTATTTGGCAATAAAAAAACACCAAAGGATTGAAAACAATGCTTCATTAGGTGGCGAGTCATTTCATGGTGTTCGATTGTGTGATGGATCTTTACACCACATGTCAAACATATCTTAAAATCTAATCTATTCTTACTGTTTTTAACATGTTGATTCTCCTCGCGTAATTTCATTTCCGGTGCTTTTGTGACATATGTATTTAAATACTCAGAAAGATTAATCAATTTAATTATACCACAATTCTCAATTGGATACTCCTTAACATTTTCCATAGAATCCTTAGAATTAACGATGATGGTTAGCAGCTGTGCAAAATTCTCAACTGGTGTAGTGATATTAACCAACTTATCAATATATTGAGGTAAACAATCTTCTGAAGAATCTGTGATGTTCTCTAAATTTATACTGCCTAAAATAAATGTCTTGGAATCATTATCATTGATCAAATTATAAAATACTTTAAACATTATTAAGCATCTCCTTAAAGTAGGTCTTAGATGTCTTAAAATGCATGAATATGCTAAATCATAATTTGTTAAACCATCTTGCATCATGACACAATTACTAATTAGACTAGTAAATAATTGCTTCACACCTTCATTACAATGATAAAATTGGGCATCTTTGGGGAAATTCATTGTCTGTTTAGTAAAACGATCACTAGAAACTACTTTCTTTATGATGGTCTTAATATAGCTCAATAGCACATCTAATATGATTTGTTTCAAAGTTTTACCATTATTAAAGAATAATGCACCGCGTACAATATCTTGAAAAACTTTATTTTCCACAGGATGGTTAGATTCTTTATATGGTTCAAATTCATTTTCTGGCTTACCAATAATATTAAACATTAAAATTATGGTTAATAGCATATTCCTTAAAGTTTTGAATTTTTGCTCTTTGTTGCTCAAAAAGTCGCAATTCGTATTTTTATCCAAACGTGATGAGATTTCCAGCATTGATATAGTGTTTGCCCAATGGTTTGCTAATATAACAGATGTATTGTTTTTATTAAAATCTTTGCTCCTTGAGATTTCTTTATCAAACGAATGAGAATCCTTAAAGATCATTTCAAATATAGAGTAAAGGGTCTTGGCATCACTAGCACTTGTAGGTTTTAAGGCTTTTGTTAATATTTCTAGGGAACAATTTTGTGTTAACAAGAAATCTAAGGTTAAAACTTCCTCACCTGCGTCATTTGTAATCGAATCTGTCGATCTTTCTCTTGAAAATCCTACTCCAGAAAAAATTGGTATCACACAATTTGAATAGGTTTGGCAAAGTGGACATATAAATGAAGTTAATGAAAATCTTTTCTTTTGTACGTATCTTTTGAAACAATTGTAGTGGATATGGTGATTACAGGAAACAAAAACTTTTCTAGAATTATCCTTATTAAATTGTTTCATGCTTTTAATTGTGGAAGGGGATTGGACCATCCCAGAAAGATCGTTGTTATTATAAAAACCATTCCATGGTAGCATGTAATCATGCGAATTTGAAATGTTTGAAGGACGGAATACAGGTGAATAATCTTGATATATTGGAATGACAAAAGTATCATTAGATGTATTATCTTGACATAATGAACAACTGAATTCTTCACCCTCCATAACTTTTTCTTTATGCATCATATCAACATCACCATCTTCTTCTATATTTGATTCTTCGAAGGCTTCTTCGTGCTCCTTTATAAATTTACTCTGTAAGTTATTAAACTTGGCCATCATTTTAGCTTGATGTTTCTTAGCTAATCTTTTCTTTCTTTCTCTCTCTGTCTCTTCAAGGTTGATACCTTGATTTAGTTTACGTTTCTTGTATGTATCTACACAATCTTTACCAAAGCTATAGGTTAATATAGAAAATATTTCCTCTGATTTCTTCATTATCATTTTCTCTAACAAATAATCTGCTTTATTTACAATACTTTCAGAAAAGACTGCACTTTTAGAATTAACGATAGATAAGAAAAGATTGCAAATTGGTAATTGTATGTATGTCTCAGGAATAGCTTGCTTACCATGGATTTGCTCATAATCCTTGAATATAGCATGAATTAAGTGTAACAATTCATTTAAATATGTGGTATCTTCTTTGTCTAGTGAAATTTGTAACAATTTATAGATAACTTTAACAAAAACAGTGTTATGTGTGAAATCACCGATATGCTTAACGTCTGGATCCAAGTGTTTAGGAGATATCAACTGTGGTTGTAATATTATTTTTGACACATCCTCTTGTTTAGTTTTGGCTATATGTGTTTTTATAACAGTTGCACTATTTTCAAACTCATTCCCAAGGTTGGATAATCTTAGTGGATCGATTTTTGAGTAATATGCATCTTTCAATTTAAAAACGGCGTTGTCAGCTAATCCCTTTGGTTCAACAAAGATTGATACTTCATATAAAGCTTTATCAAAATCTGTGGCATTTTCCGTGTAATAGTCAGGGACGAGTCTTAAAAGTTTTGAATAAGGTAATGGTTTTTGATATAAACTATAGATAATGGCATTTTTAATAAAAGCCATTTGCCTTTCTTCTTGTGAATCGAATTTTTGATAAAATTGTCTCTCAGATAATACTTCATAAACAAAGGTAATAAATTGTTGAATTAGTGATGAGATTTTATCCTTGTATACTGTATCGTCATATGTCAGTTTGCCTGTAAACCAATCCAACATTTCCCATCTATCAAGCATATTGTATATGATTCTTGGGATATCATCAGTTTCCCATAAAAGTGCTAGTTGATTTAAATGTATATCTCTTGAATATGAATTCAATTCAGGATTTTTTTTGTAATATGAAGCTTGATGTAGTACAGAGACACCATTTCTAACCCAGAATCCAATATCAATCTGTGAACATAAAACAACGGAACGTAATGAAAAGTCAGATATTTTTAAGAAGTCGAAAACAGATTTCCTTTCTGAAATGGTTTCTTCAGGGTTTGGACTTGACACTGCATCTGAATACATGACTGCTTCATACGCTTTATGTAATGGGACTTTTTCAATCAAAAATGAGAACAGTGTTTGAACAGGATTCATAAATGCAACTCTATCATTACTAACTACGAATTTAACTACTTCATGGGTATTATTTACCAATTTGTATGTCAAGGATTTATGACTTAAGAAGGTATTCAGTAAACTAATACAATTTAATAAAAGTTGTTCAGAACATGGTTTGTGAACCAATCTATTTTCAATCGTTTGAATAATAGAATATATGGTTGTAGTGTATTCTAGATAAGGGATGAAATGTTGATCTTCATGTAGGACATGATCACCTTCTTTACGCTTAATTTTCCATGCACCATTGAAAAGCTTACATAGGGTTACCAATGAGATAAATTCCATTGGTTGCATAATCATACTAGAATCCTCAACTTTGCTTAACAAGGTTTCAATAGTGTATAATCCTTGTTTAAATGAGATGCCATAACTCATGGTTGGATTTGATTTTTGCACTCTTTGCCATATTAAAGTACTGTTCTCAAACTTGCAAAATTCAACAAATATATCAATGATGGACCATAGAATATCAATAAAATAATTATTTGGATGATTAAAAATCATCAACGCATTGGTAGGACACGTAAATAATTGGACAATACATTCTCTTAAGGCTGTCAGTTGAGGTTCTCTATCCATATACGTTATAGACCTTGTCAAATGGTTGAATATTTGAACCAATTGTTCACAAAAAACTGGCTTATAAGTTACTGATGAGGATAATGTTGGAATAATCAAATTTTGTATATCTTTTCTGAACCGTTTCCAATATCTGTTATCAAAAAATAAGATGTATTGAAGTCTTGAATTTGCATATTTTCTGTCCATTACATGTTCTATTTTATTTAAAGAATTAGAGATAGAAGTCAAATCTGACTGAGAGACTCTTTTATGATGACCAATAGGAATTCTATTTTCTTCGTTGAGGATTGAACAATCTAGACATCTGTATGGGTTTGTAGGTGACAATTTGTTTACAAAATATTTAGAGATTGTGTCATACATATTAGTCTTTTCTTTATAACAGGGATATTCTGAGCATAAAACTTTGCCTAGTGTATCTCTAAATATTGTTTGGAAATCGTGATTTGGAATATTTAAGCAATGATTACACCATTGTACAATATACTTACAAGCCTCTTGATGGATATATTCACTCCAAGAGATTAAGGTAGCACTCAACCCATTAGTTTGGACGGCAAAAAATCCATCTGTTAAAGAATGAATATCTTCTGAACACTTCAGCATTGCTCTACCTTCACTGTCGATGTTAGAAGTCAATATATCAGTGTGGATATTGTCAGGAACACCTTGTCTTAATGCTGTGGTAGCCTGAGAATAATTATGGTACTCATCATTGTAAACCATTACTGTATAATTTTCTGGTTTTCCGATTCTTGGTTCAATTCCATCATTTCTATAACTTAAGTCGTTTAAAAACTCATACATTAAATCTTTGTTATCATTTTGAATCATTTCTCTTAATTTCAATGTTATGTCTGAGGTGAATGTTGGTAAAGGTTCGATACTTTGATTGAACACATCAATAAAATAATCGAATATTTCGGATAAAACGATTTCTAAAAGTCGTTCATTATATAACAGATTGTTATTATTTTCGTCTATATTAACATCTGGGTTATCCGTCATAATTTCATCATTATCATCGTTACTATTACTATTATTCTTATTTACTTTGTTTTCTACATCTGCATCTGCTTTACAATGCAATTTATTATGCCATGCTTCTTCATCACCACAGTCGCAGATACCGCTTGTGAAGTCGTTGCAAATATCGATATAAATATGATGATTTTCATGGTCCTTTGGATTAAAACAATGGATACATAGCACACAGGTATCGTCGTACCCACACTCCTGGCATCTGTATAGAGGTTCGCCTACTTTAAATTTTCTGCCACAGTTTCTACCTTGATGTCTAAACATTTGGTTTTTATTAATTGAATTCAAACTAATCTTATAGAAATCGGTGACAAAATTGACGTCGAAGACTTGATCTAGACTGGTAACATACGAATTTTTGTTGGGGAATAAAGAATTCAAGTATCTGCCTGAATCTGTGATCAAGAAATAAAGATATTTGAATACGAATTGTTTCAAAACACGATCCATTTCTGTTCTCTTTGTTGGATCCCTTACATTTCTAAAATATTCGATATCGTGAATAGACATCAAAGTGGATCGTATTTGAAGTCTTAAATCATCTTGATCGCCCATATTTGTCCTCATGTTATTTTTTTCTTTTCTTTTCACTGACTGTTTTGCTTGCTCACAACCAATTCCACCTATATTATTATTTTACTTATATGTTATCAGATGGCAATTCTGCAGAGATATCCTATGCATATATCTATATCTATACCTATATCTATATCTATATCTATATGTGTATTGTTCTTTGTTTGATTTTTTACAGAACTATTAGAGAAATGCGTGTAAGTTACTCCCTTTTTGTCTATCTATCTATGTATTTTTGAACTAGTTAAAATACGTTCTGTGTAAACTGCATAGAGTCTTGTGGACTGTCTTCCTTTAACTCATCCACTTCCTTTTCCCAAAATTCCTTCTTTAGTTCTTTTTTTTTTTTTTGTTTTTGATATTACGCACGCACGTCTTTTTTTGCCCCATCAGTTTTATTTTTTTTTTTTTTTTGCAAATGATTCAGTTCTTTCTTGGCCAATGACGAAATTCTCTCTGTGTTTCTTTTTTTTTTTTTTTCATTTAAATTGGTTTCTCAATCGGGTAACTGTCAGTCACATGATCTGTCGTATAGACAAAAAAAAAAAAAGAAAAAAAGAAAAAAGTTTTGCATGGAAAAACAATAAGGGAGAGCGCCTTTATTGTTTCCCTGAAGGGTAGAAAAACAAGAAAAGCAAGAAAATCCCTGGTATAATAAAGTTATTCAGGGTATTATAAAATGTAGGAGTGTAGTAACATGCCAGGATATGGAACACTTGAATGGTAATTGTGTAGCAGGGTGTCTATGCTGAACTATACTTGTGTTCCTAGGTTTCCTTGTTTTTTTTTTTTTTGTGATCTCTGGTGTTGAAGATGGTGGTTTCACTGGACATGGTGTTACCAAGTTTTCAATGAGATAAGAAAACTGGTTCTTGTGGGTAATAGTAAATTAGCTGTTACAAAAAGTATGTGTGTATTTTTTTTTTTAGATTTATCAATAATAAGCAAACGAGAATAAGAGTTATATGTTTGGTTCACTTTGTCAGATTCAACAAGTTTATAATTTATAAATGTTTATAAATAAAATTAATACCCATATTTTCGTATCTTACTTATGATGGCTCTTGCACAAAATATCTAACATATCTATTAAAAAAATAGTAGTTCTGTGACCAGTGAGAACAAATTGTTCTGTGCAAAACTTGAAATCTTTGCGTATGCATTAGGAACAAAAATAATGAAAAAAAAAAGGAAAAAAAAAAAGAGAGAAAGACCTTTCTTTTTTTTGGCCATGCTTTCTATATAGGAAAACATGAAAGAAGTTTAACTACAATTCACGTATTAACAACACTATCATATAACCATGATCATAATCTCAGTCATGAGTTTCAACGACAGATTAAATTTTAAACGTATCTCTTGATTTTTTTTCATTATTTTTGTTTTATTCCTATATACACGATCACCACATGACTCGGTAGTAAAACAGTTCTTTTTTTTCATTCATTTTTTCTTTTTCCCTTTCTTTCCCAATTTTTCGTGGGTAGTGATGTGCCATCACAAGAGAGAAATCAAATATTAAACATTTTGGTAAATCTAAGGTTTATATGAAAAAGAGAAGAGTGTATGAACTTCAATTATAGATAAAAGTATGTATTTTTATCAATCCAGAGAAAGCTTTAAGGAGGAACAAAGTAATTAGTAGTTGATTATTATAAAGAAGAAAAGTAAAGAAAGAAAAATCAGGTAATTTGTTTACTTTCCTTTCCTTCCCTCTTTTTTTTTTTTTTTTTTTTTTTTTTTTGATAAACATTAATATCCCACTGGTTATCATTCTGGTTGATTCAGCTGAGAATCAGCAATTAAATAGTGTATAAAATTCCAACTACCTACATATTTTGCTTATTGAAAGTTTCGAAGTGAAGTGTTAGAAGAAGAAAAGGATTTTTCGAAATATAAATTTAAACACAAATAATAATATCAATGTCTACCTCTAGACGTTCTGCCCATAGCAGCGGAGGGGGTCCAGTATCTCCCTTTATCAAAAAGGATAGATTTAGAAGGGCTTTCAAAAAGGCAAGGTCCACCATGCCAATCAATATTAAAAAGGAGGATCCAGAAGAAATTGAAGCTAGAGAGAAGAAGCTATTGGGGGTGGAGATCGCTACTAATAATATTTCATCGGTGAAAAAGGAAAATGAAGAATTTAATGAGTTTCCTCTAAGAGCCACATCGAAGGAAAAATTAGAGAACATGCGAACCCATTTATTAAAATTTCAAAGCAAGAAAAAAATTGAGTTTAAAAATTCGTTCCATTTACCTATTAGATTGCACAGAAAGGATACAAGAAATCTGCAATTCCAATTAACAAGAGCTGAAATTGTACAAAGGCAAAAAGAAATAGCTGAATATAAAAGAAAACAGGAAGAAGAGAAGCGCAATGACCATTCAAATAGCCATAGTAGAGGCAACTCTTCCAGTGGTCGTAATGCTACTCCTGTAAGAACAGCTATGTTACATGGTACACCAATTGTAGCAAACGGTAGTAGCAGCAATTCTAGCAGTGCATCCAAATCTTCCACTTCTAAGCCTGCTGCTAATGCACCCAGTTCCACTGATGCTAATAGTGCTGGTAACATACCTAATGGAGATACTAAACAAGGTGCTGATCAATCTGCTGCTCAATCAAATGATCAAGTGATTCCAATGATTACAAAATTAGAGGAAGCAGGTATATCAGAACATCCAGAAAAGGTAGGTATGGTTAAATATGATGGTCATGAAGACCCAGATGCTACATTTGAAACAGGAACCACGGATCCATTTGCTGATGTTGCGCCAGATGGAGGTGGACGTGCAAGAAGAGTTAACTCAAAACGTAAAACACGTCAATTGAAAGTGTTAGATGAAAATGCCAAAAAGTTGAGATTTGAAGAATTTTATCCATGGGTTATGGAAGATTATGATGGTTATAACACATGGGTTGGTTCTTATGAGGCAGGTAACTCTGATTCTTATGTTTTACTTTGTGTGGAAGACGATGGTAGTTTCACTATGATTCCAGCTGATAAAGTTTATAAATTTACTGCAAGAAACAAATATGCTACTTTGACCATTGAAGAAGCAGAAAAGAGAATGGATAAAAAGAATGGGGAAGTTCCACGTTGGTTAATGAAACATTTAGATAATATTGGTACCACCACTACTAGATATGATAGAACAAGGAGAAGACTTAAGGCAGTCGCAGACCAACGTAGCGTTGGTGGTGATGACGAGGAAGAACATGATGATAATTCTGAAAACGAATTAGATTATGATGAAGAATTTGCCGATGATGAAGAAGCTCCAATTATTGACGGTAATGAACAAGAAAATAAAGAATCTGAACAACGTATTAAGAAGGAGATGTTACAGGCCAATGCTATGGGTCTTCGTGATGATGAAGATGTTCCAGATGATGGGAAAGATGATTTGTTCAATGAAAAGAAGATTGACGAACAAGGTGAGAGAATTAAGAAAGCACTACAAAAAACTGAATTAGCTGCATTATATTCATCAGATGATGAAATTAATCCATATTTGTCAGAATCGGATTATGAAAATACAGAGGTTAAGAAAGAAGATGCAGAAAACAGCAAGGATAAAAGCGGTAATGAATCACCATCAAAGAAATCAAAATCTCCTCAAATTAAAAAAGAGAAATCACCAGCTAAGTTGGAGCCTCAATTAAAAGTCAAAAGTATTAAAGATTGCGTTATTATATTAAAAGGTGATAAGAAATTACTAAGGAACTTTCCTGCAGGCGAATGGAATCCAAATACTTCTAAACACCAAAGAAAAGATGATGTGAATAATACTACCGTAGAATCTACCGCTACAGTTGTTAAAACAGAAGAACCTGAATCTAAAAAGATTAAAACTGAAAATAGTGATGCCGATATACCATTAATTACAGAACAAGATATTAGAGATGCGATTGGTGATGGTAAGGTAAACGTCAAAGAATTTGGTAAAGCTATTAGAAAGAGATTCCCGGGTGCTGAAAATAAAAAACTAATGTTTACAATTGTTAAAAAACTTTGTAGAAAAGTTGATAATGAACATATGGAATTGAAAAAATAAAACTGTAAAAAAAAAATAAGAAAACAGAAAATTACTGAATAAGAGGTATTTGTATTGATAGGGATCTTAGTTAGCTGAACTAAGAAAGTATGAAACAATACTATAAAGACGTGGTTTCATATAATATTATAGGCACATATATGAGGCAAACTTACACGTATTTTTTTCGTTGTATTTTTGAAAACGATATTGAAAAATGAAGTAAATGAATAAATATTACAATCAAGATCATTTCTATGATTATATTTTTTACTTCCAGTAATGGTAAATGAAAGGAATTAACTTTTATATTGTACAGTGTTATTATATCATATAGAGGCATATTATATAAAAGAGTTTATAAATGTTTAATTATTTCCTCTATTTTAATTTCTATCATCGCCCTATAGTAGTCAGAACATCAGACAATTTCTATCATAGCGTCATCATCCTCATCCTCATCCTCATCAATATTTGGTTCAGTTTCTGCACTCTTTGAAGGCATCTCTTCGAAAGTTGTAACATCTGGGTCACCTCTCATTAGCATATTAACAATTCTGTAACATAATTCACCGATATCTTCATCTTCCACATTCTTGTGTAATTCTCTGATTAATGGATATACAGATTTACTTCTCATATACTCTCTTGCAGCCTTTGTAGTACATAAAAGCAAAATACTTTCTAAATGGACACATATAATTGCTGGGATAGGATCTCTTTTCTTGTCTTCAGGTAATAATTGCAATTCATCGGGTAAATTAAACATGTCTTCCTCATCGATTTCAGAATCCTTGGCATCAGCTATAGGTAACAGAATGTACGGTAATAAATTGATATCTTCATCTGTTAACAATCTCTCATGAGTTTCTGAATCAAACAATGAATTTTTGATAGTGGAAGCTACACCTTCTCTTCTTGTTTTCGAATCATATTTTTCAGTAAATACTAATAACTTTGAAAGTGGTACAACACCATCATATTCTTGACGGTGAATGAAATATTCTCTACCTTTTTTAAATCTAGCAATATCAGCAAAGAAATATGCTAGATAATCAAAGTTTGCATATTTATTTAATTTTCTATCGTAACCTTTAACAAAACAGTCCATTAAACAATCCATGATTTTATTACTACCAAAAATGGGTTTTTCATTTTTTAACTCCTTTTCATGATCAAATATTATTCTTTCCATGTCGAAGATCTGTGTAATAGCATCTTCCTTAGCTAAATTACTTAAAAGAATACACATAATATCTGCACATGTGTTAGACAAATCACAGATTTTGGAAGCAATATATCTAATGAAATCTGGTTCTTTAGCAATCAACCTTCTTAATTCTGGGTCACTTGACAAATTGACTAAAATGGTGACTGATTGTTGAACTAAAATCTTTGATTTTTCTTTAGCTAACTCTTTCAAATCCTGAATAGCTCTGCAGTTATCATACTTAAAAATAGAGGCTGATGGACCTGAACTAAACCCAACTAGATTATCTAAGGCAATTTGTCTTACAGCAGGTTGTGGCGAATGTAGAAAACTAACTAATTCCTCCAGCTGAGTAGGCATTTTTTTTTTCTATAATTTAAGGTTGCTGTTTTAATATAGTAATAAAAGAATATGGAGGAGACTGTGGTCAAATCAAACGGAGGCTAGCATGTCAGTGCAATCTTTCGATTTAAGGTTAAAATGCGATGAGCTTGCTAAATAGTTTTTCACTTTCAGTCTTTTTCATCTTTAAAAACTTTTCAAAAAATTATCGGAAAATTTTTAATTTGAAAATTTTTAGACTTAAATGAAAGAAAGAAATAATTTTGGGAAATACAATAATCTGTGTGAAAGAAAGGCATGTTTGCTAGACAACTTGTTTAAGGAAGGGTGCCTTCTTGACAAAAATGCGTTGCATGACAGGAAACAATACAACTTTACTAGTCTATTTAATATATTATCAAGAATATTAAGTGATTGGGTGAGTGATTTATTATTTTTAAGGTATACTATTGGAAACATTTGGTAAAAAATACAAAATGAGTGTGAATAATGTAGATGATAACGGGAATCCGGTGGTAGATTTGAACAGTGCCACTTCTGCTTCGATATTACAGAACATGGATAATGTGAATTATAATAAGAAGATGTATGTAAATGTGATGGATAAAATATCGTTAATGAGTGGTACAGTGACTGGGATTTTGCAATATGAGTCTCTTACCGGATTCCGTAATTTTTTCATAATATATTTTGGGTGCATTATTATCTATATCCTTTTCATTTGTAAGGGGAAGCCCTCCAGATTTTATGCTAATGTATTTAATGATTTGGTATTTGAACATCTTGTCAGAGAACTACTTGGATTTGTGATGGCTTGGACTTTTAGTTTTGCATTGGTTGGTTAGAAAGAGATGAGGAGGGGGAAATAGATTAATGTAGGTACAGACATGGAACATGTATAAGTGAAGGAATTATTTGAAAGTGTCCTTGAAGAAATGTATATCTGTATTATAGTATTTACAAATTATTCAGATAATTTCATATAAGTTTTATAAAACAATTTGAGAAGAACAATTTGAAGAATCAGTTTATATCTATTATATTAATGTATGTAAGTTAACGAACTTAAATTATCAAAAAAGAGAAAAATAAAGGGAATGGGGAAGTTAAATGAATAAAACTAATTAAATATTATTCTTTTAGAATTGTTTATGTTACAAAATGTTATATAATATATATAATAAAGTTAAGAATAAAATAAAATATAACAAATCAGAGCAATCAATAAAAACAAAAATAAAGATGTATTCAAATACTTTGCCTTGAAGTAAATAGAAGTAAGAAAGAGAATAAAACACATAAAAATAAAGTAGGATGTAATAAAATAAAATAGAACAAAAATATCAAAAGATAAAAGAAAAAAGTTTTTTGTTCAAAATTAAACCTTGATAGTTTCAACTAATGCAGCCAATTTTTCCACACTTGCTAAATGTCTGTTACCTAAAGCATTTGTGTTATTTAATTTATCAACATAGGCTCTAATGGCAGTTACAATTAAAATCTTGCTTTCGCCTTCAGAAACAGTTACTAATTTTTGAACAACATAATTGGCAAATTGATCTTTCATCATCAAGATTAATGGAGCATTATCTTCTAAGTTGGCTGCATGTTCGTTGTCTCTTGGTAAAATTCTTGAAATGATGGAATTCTTTTGTTCTTTTGTACCATATAAAATAGCTTTTTCTACCACATTAGATGCAAATTTATGTTTTGAAAATTCAACTACATTGTCAGCTACAATATCAATAATCTCTTGTTTAGTGTTGATCATTGGTAGACAATTAGCATCATCTGAACCATGTTGTAAAATGTGTTGAATCACATAATTACCATATTGATCTTGTAAAAGATATGGGATGAAATTTTTTAATTCATCTAAAATCACGGTCTGATCCTTGATTGTACCAAACTCTAACAATCTTTGTATAACACGACATCCATAAGAATGTGTAGATAAATGATAAATATGACCAATCAAAGAATTAAGCACAAATGGTAATAATTCAATTGGAATACATTCAATCGCCTTTTGAATCACGTGGTTACCATTCTGATCTTTAATCATCTTTAAGACACAATCAGATAATTCGACCACCAATTCAATTCTTTCTTCGGGTTTAATAAATTCCAGTGCTTTTTGAATGACACGGCATGCATACATTTGAACAGAAAGCTCTTTCATTCTACCCTTAAAATTTTCTACTAAAATACTTTTTTGGGTTGGCGTACCATATTCAAAGAATTTTTGGATTACATAATTCCCAAAGACATCATTAGACAGAATCAATATATGGTCTCTCAATTCGTTGAAAACAACTTCCTTTTCCGAAGGTTCAGCAGTAGCCAATTCCTTTTGAATAAATCTAGAACCATATTGATCCTTACAGAATTCCAAGGTGTGGCCGACAATATCCTTCAATGTGTATTTATTATCAGCATTATTTCTAATTTCTTCTAGTAATGGAGATCTATGATAACCGGAATTTTGTTGAGATGGAATGGTAGTTTTATGTCTTGTTGATTCATCAATATCTAAATTGCTATTGAATGTATTTTCATTTAATTTACTGATGAAATTTGGAGTAACAGTAGTATTATGTGGATCTAAATATGGATTGCCTGGATTGATTGTAATATGATTAGTATTTGGAATTTGTTGTGAATTAAATAGATTGCCTTTCTTAATATCATTGTTAATATTATTGTTGTTATCATTATTCTTACTTCTAGGATGCTTATTTACAGTTGTAGTTTTATTTGGGTGTTGTTGTTGCAATTTTTGAGAATGATGATGATTCATATTCAAGGCCATTGGTTTTGACGAAGGTGATGTAAATATCATTGGTACACCTTGTAAGCCTATATTATTTGAATCATGTAAAGCGTCATTTGTATCAATGTTGTTAATGTTGTTGATAATAGGAATATTTGATTCAATTAAGTTTTTGTTATTTACAGGCAAACTATAATCAGGGATAGATGATGGTACGTTATTATTACCATTATTGTTGATAGTAGCAGTAATACTAGTAGTACCGACGGTTGTATTATTTTTATCGTGGCTAATATTTGTTGTGTTTGGAATACCAGTATTGTTCATTTGATTGCTATTGTTGTTATTTGGCGGAATCTGTGGTGGGATAGAAGGATGTTGACCCAATGGATAAAACATCTGAGGAATGAAGCTAGTTGGAGATCCCAACGGAAACTGGGAGAAATTATTACCATAGAGGAACCCGTTATTTAAGATAGAATGATTGAAAAAGAATGGTGGAGACTTCATTTGGTCGTTCTTTTGTAAACTCTCTGGATTATCATTCATGTTGGGCTCATTGGTGTTGGTATTATTGGTGTTAGTATTAACATTGCTATTTTGTGAAGAAGTTTCATTATCAACCATGGCACTATTTTGCAGTTGAAATGAAGGGACTGTAGACTGATTCCAAACATTTTGGTTTGTTAAATTCGTGGCACTAGTATTATTGTTGGTGGTATTTAAATATTCATTATCCATACGATCATTAGCAGAAGTGTTAACAGTGGTGTTAACAATGGTGGGAGTAGAATCTTCATTTTCCAATTCTTTCGTACCTTCGATTAAGGATTTACCAAATTTTTCGAAAAATCCAGTGGTCGAAGTGGCACTCGAAGTAATATTTTGAATGGTGTGAGCATAATAATTTTCTTTATCATAACTTAGGTTAGTGTTACTGAAATTATTTACAGTATTATAGTTGTTGTGGTTATTGAACGATGAATTCAAATCATTTGAGTTCAAAGTGTTCATATTCAAATTATTAGAATATGTATCTAATAAACTCAATTTGTTTCTTAATTGGGTGGAAGAAGAATTATTAGTATTCACATAAAGTCCAGTGTTATTAGTATTAATGTTGTTGTTGTTATGTTGTGTATTAGTGGCATAAGTGGAGACATAAGGAGGAGCGGTGCCAACAGAATAGGTAGTCTGTTTATTATAACCAAAGGATCCTAACCCAAACCCTGTATTATAGGCATTGTTAATGTTTTGATCTAAATAAGAAGTTGATCCTTGACTTAAAAGATCTGATTCATTGTCACTTAAAGTTAAACTAGAACTTCTAAATCCACCTAGTTGTTTATTATTATTGTTGTTGTTGTTGTTACTAAAGCCATGTGAGTATTGTTGTTGAGACAGACCTGGATTAGATAGTGCACTTAGAGAGGACACAATAGATGCCAATTCTGCATCCATACCGTTTGGATCCATGAAAATGAGGTATTATGAATGAATAAAATAGTCTAAGCAATAGTAGTAGCAGTGGTCTGTAGTGGCCTGTAGTTGTAGTAGTAGTAGTAGTAGTAATATTTGCTATCGAGATAAGATTAAAGATGACGATAAAAGAATAAGAGAACCGATGGGCTTAATCAACAAGGATCAGGTATATAGTAATAATGATGAAAAGACATAAAATAATCGGTTTATACCTTTATATTTATGTGTATATGTATGTGTTTATCAATCAATCAATGAATCAATCAATTAATCTTTTCTCTCCCTCTCTTCTCTTCTTTTCTCTTCTCTTCTCTTCTCTCCTCTCTTGTTTTCTCTTTTTTATTTTTTTTCCTCATTCTTTTTCTTTTTTTTTTTTTCTCTCTTAAAGGCAACTTTTTCCTCTTTCCCTTTCTTCTCCATTTATTTATGTTGTTTTATTTTTTTTTTTTTTCAGTTTTTTTTTTTTGATTAATGGCGGTCACGTGATTATTTGGATTTTCTGGAAATGTCTGTCCGGTGTACGGATGTTAGATAAATGGGAGGAAAAGCTGCCATTCCCTTTTCTTTCTATTGTTTGCTATAATAAACATATCAATAATTAACACATAAACATACAGATATCCATATATCTATCTATCTATCTATGTACGTATGTATATTACGAGTAAGAGGGACGTAAAGAGAGGAGAGAATGAGAGAATGAGGGAAGGAGGTGTTTAGTGTCAGACAGATTTTGATTCTTTAGAAAAGTATTGTATATGTCCCTTCTTTCCTTCCTTCTTTTTTCCTTCTTTCCAAAAATAAAAAAAAAAAGAATAACTAGCTGAACAACTAACTGAACAATTATGTTGTTTTTTTTGAATCATTTCTACACATCATACATAATGTCAACAAGTATTATGATATAAACATTATTATATGAACTATCTACATCACCTTTTATGTAAACCCCCCCCCCTCCCCCTCCTCTCCTTCTCTGGTTGGGGACAGTAGTGATTTTCCTTCAATCATTGCAAAGGGAAGAATAGAATAACAGATAAACGTGGAAATATTGGAGAAAAAGCAAGGGAAAAAAATTACTGTTTCTAACCCTAATAATCTTTTTCTTTTTTTTCTTTTTTTCTTTTTTTCTTTCTTTTTTTTTCCAAACCCTCGCATTAAAAACAAACTCGCCAAAACAAAAGAAAACAAGAAATTGAAACTTGAAATCTGCAAAAAAACAAAGCAAAAAACAATTGTCTCGTTTAAAAACCAAAGAATTTTCTTTTGTTTCCTCTTCATTTTCTCGGGATTTCTATTCTATCAAACTTCTGTGACATATATTTGCCAATTTTTTTTTTTTATCTTTTAGTCTTTTGTTTCATTGTATCTTATTTCATTTGTATTTTTTTTTTGGATCGGGCCTGTAGTTAGAGGCTTATGAGTATACCAAATCTCATATATATATATCTATATATGTATATGTATGTGTGTATGTATGTATATATGTATATATGTATATATGTATATTATGTCAGTGGTTGATATATGATACAATATAAGAAACTTGCACCGCTGTTGCATATAGTTTTGATTCATATCGAGATCTATCTTACTATCATTTCCAATCTGACTATCTGATCTTCTTTTTTTTTTTTTGGTTAGTTCAATTAAATGGATAAAGAAATATAGATAATACATATATTTATATATAACACAAATACAGATATAAATAAAAAATAACATAAAATAAAATAAAATCATTATCACTATCACTATCATCATCATCATCATCACTACTTTCTACTATGGAAGTCATTGGAGAAGTTAGAAATCAATTTAGAAAATTAATTTCTATTATAATATTGCATGCCGGCCTTACCGTTATTATGGTATGTGCCCTTTATAATCATTTGGTAACGAATCTCTATGATAAAAATAAGAATATTACTAATAATAAGAATAAGAAAAATAATAGTAATAATGAAGAATTAGAATCGAATATAATTCCACATGACGATGATTTTAAAAATCAACATAATATTCCATTAATCAACGATAGAGAGCATGATATATTGATTCCTGCATTATCCTTCTATTACAATAAACTGAATATTATCGTCGAAGAGTTTCAGGTGATGACACCAGATGGTTATCCACTGGAATTATGGCATTTAAAAGACATGAATATCCCAGCCTCAACAAATAAAAAACCTATGTTGTTCATTCATGGACTACTGCAAAGTAGTGCCTCCTTTGCATCTGGTGGTGAAAATTCTTTAGCCTACTATTTCAACCAAAATGGTTTCGATATCTGGTTAGGTAATAACCGTATTGGGTTCGAATATGAAACTGAAAAGAATCGAAACGATAAGAATTATTGGAATTGGGACATGAATGAAATGTACAAGATAGATTTGCCAGTCTTGATTGACTTCGTTCAAGAAAAAACAGGCTACGAAAGGATTCATCTTGTCGGGCATTCTCAAGGCACAGCAGAGATTTTCCTAGCTCTCATCAATAATGTGGAAGACATCAGATCTAAAGTCGACACCTTCATAGCCTTGGCTCCTGCTTGTTATCCTGGTCCGTTAATACTCAACGATTCTAAAATTTTGAAGATTATGGCAAAAACTATAGATAACCCACTTGTCTTTGGTAATAAATCGTTTGTCAAAATAATGATGTTGACAAGACAATGGTTTCTTGGCACAAAATTCTTCGGCTTTATCTGTTACTTGTTCTTTTCCTATGTATTCGAATGGGATGATAAATTATGGGAAAGGGGTAAAACTGCAACACATTTTATGTTCTCTCCTGTCTATGTCTCTGTCAAATTAATGCAGTGGTGGCTAAGTCCAGATCCTAATAAAATATCATTTATTCAACACTCTTCAACCTTATTGTTTCCTGAAAACAAAAGATGGTTCGATTTTACAAATAGTGAAGAAGATTTATTTCCAAAGATTTTATTGGTTGTACCACATAGGGATAAATTGGTTGATGGCTTTAGGTTAATCGATCACTTTAATAAGTGCGAAGATCCTAGAATATTTAAATACTGGATATTCGACGAATATTCGCATTTGGATGTTTTATGGGCAACAACCGTACAAGAAAGAGTCGGTAAACCTTTAGTAGAAGCATTAAAATCATTCAGTCCATAAGCAGCCCTTTCTGTGTTCAGCTCTTCTCATCATAATTCTAGTATGACTATGCTTATAAATAAAAATAAAAATAAAAATAAAAATAAAAAGAAATACAATAATAACAACATGCTAATAATAAACATCATAATATGTATATAAATCTTATCTAGTTGAACTTGAACATACATATATATATACATATATATTATACACATATGCATAAATAATAATTTATTGAATATAAGAAGTAGTTAAAGTGACCCTTATTTATTTTGTTTTTAGTCATATAGATATCAAAATAATATTGAATATTCATGTATAATAAATTAACGAGATATGTATATGTAAGAATATACTATAAACGATCACTATTTACAGCTGATAATACTATTTATAAACAAAAAAAAACTTAAGGGAAGTGGGAAATGAGGTACCTTTCACATACCTTAAGTTGATATTTAAATTTCAAATCCATATGATTTCATACATTCTTTGTATTTGTTGATATATTCTTTACATTTAATCATACTATCTTCTTTATTGACATCTGTAAATAGTAAACACTCATCTCTCTTTTTCTTCTCGTCTAAACAAACACAACAGGGTTTTGGTTTTTCTGTATTTTCTGGATTGGTCTTAGTTTGATCAATTGATTCAGACATTTTTGCTTAGCTATGTATAAGTAATGTATTCTTGCTGGGGTAAGATCTAAACTTATATGTTTCCTATTTAAATATTTTAACCTCTTTTTATAGTGTTGATTGTTAGTTGAACTGATACATAACGTCTTCATCCTTTTTATAATGTGTTCCTTATATTATTTTTCTAAATATTCTCTTTTTTCTCTCTCGATTACCAAGACATTTAATGAAATTGTAATATTTATAATCATTTTAAAAAGGGAATATTCCTTGATACCTTTTATTTTTAGTTAGGTTATATTTGTCCAATTCTTTATTTCCATATTTGAAAAAACAGATATAATTAGGGTGTATTGTAATTTTTTTAGTGTCGTACCTTTTTAAGTGGCTGGGGAAAAAAAAAAAGATACATAGAAATCTAACCTTTTAGAAACGGTATTGTTTTCTTCTACAATAATAGGAAAGGTAAAAGTTTTTATATTGAACAATAGAAATCTATAGAAAACTACAATAAATAAAAGAAACAGTATATATAAGTATACACAAACAAGCAGTTTTAGATAGACAACTCCCTGACACTCTCTATAAATAAATAACTCAATTATACATCAAAATAAACGAAACATATTAAGGCTAAATTACAAACGAGTAAATGTGTCAACTAATCCTTCAACGTTGTAAAAATATCTGCAATTCCATTTCTGTCTTGTGCCAAGAAAACTCTTTGGTTTTCTAAAAATTTTTGTATCGCCCATTCTTTTCTCCTGCTACCATTTAATTATAAGTATTAGTTCGCTGATAAATTTAATAACATTATTTACTAATCGTACTTTAGGATATTTTGTCAATATTTATATGAATTATTACTAGTAATATGAAGCTGGTAAGTAGTTTGATTTAATTTTCTGTCAATTGAAAATAAAGCTCTCCCCTGATATGATGCTCATATCATCAAAACCGTCTATATTCCTGTTGGTAATATTATTTTCTTCTGTATTCAAAATATTAAATTCTCTAAATCTAATTGAAGTAGAGTTAATATTTTTAATTCTGTTATAATTTAAATCATGATTTAATAGTGAAAGTAATTTCATTGTAATTTAGAGTATATAACTTAAAAATGATGTTATTTTGATATACCATTTTTTAATGCAATGTTTAATTAATGGCTACATAGAAAATTTGCTATTGAATTTTTGTGGATAATAGGCACATTTCCAAAGATCCAGACCAGCATAGAACTCTTTTTTTATCAATATTGGTTTTTTCAATTTTTTTTTCATAACTAATTAATATATCTTACTGTGTTTTTTACCAGACAGCTGGTTTGCTAATAACTGTTTTAGATAATGGAGTTAAATGATTAATTTCTTTGTTAAGTCTGTATTTCTATTTTTATTTTACTATGTTATTTATAATGTAAAAAACAGCATCTAATATTAGGATTGCCTTTCATTTTAATGAATTGTTTTCCATTAAATTTTAGCTGCATGGTTTCATAAACTATATATATGTCGTCATAAGTATTGTCCACAAAAAGATTAGAAGCACTAAACTAGATTTGTTTTTTTCTTTCATTAAAACAAATTTATATATTCTATATAATACTTCTTTATCTATTTTTTCTAAGGTTCCCATAAAATGAAGCTTACTTCTTCTTAATTCCTCAATTTCATCTTCCATCTTAAAAAAAATTGGAACTCTTTCAGAAATATGGTCATCTGTCTTTTCATCCTGTTCCTTGTTGATTGATCGAACTTTGTTAATAATATAGTAGTTATTAATTAGATCATTTTGTATAGGTTATAAATCTTTTGCTGAAAAATACTTTTGTGGGTGTTCCTTGTTAAGTAATTACTGGCTAAAATATTAAGAAGAAATATTTTCAAAATATTCGTTTCTTATATATATATGTTTTTTATCTTATTATCTTTATTATTTTTCCCTTTTTGGAAACGTATCAAACTTTCTTTATTTACATGAGGTAAAGAAAAGAATATATTTAAATGAAAATCAGAAAGCCAATCAAAAAGAAATCATTTTCATTTTTTCTATAAAATTTAATATAATTAAAAACATTATATTACAGCCTTTAACGATTTTTAGTTCAAGGTTTTTGGTTAGAATATATATTTCATTAGTTACCTTTAATCAAATATTTTTCGAATATATATGCATATATTTCTTAATTTGAAATTAAAACAATAGATACAGAAGGATTTCCTTCTAAAAAAAATAATCGACTAAATATTAGGATAGAGCGTAGAGAATACAATGTTAGCGTGATTTGAACCTCAAGTATATATATTTGCATTCCATACAATATCTTTTTGCTTGGTTAAAACAATAGAAAGTAATCTTCATAGACAATAAAACAGAATACGCACTATTTTTAAGAAAACACAGTAATCATCGATTTTCGTGAAAAATAACATTTACGAGGATTTAGTCTTTTTGTGTAAGAAAAAAAATATATTCATTCAATTAGGATAATAGTGTTGTTAGAAAATTTAAAATAGTTTTTTTTATAATTTTTTTTTTTGCCATGCAATGCGATGAGCTAAAAATTATTTTTTTATATAGACCAAAATTATAATATGAGATGAGCTTGAAAGGATTGATATATAAAATATAATTTTAAAGCAAAAGTGAAATGTCAACAACTGGAATTAAATTAGAATAGTTTCCACTATCACTGCCATACATAGCACTATCATATTACTTTATATTTTATTGTATATCATATATTTAATTGATTGCTTTCATCCTTTCTAATTTTATAAAATGAAAAAATTTGATACTTTGGATTTTATTCCAACTATTAGTGATAGTGAAGAAGATGTTCCAGATTTAGATCTATCTGATGAAGAATTAGGTTCTTCTGTAGTAGTTAACACCACTAATCACAAAGAACAGAAGAAAGGTTTAACAAAAAATAAAAATAAAAATCGTGAGGAATTAGATGAAGATGTTCATGAGGATATTAATACTGATTTTACATTCCATTTAGACGATTCAAACCAATATGATACGAAGTTTGATGGTTGGAATTTTGACGGTGATAATGATGATAATGGAACAAACAATGATAAAAAAGATGTTGATTTAGATAAAATCATTAGAAGAAAAGGTGGACTAATTAAAATGGCTCACATTGAATCCGATAATGATGATGATGATGAAAAGGAGAAGGATAGTGAGGAAGAACCAGAAGCACATCAAGATAAGGACGAAGATGATGATGAATTGGCTATGGATGGTTTTGGGATGGGTGCTCCAATAAATGCTAGTGAAAACGAAAGTGATGAAGATGAAAATGAGAATTCCGAAACTGATTCCAATCAGGACTATACAAGTATATCAGGGGATGATGATGTCGACGATAAAGGCATCGATGAACAAGAAGATAATGAGGAAGACGAAGAAGATGATTCTGCAGAGGCTAAGGCTGAATTTTATGCTCCAGAAACTGAAGGTGAAGAAGCAAAACAACAAATTCACAAAACGTTTAATTCATTATCATTATCACGTCCAGTGTTGAAGGGTTTGAGTCAGTTGGGGTATGTTAAACCATCTCCAATCCAAAGTGCCACTATTCCAATTGCTCTTTTAGGTAAGGATATTATTGCTGGGGCTGTAACTGGTTCTGGTAAGACAGCCGCATTTATGATTCCAATCATTGAACGTCTTTTATTTAAACCAAGTAAAATCGCATCTACAAGGGTTGTTGTGTTAACACCAACTCGTGAATTGGCCATTCAGATTTCAGATGTAGCCAAAAGAATTGGTAAATTTGTTAGTGGTTTAACATTTGGTCTTGCTGTTGGTGGTTTGAATTTAAGACAACAAGAACAAGCTTTAAAGACAAGACCTGATATTGTTATTGCTACACCAGGTAGATTTATCGATCATATCAGAAATTCTGCTTCATTTAATGTCGATTCAGTAGAAATTTTAGTTTTGGATGAAGCAGATAGAATGTTAGAAGAAGGGTTCCAAGATGAATTAAAAGAAATCATGACATTGTTACCAGGTAAAAGACAAACATTATTATTTTCGGCAACAATGAATTCTAAGATTAAACAGTTGGTATCTTTGTCTCTAAAAAAACCTGTTAGAATTATGATTGATCCACCAAAACAGGCTGCATCTAGATTAACTCAGGAATTTGTTCGTATTCGTAAAAGAGACCATTTGAAACCTGCCTTATTATTCAGTTTATTAAGAGAATTAGATCCACAGGGACAAAGAAGAATTGTTGTCTTTGTTGCAAGAAAAGAAACTGCACACAGATTAAGAATTATCTTAGGTTTGTTAGGTATGAGTGTGGCAGAATTACACGGTTCTTTAACACAAGAACAACGTTTGGATTCTGTCAAGAAATTTAAAAGTCTTGAAGTTCCGGTTTTGATATGTACAGATTTGGCTTCTAGAGGTTTAGATATTCCAAAGATTGAGGTTGTTATTAATTATGATATGCCAAAGACCTATGAAATTTACTTACATAGAGTTGGTCGTACTGCCAGAGCAGGTAGAGAAGGTCGTTCTGTCACTTTTGTTGGGGAATCGTCTCAAGAAAGAAGCGTAGTTAGGGCGGCTATAAAAAGTGTAGAGGATACAAATAAAACCAATAACAATTCTGGAAGAGCATTAGGTAGAAATGTTAATTGGAGTAAAGTAGAAGAAATCAATAGTTTGGTTGATAAATCTAAAGACGTTGTTGAGGAAATCTTGGTAGAAGAAAAAGAAGAAAAAGAAATATTGAGAGCAGAAATGGAATTAAAAAAGGGTGAAAACATGTTGAAATACAAGGACGAAATTCAAGCAAGACCCAAGAGAACATGGTTCCAAACTGAAGCAGAAAAGAAGAACGCTAAAGTACTTAATGTATTAGCTAAGCAGAAAAAGACGGTTAATAGCAAAAAGAGGAAGAGAGAAGAAGCATTAGAAGTAGGTGGAAGGTTGTATAAGAAAACACAAAAAGACCGTATTAAAGATCAATTAAGAAGCCAAAGGGGTAAAAAGTCAGGAAAAAGCGGTAAGAAGAAAGGGAAAAAATGATATAAATAAATATTTTTACTAAATCAGAATTATTTACTAGATAGAGCAGATAATCAATAGTGTATAATACTATGAATATATCAAAATACAGAATTTAATCTACTTCTAAATATCCCAAATAAATAGGAGACTATGAATAATGCATGTGTGTGTTGTAAAATAATGAATTTTTCAAGGTTTGACTTTGTATATTTGGTTGGTAAAAATAATAAAATTTACTATACTAATAATTCAGTTGTGTACCTTTACTTCTAGACCAGGTAAGTTCTGAATCTATAAATGTATATATATCCATATATTGTGTATGTTAGCTTACCCTTTGTGTACAATATAGTTTATTTATCATATATAGACAGAAATCGAGAGTCATTTATTATATTTTATATTCCAAAAGAATATATCTCATGTGACAGATCTTCACATACAGGTCAAGATATAAAAATTATGGGTTGTAAAAGTGTGATAAGCTTATGGTTATGCATTTCTGATAACAATTAATCTTGTTAGAATAACAATAATACTTCACTTGGATAGATATAGGAATATTACATCTAGAGATATAGAAAGAGTCTATATCTTATATTTATCTGAGTGAAATATTATTGAGATTTCAATAAGATTAACTGTTATCAGAAACACATAACCTAAGGGTTATTACATATAGAGATATTAAAAAATCTACAAAAAGAATGGTTCCTAGCGGGATCGAACCGCTGATCCCCGCGTTATTAGCACGGTGCCTTAACCAACTGGGCCAAGGAACCACCTCCGGCGGTGGTTGTTATAGTTTGGACTTAGGATCAATTTTTTTAACAGTACTATTGAACGAATAGTAAGGGCAATAACAAATATATAAGAACGTTATATATAACTAGGAGGGTTAAGGGGTTATTGCTTGTTTTTTTTTTATATTATACAATGTGCTACATATAATTATAAATCAACCAAACATATAAATTTAGATACCAAAATACTGGTCCTTTATATATGAACTATGGGTTGATAGTTTCTTATTTGAGGTTCTGTAACGATTGTCACCATAGATACATTTCTCCTTAATTAGCTATTTAATGTTTCATGAATGTTTCATTTTGTTACATATTATTCAACAATCACATGGGATTTATCAACAAACCCTAAGTCCTATAAATCCAAACTAGAACTTTTTCTTGACAACTATCACAAAACCCTAACAATATTTTTCAACCTTTATCGTTTTTTTCTATATAATCATTATTTCAAGGTTGATCTACAACAATGGATATTGCATAACAGAGTAGTTATCACCAACAAGATTATATAAGATTCTGAATGAATCTAGAACTGTTGATATTGGGTGCTCTCAGCGTTCATAGTAATGGCAGACATCATTAAATTATAGATGCTTGTTATATCTTTTACTAAATACATGTATATACTTATCATATAGTGTATGTGTTGGAATTTGGAGCCCTCGGCGTCCATGGTAATGGCAGACATCGTTAAGTTATAGATGCTTGTTGTGTTTTGTATTAAATGCATGTATATACTTATTATATAGTGGATACAGTATGCATTCTTATATTTACTTTGAATCTTTTTTTAGAGTTTGCATTTCTTTTCACATCTATGAAAAACATATTTGGTGAAAAATAAAATGTCTTCTTGATATTATAGTACATCCGTACACCACATAATATATAGAAAAACTAATTAAAAATAACTTTTATGGAAATGACAGTAATAAACTCTCATTTTCCAACAGCATGCATTATATATTCTTGTATTTACTTTAACCCTTCTTTTAAAGCTTCTCATTTTTCTTCAAATCTCTGGAAAACACACTTGGCGGAAAATAAAATGTATTCCGCATATTATGGCGTATTTATGTACCGCAGAAAATATAATAAAAACTGGATTAAAAATCGGTTTTTAGGTTAATGACAGTAATAAAGCTCTTATTTTCCAACACTTTCAACATTTTATTTACTTAAACATTCAACATATAATTTTCTGATAAACCTTAAAATTAAAATTTCAACCTAGAATAATTTATTGACAAACATTATAAAACCTGAATTGTTCCAATGTGATTAAAAATATTATTGATAATCTAAATTCATCGTACTAAATGACTGGAAATTATAAAAGTAATTAAAAGAGAATTCGAAAATGGATTGAGTTACACTACATATTATTATATTTTGTATATTAGCTATGTTAGAACAAAAAGGGGCAAATATCTAAGATATTTTTATAATACTACTAATATTCTACTATATATAGTTAAGAAAATGTAATACTACCAACATCTTATTATAAGTTGATATTATTTTGTCATTTCAACTTGCAATGAAATTTGATAGAGTTTTTGACTCTGAAGTTTTGTGTTAATATGAATGACCATTTCTCAAACTTTTCTTAACATCTGTTTTCAATCCTAATATTATGGTTATTTCATAGCATTCTATGTTGTATTCTTGATGTGTTGTTATGAACATCAAATATAATTGCATTTTTTGAAAAAATTAAAGTGTATGACATACGTTTTTTTCTCATTTGAAATTTAACAATATAAATTATAATAGTTTTTATTAGTAGTTGAATATTGTTTATGTTTAGCTTTTAAAAATGGACAAAAAAATAAAAAAAAACAAAACTTTTTTACGTAAACCTTTTCAAATCATTTTATGAAATAACTGTGTAAGGGGCTATCACAAGCAATATATTAAAATATAAATATTGATTATGTATATAAACGCTTACAAATCATATAATTGACTGATTTTAACTATTGAATAGGTTAATCCTAGTTATTATCGATATTCTTGTTATTATTATTGTTTTTCCTCTAGGTTGAACCCATCAATAGAATACGAATGTCAATGCTGATAATTACCTTTGGTACTATCTCTCAATAATCAAGGGTCTCTTAAGTAAGCTTCTCAGTAATTTGTTACCAATGTTTATCCAACGATCAATCATTTGTTCAAGTACACTCAAAACATTGAGTCCAGAGTTTCAGTTGTTCCAAGTCTTTCAATATTTGGCGTTACCCACATACTACGTATTTCAGGATTTCCAATTAAGGCTTTTTACAATATATTATACTTTGAGAGTAATAAAAACATGCATTAATAACATTTGTAGATCAAATGCCTAATATTAGTTTATTTTCTTTTTATATAATACATAACCTATTGGCTAGGGCGAACTACCTATACTTATTATTATTAAGAAAACCTTTAACGCAACAAAATAAAATTTATTTACATATACGTTAAGATTGAATGATTCTTAATAACTAATAATATCTTATATGAACTTTCTTACAGTTTGTTTGAGAGAAGATTAAGTATTTCTCTACTAAAACAAGAAAACAGAAACTAGAATATTAAACAACGGGTTTTTTATGAAATTTAAATGATAAATAAATACATAAACCTCTCTGTTTATATTTTTTAGCGATTCCAACATACACAATATTTAAAAAATACAATTTTTATTTTTGACACTTTAGATATATGACAATAATTGTTTTTTGCTATAATTTTTTATATAATCAATAAATGAATAAAAAAATAATATGAGTTGAAAAAAGCCGCAAAACATACAAGCTAATGTAGAAATATATATATTTACATATATCAAACAGTATTTGTTATGAAAACTTTTTATATATTCAAATTTTATTAATATAAACTTGGATAAAACAGAAGTCCTAAAAAGTAATGTTTTCACAAAATTCAAATACAACCAGTTCATTATATATTAAAAATGTGACAACAATCCATAGAAACTCGTTGCTTTTTGTGACGCATACAATTCTAAGATATTTTGCAGATACAACAAGAACAGGTTCTGCTCAATACCAAGAAGGGATAACGTTAAAAGCTTTTATTGAAGGTCTGTCCATCTCCTTTTCCTATTTTATATTTCAAATAATATTATTTTCTATTTTCAGGAATATATTCAAATCCATATATCAACCAAATGCACTTTTACAAAAGAGAAATTTTAACAAAAACTGGATTACCACATTGTTTAACTCTAACATTAATGATTTCTTATCCCAAAAAGGCTTGGATGCATTTTTCATGTTAAGGTATTTAAAGGTTTTAACAATATTTTTTTTTATTCTTTCAATAATAAATCTCCCATTACTTTTGCCTATACATTATCAAGCAAACGTTTCTAAAAAAACATTAGAAATGTTCAATATGTCAAATATTGGAACTGAAAAAATGACATTACATTTTGTCTCTTGTCTTTTTACCATAATCTCACTTCATTTTGTGATGTACTCGGAAATATCTAAGACTAAACAAATTATTGATAATCATATTATGAAATATAAATACCAGAACATACTCCTTATATGTGAAAACAGAACTACTGTCATAGATATGAATCAAAAATTCTTAAAGATTGGTATTTTAAATAGAATTCAATATATTGCTAAAAATTACAAACAACTTTATCTGATATGGAAGCGTATATACAAAATGGAGGAAACTATAGAACAGATTGTCTTTCAAATTTATTTAGAAACATATTACCGAAGAATTTTCACGATAGTGCATTCTTCTTATATTCGAAAAATCATTTACCGACTTAAGTGTATAGGTAAATATGCCATATTTTGTCAAAAGACTCTTGGAATCCGCCTATTATCCTTACTAAAAAGAAGTGGAAAGAATTCTCTAGAAGCCATCCAAATAATCTCTCCAGCATCCAATTTCAATGAATCAAAATTTTTATACAGTAGATACATGTGTTTGACTGATCTCATACAACAATATAATTACCTTATTGAAAAATATCAGTATTATAGAACAAGAGATGAGAATAAGCAAACTGCTGACTTATTACCAAACCACGTGCTTAAAAACGTCATGATTTTAAATTTTAAAACACCATTTGAAGCAAAATTGTACAAAAATCTCATTGAGGATGAACATTACACAACCATCGCATATCAAGGTTTACACCCACAAGATATTATCTGGAAAAATATGGAATCCCATAATAGAGTGATTCATTTTTTAAAAGCCTCTTTAGCCAATATCTTAAGTATATTTGTAATTGTTGGATGGATAATACCAGTAGCACTAATTGCATCAATATCACAAATTCCATATATCACACTTTTCTTTCGAAATTCAAAGGATAAAATATTTGAGCCAGATTTTCTTAGTAACATCATAATGATGATTCTGCCAGTAATAACATTAATAATTTTAACAGAAGCAGTTCCTTTAATATTTAATTTTTTTGCATTTTTAAAGGGTTGTAAATCAAGAACTGAGGTTGAAAAAGATACTCAACATTGGTTTTTTGCATTTTTATTCGTTCATATATTCCTAGTGGTTACTATATCATCAGGCATATCGTTTATAATAGAGAATATATTGGATAACCCAACCAATTTTCCGACATTACTAGCACAGGAATTACCCAAAAGTTCCAATTTTTTTTGTTCTTTTGTAATAATGAGAGGTCTTTCTTATGCAGGTGGCAATTTTTTACGTTTCAAACAACTTTTGTTGGAGTTACATAGAATAATCTTCACTTTATCACCACCACATAAAAAACTCAAAACATTAAGAACGTCATTATTATTCCGATGGGGATCAATATATCCAATTTTTTCAATTTTAAGTTGCATAACTCTAATCTACAGTGTAATAGCTCCTTTAATCCTACCATTAGCTTGTATTTCTTTTTCAATAGTCAATCTATCATTTCAGTATTTATTTATCTACGAATACAACACAGAGAATAAATCGGAAACTTTTGGAAAATTATATTTACATGGATTGCTTCAACTTTATGCTGGAATGTATTTCCTCGAACTATGTTTACTAGGAATATTTTCTATTGGGAATCGTTATGATCTGGTGATATATATGCTGATTCTTTTAATATGTACAGCTATTGCACATTCAAAATTCACTAAACATTCTGCTTATGAATTTTCGCTTACATCTCTTCAAGATAATGATATAAAACCGACAAAGTCTGAAGAATATGTATCTATAAATAATTATTTTCATACATACCAACTACCAAACATTGATTATACCAAAAACCTTAATAAAATATGGATACCATATGATGATTATGGAGTAGCAAATGAACAAAAAGACACTTTGTATAAACTGTTTGGATTAATATGTGATATTGATAAATCTTACATGGGTGAAGATGGTCATATAAACTTTTATAACTAAATAATTAACTTGAAACCAATACAATAGACATAATTATAACTCATAAACCATTTTTATAACTTAGAAAAAAAGAAAGCGTCCTATTATGAATTGTTGTCATTTTTTTCTTCTCTTACATTCTTACTCCTGGGCCATATGCTGGGCAGCTTAATGAATTGAAATCTGGGCTCAACACATCTTTCAACAAACCATTTTTTTATCTGATATTCGATCAAACTTGCCACCTTCGGTGTATTTTCTAATTTTGATCTAGTACCAATTAAAGATGTCGTTTCAAATTCTAATACATACTCAGGAGAAAAAGAAAAAATCAAAAAATATCCATTATTATTTTCGTCTTCAACCTCTGCTTTCATTTGATTTGTATTTTTCTCTTCTAATGGATGTATAAACTCATCAGCTCTTGTTAAGGAAACTGTTAGTGATCCGTGAAATCTAACCACAGCCACTGTTAAACTGATTGGTAACGCTGCAAATGCTTTTTTGGGAAAATTCAATAATAGTTTTGTTTCAATCCCCAATGCAAGTCTATCTTTTAAATCAATATCTATTTTTGCTTCTAATTGTTGTTTTTCATTTTCAATTCTGCAATTTGAAAATATAGGAAAATTATTACCAATATCAAGCTCAGTTACTTTTATTGTATCCAAATAATCTGGGAATGTGATAAAGTTGTTTGTAAAGAACTTATTTAAAGACATCAAAATATTGTTTTTACTGACAGCTTCTTCCCTAAATTGTTCTATAATTTGTGCAATCAGGACATTAAACCAGTCCAGGGATTCTGATTTATGTAAATTAACATCATAAGAAGTTTTAGTTAAAATATTATTAATTTGAACCGACCTTTCCGATGTTTCATTTTCCTGGATATTACCGCTTTTATCAGTGATAGTCTTCACTTCTTCACCCCCTCTTTTCAATATGGTGGAAAAAGAAATCAAAGAATTTGTTAAAGTTGAAGTTAAATTGCTATTTCGTTGTGCGTCGTTTAAACCATGCCTTCTAAATGAAACAGAATTCTTTGGAATAGATGGATTATTATCTTTCTCCTTAACATCTGCGAATATGAAAAATTTAATAAAAAATATCAATAAAATGACAATACTTAACTGTCCAACGACCAATCCTTGTATAAATGACCATGCAGACGTTGTAATTTGTTTAGCACTATTTTGAATTTCTGATATTGATTTATTTAATATCTTAGACTCTTGCAAAATTTGATTCTCTTTAAAGATAGTCTCCGTGATTCCTGATAAATCTTGGAGTTTCTTAAAAAGATTATTTAGAGATGTTTCATTTAAATATTCTAAGGGAAAAGAAATATTTCTATCTATTGAAAATAGTTGTTTTAGAAGTAAACTCTCTATAAGGCTTTCGTCAAAGTCTACTGTCATATTATTATATTTCATTCTACTAAGATCTGGAAATTTACTTAAAAGGGAACCAGCATGTAGATCTACCATCTCTTTCTTTTTGGCACCATATAACTAGTAAAACAATTGAAATATTATTTTGATAATTCTAATTTAGCTTCAACACTCGTAACTGCTGTGTAACTATTATTAATAGATTTCATCCAATACGCATGGTTTCAACACATTACTTTATTATGTTGTTTCCTTCCCTATCTTGATATTTTGTATAAACTGATTTCTATTTTCAAAATTTAGTCCTTCCGAACAGAAGAAAAAGGATTAAAGAAAACATTCTCTGCACATAAGTAAGAATATATGCCTAAATACATCTTTCATACAATAATATCCAAATTATATACTTGAGGCATATGTATTTTAGGGGGCGTTAATTCGAATAGTTTCAAATTTTATTGGAATCAGATTGCAATAGTTTATCAATCCTTTATAATTATAGGTTACTAAAAGGTATTTGTTAATTGCCATTATTAGCACAAGTTTTAAAGACCGATCTAGAGGTTCAATGTTGAGCGAACCAGAATTTTACTTATCGTAAAAAATATTCAAAACTATTGTTTACACTACTTTTTTTCAAAGTTGTTCATCTAAACTCGCACTTACACTATGCAGTATGACAGAAAATGCTAGTACTAATATTTCACCATTATTATTGAACGAAGTATCCGAATTAACAATTCTTAATGATATACTGAAAAAACTAGAGGATGATGAAAGTATAAAATTGTCCATATTACACTCTGAATTATATTTTGATAATTTGTTGATTTTGAAAGAAAAAATTGATATACAAGCTTTAACACCAATACTGAATAAATTTATTATACATTGTAATACGGAGACTTTACTTGGAGATGTTATATCTAATGTATCATTTCTGAAATTATTAAATTTATTTTTATCAGTAAGCTCCTGGAAACAGCATATTACTGTGATTGGACTCATTTTAAAAGATTTTCTTAATAACCCTAATAAATATGTTAATCAGATTATAATATTTTTTGAACACACATTAAAAAACAATTATATCCCACCAAATATGATTAAATTTCTTCAGGATACCATATCATTTGAAGATCAAACAATTATTATTGCTTTGCATTATGTAAATTTAATTCTTAAAACACATTTACTTTTAACAGTTTCTCATCAGAAATTAATGGGCACATTAATACCAATTCTATTATCAAAAATTAACAATGAAAATCTATCTAAAGTTTTCATTTTTTTAGTACTTCGCTCTAAATCATTTGATATTAGAAATATTATTTTAAATGAAATAACATCTTCAATGTTACAACTGTATGAGTTTCTAAAAGCTGAAAGTTTACAAAACTATCCGCTATTAAGAGAGAAATTGGAGAATTCAATCAGAAATTTCTTTCCCATATATAATATTTTAAATAATAATGATTTTTCATTATTTGCTATAAGTTATGGTTCTCTAAACCTGCTACTTGCGGTAGACCTTCTCGCCTTTTTAAACAGTCCGCAAACATCATTTAGAGAACTTTTGTATGATTATTTGATATTTTATAATGGTAATAAGTTTCCCCTATTTAATATACTTTCCAAAATCTCTGAAAACGTCCACGAATTTTGCTATAAAAACAAAAACGAATTAAAAGGATTGCTATACCCCTCACTTTTTATTTTTCAGAAAAATTGCATTATCTATGAATTGTTGGTATTTCAACTACAATTATGGATGTCATTTGCCAACTCCAACATTACAAATAGTGATTTACAATCATTAATAGATTTAATACCTGTTGCATTAAAATTAATCTTTAAAGAAGTGTCTTCGATTAAATTAGATCAATCGTATGAGACTCATTTTAGTGCATTAAGAATGATCATAAAATCGTTAAGTTATGAAAAATTAAGATCATGGCAAATTGAAGCATTAAAAGGTAGATTTGACACAAAATGGTCTATTCAATTTAAAAGTTTCGATAAAATTTTAAAGTTGCAGGTATATGATTTTATCAAAAAACAACGGTTGTCAAAATTACAAAGAGGTACATGGGTCTCGGTTCAAAATCCATTAGATTTAGCACTAAAGCCGCTTTCTGTTTACTTCATTATTTTATCTTATAATCAAAATACACTATTAGCTAGAGAATTTTCTGAAAAGACAACAAAAATACCAGAAGTATTTGATAATAAGATTATTGCGAATGATATTAGTGGTACAAATTTTCCAACTATAAGTATATCGCTTCGAAGCATAGGAATATATGAATGTGAAGAATTTAACACAAAGACAAAATCTATTAGAGATCACACATATTTAATCAATAGAATCGACAACCAATATCTATGTGAAATTTCATTATTAACCAAAAGAAGAAAAGTTTTATTAAACTTTTTCATAGAAAATAAAGAAGATAAATTCATATGGTTTGATGGTTTACAACTACTATCTCCATTCCTTTTAAAAGAAAACTTATCCGAGGAAACAAAAGAACAAATAAATACCCTTACGAAAATAATAAAGCAATTGCAATTAATGAACTTATATTACGGTGATACTCCTTCTGGAACTGAACAAAACTTTATTAGCTACAATGATAAAGTTACAAAAATACTAGGCAATAATAACGATTACAACAACAGTGATAATGATATTGATGAGGATGCAGATGAAAATGATATTTATAACTTAGAAACTCTAAAAGAAATTTCCCAAAGCTCTTTTTACGATTAACACGTACATTATACAAATATTATTACATGAATATTTTTATCTTACTTCATTTTATATTATTGTTGTTCATGCATATGAATAAAGTTTACCTTAACAATAAGGGGGAGGGTGAAATAATGCAAATAAATGAATAAATTAGGAAATTGCTAAAATAGGCATATATATATGGACATGTATACACCTTTTAAGTACTGTCTCTTCCACTGTTTTTGCTAAAATCAAATATCTTAGAATAAATAGATAAACCAGTCAAATTTTAACAATTACAAATTAATAACAAAATGCGAAGAATGTATTATTTGCTTCTCTGTAAATATAAACAAAACATATTGATAAATTGGTTCCCTTTATAGATGAAATATACCTGATATAAAAAATATAAAGCTAATGATTTTTCTCATATCCTTTTTCTTCTCCTATATAATTTTTATATGTTATTTTCTCTGTATTATACATGCAGAAGAAGATCGAAGATCTTCAATTTAACTTTGTATACTATATCTGTATAATTATAATATTGAGAATATTCACTATTTTTCTAATGACTACAGGTGCCAATTCTTAATAGTTTCACTTTTTGCATTTAAAGAAATTAAACACTTGCTGAAGTCAATTGTTGATTTTATATTCGTTGTTTTATTCATTATAAAAATATTGATACGAAAAAAAAAATAAAATGAAATAAAACATTTATTAAATTATTTTCTTTTTGAAACCTTTAAATCCACCAGTAGTTTGAAAATTTGTGACATTTTTTATAAATACAATTAATTAACACCTGTATACAGTGAATTCTATTCAGTTTCTGTTAATGTTGTAGACACGTTAACTGTAAAGATTAATAAAAAATATCAACTGATAATTTTAAAACTTTCACAAAGTACTATTAAATATAGAATAAAAGCCGCAGCTAATTTCACTAATCTTAAATCCAAGAGGGAAAGTAAAGGAATTTTTACCAACATATATATTTAGAATTTTGGTAAAATGTTAGTTCAATCCTTAGATATAAATACTCTAAAAATCGTTTCCAAGGTTTTTACACAAGCATATATTCATGTTATTTTGAAAAAAAAAAATATTATTATTATACATATTTTTATTAAATTCTTCTCCAGTAGACCTTATTCATGAAAATAAGCCTAATATATACGTATCGTCTCTTTCTTTTTTTCACAAAAAAGCCATGAAAAAAAGGAATAGAAGACATCTCCTTTCCTCTATAAATTTAATCTTTCGTCAAAATCATAAGTATGCTTTATTACAAGTCTTGTTTGAAATTATATCTTTTTGTCTAGTGTCTCTTTTGTCTATTTGAAAAAGAAGTTTTTCTATGTTTTGTGTAAGTCTAAACGTTGCTTAACTCATAACAAAAAATAATAATATATATTTTTCGCCAATGGTAAAATATTAGTACCATTAAAACGAGAAGACCATCGTCCAACATATAACTCTAATATTAGATAAATCAACTTATTTTTGGATAATTTTTATTACTGAACACTATGCAGAATAAGTATTCTATTATCTGTGCAAATCACCGTCAAAAATGACCTTTTTCAAACTATAAAAAAATAGAGTTTAATACTAAGGCCAAAATTTTTTTTTATGTTTTATTTTTTTCGTTTTGATCCAAATTGTAAACATTGAAAAATTGGATGAATTAAATAAATTGTTATTGAATATTTAGAGAAAACTTGGTTATTACAATCAAACAAAAGGTTATTGGATTTAGAAAATGAGAAAACAAGAGGAGTAATATGAAATACTTACTATAATTTACAGTTATAATAATAATAATAATAATAAGTAGACATAAAATATGATAAATGTTAGTAGTTTTGCCGATGCTCAAAAAAGTCATAATATTATATATCCAAAATTTAGCGGATCAATAAATTTTAGTGAGGAGTGTATTCCATTTGTCAAATTATTGGATGGAAAAGAATCTTCTGAAGTTTTAGAGAAAAGATGGCAATTATATCACCAACTACACTCTACCTTTCATTCACAAGTTGATAATATTTTAGCTAATATTGAAACAGATTTGAAAAATGACATCTCCAGAATTTTATTAAATAATAATAATAACACAAGTATTCACAAAAAACCATGTTTTAATACCCTGTTTCTAATAGGATCCGACAGCACTACTGATCTGGATTATCCTAACATTGTCACTGGTACAGAAGTAAATACTGTTATTGATTTAACTCCCAAAGAATCACCTAACGTAAGAATGATGTTGCGGAGATCTATGTTCAAATTATTTTCCCATACAGAAGAAATTCTTCATAAACATAACATTAATGACAATAGAGATGAATTGGGTTATGAAAATAATGATGATAACGATCATTCCAAAGATAACGATACAAATAATATAGATGATCGGCCCTCTACAGCAACCTCCTATGATTTAACTTTAGTGGAAAACTTCAAAATATTATTTAAAAGAGATCTAAATATAGTATTCAACTTCAAAGATGTAGATTCATTTAACTTTAATATATTGAACGATTTTATAATCTTATTAAAGAGTGCCTTAAAATATGAACATGTCAGAATTAGTTTGGTTTTCCATATAAACACAAATCTTTCTAACATTGAACAAAATTTGAACCAATCTATTTTAAGAATATTGAAAAGAAAATACCATAAATTAGACGTTTCTAGCAATAAGGGTTTTAAATACGGTAACCGTATCTTTCAAAGTTTTTTAGATACTGTTGATGGTAAACTGAACTTATCTGAAAAGTTTGTAAAATTTGTATTAGATAAGATGGCAAACAATACTAACCATAATTTAAAATTACTTACTAGAATATTAGATTTTTCTTTAATGGCATATTTTTATCAAAATCCATTTTCTGTTTTCATTGATCCTGTCAATATTTCTTTTTTACAAGAGGATTATTTAAATTTACTTACACATTGTCCCACTTTTATGTTTTTCATTGATGAATTAGCCAAAGAAGAAGGTACCACGGACGACATTATTGGATTATTGACAAATAATAATGGTACATTAGAAGATTTTTTCATTGAATTTTTAGTTAGGGACAATCCCATAAACAGACATGCAAAACTCGTTGCAAATATATTAGAGGAGACATTGAATGTTATGGATTTTAATTTTATTGAACTATATTATAACCTACTTAAGGGTAACCTTGATAAATATTTAGAACGCTGGCCTGAATGTCAACCATATAAGGAAAAATTATCCTTTGAACCTATTGATACTATGTTTCAAGAATTGTTTACTTTAGATAATAACACTGGATTATTAACACAATCATTATTTCCATCTTATAAGGCAAATATAGAAGACGATTTATTGAGTTGGGAAAGGGTATTACCAATAGTCTCTATTCTTCAAGAAACAACAGCTGAAGAAATTGAAAGCTTAAAAATATTAAATAATTCCATGGCCCCTATAGTTTCTCAAATGTTCAAATTGTACAGAGAAGCTAACTCAATGATTAATCTTTATGACTTTTATGTTGCTTTAAGAGAATCATTACCTGAGGAATGTATTATGAATTTTTTGATTGAGCAATCTCAATATGATAAAAATTTGAAAAAATTTTTAACATCAAGTGATAAAGCTTTTGAAAAGACTGTGCTGATATTTTTCATGCAAGGACTATCTGATTTGAATCATCTTGGTTTGTTCAGACAAACTACTAATAAAAAGACTGAGGTTGTTGAAAAATGTGTTTGGAGGGGTATTTAGATATATTCTTTTTTTATTTCCCTAAGGGCCCTTTAATTATTATTCTTATTATACAAAAATAAAAAAGAAATTTTTAGTTATCATTTTCATAACATATAAACAACACTATTAGACAGCACACATATATAAAGATACATTTATAATGAGAAATATTAAACAAATCCTGTCAAAATAATAGGATCCATTCCCTTTTGTTTATTGTTTTCAGTTCTGTCTTCTGACGTAGACGAAATGTTACTGCTATTATTTGTCTCTTTTTTGTAAATGTTCATGACCAAACACAATATGATCATAAAAAAAATATTGATATTTCCCATAAACATGAAAAATATCCAGCTTAGTTTCTGATCAGAAATTAAACGTATCATACAGATAAGATACATTGCAATCACAAAATATTGGATCTGTGTATAAATAAAAGGTATTTGAGAATTTCTCGAATCATACGCAATCTTTATACAAAGAATATTCGGTAAAGTGCATACAGCTAAAGAATAACAAACACATTCCACAAACAAAAGACAAAAAAAGCTCATGATTAGATCTTCTCTTACAATTCGACTCTGGAAGGCAAACTTTAACAATATTGAATCTACGATATTGATTACAGAAAATAATAGGATAAATGCTAGAAAGATTTTATATTGCAATTCGATAGTTATTTCTAAATTTTCAAAGAGTTTATATGATAGTATGAAACCAATCAATGTTAACATAAGAAGAACCGCACCAGTAGAACTATCATGCTCATCTATAATAATTGTAAAATATATGGTATAACAATATAGGATAAACATTCCACAAGATACTTTCATTAAAATAGAAAATAGCAAAATTATTTTTTTCATTTTAATTGAGTCCTTATCTTCTACAATAGAGTTGTTTAAATAAAAATCTACTAAATCAACTTTATTTTTTGAGGGATATATATCTAGTTTATCATATAACTGGGCAAACTTTTTTTGATTTTCTTCTGCTTTATCATAATTACCTTTTAAAATTAACCAAAAAGGAGATTCTGGAATAAAAATTGAAAAGCAGTATGTTATTAGAGCTAACAACAAATATATCATAATAAGAAGGTCAGTATTTCTAGTTTTATGATTATGATTACATATATAACATCCTCCTAAAAAATGCATCAATATCCCTAATGTTTGAAATATTTCTAAAATTGTTATAAATTTATTAAAAATATCAAAGGGAAAAACTTCTGCTATGTACATCGGAACTACCAATTGTATTGCAAATATCAAAAAACCTTTAAGGGTCCTGGTCACCATACTAAGGACAAAATTAAATGGATTAATCAACTGAACTATGGTAATTAGTATCCAAAATAGTATTGCAAATTGAAATAAATCAACTCTTGATATGTTTTTATTTAAGTTATAGAAAATTATTCCACTAATGTTACTCCCCAAAAATAAAGATGCATTTAGTAATCCAAATATCCATATATTAGGGCTTCCTAATTTTGTTTGAATCTCAGAATCAATAGCAAAAACTGAAATAAAGACTATTTCTGTACCAATGATAAAATAAATAGAAGCAAATATTAAAATGATATATACAAATTTATATGTTGGTTGAACTCTTTGTACTGGTAAGAACGTTAATGGAAACAATAATCTTTTCAACATTTAATATATATTAAACTTGACTTTTTCTGGACCATATTCTAAGAAAGTTACTATGCTATCAATTAAAGTGACGCAAAAAAAAATAACTATTTTTATATTATAAGTACATACATATATATATATATATTTAGCATGACACAAAAAAAAAACAGAGAAAAAACAAAAAAATATAATAAAATATATGTCTAGGCCATTTATTGTGGTGGTTGTGAGAAAGCCTTAGCCTGTTGTTTATCTGAAAAGAAAGATATAACATATTGTGATTTTGTAATTTCTTTATACCATCTAGTTATGTTTGGATATTGCTTACTCCAATTTTGATCAAAAGCAAAGGTAAACCCAAGGTAAAAGCAACTTACTGAACTTAAATCTGCAAGTGTAATATGGTCACTAACCAAAAAATTATGATTTTTTAAACGATCTTCATAAATTTGAAGGACTGCTTCAAAATCCTTTCTTGCTTTTTCATGGGCCATAGCTTCATATGGAATTAAACCAATTAATGGACCGATATAATCAACTTCACGATTCAAAAAATTACTAACAGACAAAGATTTTCATCTTAAAATTTCTGATTCTTCCAATGTGGTATAACCTAGTAACTTTTTAACTTCATTTGTCTCTTTAGCAAATGTTTTAATGATATAGTTACAGATTGCAATTATTTCAGTCAAATAAATACCTTGCTCATTGTCAATCAATGCTGGGCATTTCTTTAAAGGAAACTCTTTTGAAAACTTTTCTTGCTCTGTTGCCATATCAACAGTAGTAACATTTGCATTGAAATAGTTGACAAGACAAAGTGGGACAATTGGTCTAATGTAATTTGGTGAATAATATAAAATGGTTGACATTTTTTTCTTTTTGATATTTAGAATTTTGAAAGTTTTATCCTTGAATAATAACAGAAAATATAACTTATGCTTGTTTTTGTTATTTTAGTTTGGCATGTTTTATATTGATTAAAATTTAAAATTACATATTCGACAATAAAAGATTTGTTTCACAAATTATAAGAATTTTTTACCCTGTATTTATACTTTATCTTTTATTAATCAATATTTTGTAAGATTTGTTTATTTGTACTATTGATTTGTGAAAATAAATTACACTGGTATACTCAGATACTATGTTAACTAAAAAAGGATGACAATAAATAAATCATGTTACTTATTACAGCCTATCAATTACAAAGGAACTTTCCAATGAGGTATTATTATCTTTTTGGGACAGATCTAAAGATGTGCTGAAACAATACAAACTCTGGCATATGGTTGCCCAAAAAGGAAGTTTGCTACCTGCAAAAAAACAACAAAGAAGTAAAAATGATAGATCACATAATAAACTATAAGGGATACTAAAGAGGTATTTGTAGGAGAGCTTTATTTTTGTTTTCAATAGAATATGGTAACATTTAAGCAAAATTCTATTACGATTTCCTTCATTTCCATTAACAGTATATCTAAATATTATTTTTTGTTGAATTTTGGAAAGTTGTTTAACATGTATCATTTTTTTGATTTGATTATTCAAATAGAAACAACTTAAAATCTCTTTTCTTTTCTTTTATTGTTGATACTATGTAATAAATAAATGCTTCAAACATTATTAATTGTAGCTTATTTACATCAAGTGAAAATATTTGACAAAGAATTGTCATAACATTTCACATCCCTACCAACTTTATTTTAGAGATATCTGATCAAACAAAAAAAGTGTACAAACATTTGATATACAAAAATATTCTCTAAATTTTTTTTACCTATGTATTAACATATATATGCATACTTATTCTTTTATTATTAACACCGTTTTGTTTTTTATGTTTCCATTCAGTTATTAATGGATAGATTCAAAGAACGAATTACAAAAAATCCCATCAATGCACTGAAAAAGTAAGCTGCAATAGATAAAGGTTTCTTATATAGAGCAGCTTTAGAATACCTATATTTAACAAGTAGATCAGCTTTGCCAATATCAGTAAATAAATTCTTGAACTCAAAAGTCAATTTAACATGACCTTCTTTCATATCAAAATAGGAGTGTTCATGAGCTGTTGATATAGATTTATAAGATACTGGAGAACCTGCATCTAATAATTCAGCACCTTCTGGAAGGTAAATTGTGACGTTAACATTGTCATAGACTGTATCTTGTGGACCATTTAAGATTGGGACAGTCAGTAAGAAAGTTTCATCATCATTTTCATATCTCTGTAGAAATTGGTTTAATGGGTTAGTCCAACCAATAGTAAAATTGTAAAACCAGCCACCAAAAATAGGGAATCTTGGTTTAATGTAGAAAGTATCCCCAACAACGTCAGTGGTAGATACCATACCAACTTTATCTGTACAGAAATGTTCTGTGGCTTGCTCTGGTAAACTCATTTCTAAAATATGAATCCATGGAATCATACCAAATTGGGCCAATTGACTACGCTTCATGAATTCTAATCTAGAGAATCCATCTGTTAATCCGACACCTTTGTTTGTCAATTCATAATATTCTTCAAATTGAATAGTAGATGCCCAGTGAGCCACCCAGATATCTCTTTGTAAATTGATAACTTCTTTCAAAGCAGGCACATGCTTGTAAATTAGATCTACATTGGATACTGTGTATGGTTTAATATCGTACCAAGGACCAAACTCTAAGGTATTTGTGTCGTCATTGAAAGTACCTTGTAAAAATTGATCTTCCGGTTTGTTATCCTCCTTCACATCACTCTTGGTTTTGACTAACAAACGACCTTCCAAAGTGGAATATGGAGATAGTGGTAATCTATTAGTACTAAAATATAATTGTTGGACTTCACCAATTTTGATCTTTGAAGGATATGGGATACCAGCGATATTATAGAATATTCTGGCAACAATGTCAATTTCCTTGCCTGGTTGAAGAGGAGTTGGCAATTCAACAACACCATAACTCAAAACAGTACCGTCTTCTAAAGTATTTAAGGTGTCAGATACATAACAATTTAATAAAGCATCAGTATTCTTAGATAATGATGCGGTTATTGTTGAGAGCTGATCCCTTAATTGTTTAGGAATAGGGATAAAGTATTGTTTCAATGGTTTATCAGCAATATTTTTGATAGTTAATTGAAAACTCTCAACGGTAAAAGTATGCTGTAGATCCAATTCTCTAGTTAATTTTATATTTTCCCAACCACTTGGTAGTATTCCTTGAGCAAAAGTTCCAATCAATTGGACCAATAAAAGAACAAAAACAGTTAAGGATTGCTTGGTTAACAACATTGTTACTAAGTATTGCTGACAAAATAATGTAAAAACTTTCAATTATACAGGTGAAATTGTAATAATTTAAAATCTTTTTATCTATTGGCCGTTTCTAATACTTAATGTTATCTATATACTATTTTATTACAATTGTCACCAAATACCCTCTATATTTATAATGTTAACTTCACTCTTTTTGTATGATTAGCGGTGATCAGTTGTAAAAAAACAACAATATTCCAAAGTAAGGTTCACCACTAAACAAAGTTAACTTGTTATAAACAAAAGCAGAGTTCTACTTCTCTTCCTTTTAAAGTGTTTTTTGAAATTTTCAAAAATTTTCTGTAATAGGGAGGGTAAATGCTAGCGCACATTGAGGTGAATCAAAAGAGAAAACAGTGTGAACAACTTAAAAGAAGAGACATAGATAGAGGTAGAAACAAATTTCTTAGTTCATCAGCTATAGAAATTTCCTTTCAGGAAAATGTAACTGCTGTTGAATAGATATGCGGAAAAGAGGCGACACTATTTACTTCCAATATAGCCAGTTGTCAGCTACCAATTTTCTTTTGTAGAACTCTTTTTTTCATTTTATAGTTTCATGGCAGCCGCTAATCCCTTTATGAGTAAATTAACTAAGATTAGCATCGGTGAACACGACAGAAGACATAATTGTACAGAAAAGAAAGATGATGATTACACAAGTGTACAGACTGAAGACACATCCACTTTAGAATTACTTAATAAAAAATCGGTTTTCTTTCCTACTGAACGATTAATTGGTGAGTCCATTCCCAATTTATTGGGGGAAATAGAAGGTAGTTCTGACCCAGGATATCAAGGATTTATCAAAAACACGGAGGAAGATACAATCTCAGATGAACTAGCACACTTTAATAATATCAAACTATCAGAAAATGATCAGTTGCTAAACAGCTATAATAATGTGGTGACACCTCAAAATCAATTTAAAAAAGACCTCGTAAATGGTAATCTTCCCTTTGTACCATTAACCAAAGATATCTCAGATGAGGAATTATTAGAAATATTACCTAGACTATATAATAGAATTCAAGTATTTTTACTAAGAAATCAATTATCCTTAAACTTTTTGAAGAGATTCAAATCCTATATTGGTTATTTAATTGAATTGGGGTTTAATCCATTAACTGACGAATATTTACTTCAAGTTCAAGACTGTCTTTCAAAGGGTTTTTCATTGACTTATGAAATGGAATCCATTATTAAAAAATTCTTGTTTAAACCAGATAATTTGATTTTAAAATTGGTTAATTATCAATTTGATAAAAGCTCAAATTTATTACAAATACACTTTTCATTATGGAAGATTAAGTTTGTAACCCAAAATAGTCTTACACTGTATGAAACATTTATCAAAGCTAAATTTCTCCATAAATGGACTAGCTCTTTTAATAAATATGGTATGGAATATAAAGAACAATCCAATAATGTTAATAAAACAAGATTAAAAGAATTTGGTTTTGACAAATTATTAATTGCATATGATACCTTACAACAGATGACTTTAGTAGCAGATAGTAAATTTAAGCAAACTATCTTCATGCGATTTAAAAAGATATATTCTTTATTAATGGAAGATGAAAAAATATTTACGCAAAGAAGAGATGACCTTTTAAGGAAACATTACCTAAAAATATGGATTTTTCAATTTAGGCTTAATGAATTTATCATGAGAAGGATATATTTGAAGAAAAAATTTTTATCAAAAATAAGGACAAAGTATGAAGATAGAGAAGCAATGATAAAAGAAGCTGCAACAGCTAGATATCTTCTTCTTACTAAAAAGACTATATTAACTTGGAAGAATCAACTGAAAAGAAAAAATAAAAAGCATGAAAAGTTGATCTTATCATATAGAAAATCTCTCAAAAGGAGATATTTTAATAGATTTTTGTCTTCTTATAAACTATCACAATCAATATCTATTGCAAGAGATCATTTAGATAAAACATTGACAAGCCATATTCTTTGTGAAATGTGGTATAAGAGACTGCAGGAGAGGTTACATTTCTATTCGTTCACAACAATACAAAATGAAGCGATGAAGAAGAAGTATATTCATTTAATTACTAAACAATTTTATCTACAGATAAAAGCTTATCAATTTAGAGAAGAATCCCTTTTGAAATATATCTGGAAGTTATGGAAAAAAAGATATTATCTTCAGAAGAAACTGACACAGTTTAAAGGAATTAATTCTAGACAAAAATATTTAGAATATTGGAACAAACAAACTAAATTGATTTTTCGATATCAAAATAGTGTTATATCAAAAATTTATTCAAAATATTTTACAATATGGAGGATTCATAATGAAAAAATATCATATTTGAATAAGAAAGAACTTGGTATTTACAAGAATAACCTAGGACGCAAATTCATACAAAAAATAACATCCAGGACTACTATTATTAGCAGTTTAAATAAAAAATGTGCTGTATTAATTAAAAGTAAAGTATTCAGTAAAATTAAAAGAAAATATAGTAAACTAAGAGAATTAAAATTAATGGGGAAATTGGAATGGCCCCAGGTATATTCGTCAATAATAATGAATACCTATTTACAAAAATGGATTAGCATTTATAATTTACTGAAGGAGAAAAGATTAAGGAATAATCTAAGCTTATATACTGATCATAAAAGATCCATGCTGTTAAATAAATATTTTCAAATGTATTATAGGAGATCTATTATATTATGCCGAAACCTGATAATCATTGCAGATGACATGAATAACCGTCGGTTATTAAAACATTTTTCTAATCTAATGCTGTCAAAATTCAATAACTACCAATCCGAATATCTTCGTGCCGATATACTAAAAGAAAACACAATTATATATGACATCTTCGCTTTATGGAAATATCGCTTGGATGAATTAAATAATCTTTTACAGCAGGCAATTAATGAGAAGAACTTGTATTTATTGTCTACATATTTACGGTTGTGGAGTATGAATCATTTTAAAATAGCTCGAAATGAAAGAACTGTACATTTGTTCAGACAAAGGTGGGAAAGAGCCACAGTAAGAGGTTTAATAACGTTATGGAAAATGAAGACAGAGAATCGTCGAGATCAAATAGGAAACCAATTTACAAGTCTGGGTTACTCTGGCATTGATGATGAAGGACATTTCTCTGACAATAGTAACATATCTCCACGTCATATTGTAGAAATGAGGACTCCTAAAAAACAAGTAAGCAATACCACTATTCCTGGATCGTTACAGATGAGAAGGTACAAAATGCAAGAGATGATTTCCCATTATAATAAAGCTAGAATTATTCCAAGTCCATTAAAAGAATCTTCTACGTTGCCTAACACTGTGAAAAAAAGATTACAATCGAAGATCATGTCGCGACAAACAGAAATTCCTAATGATCCCAGTAATCATACTAAAAGTCCTGGAAAATTACGTTTTAGTGATTTAACATTTTTGCGGCCACCTCCACAATCCCATCGATTGAAACACAGAAGCCAATCCGTATTAAATGGATCTCCAGAGAGAAGAATTCCAATTCCACAACTTTCCAAGCCTGGATTTTCCCCAAGATGACTGCATTAAGAATATCCATATAAGTATTAACAATGCATGTGAGTATATATATATATATGTGTGTGTGTGTATTATAAAAAGAAAAAGCGACAATTTTTGCAAGAATATAATCCATATCAGAGTACTTTCGATTTTAAGTCATATGTTGATCTCAAAAGGATATTAGAGTATACCTATAATTTGGGGGGATTGCTCTTTTTAATTTCTGTCTTATTTATATAATTAATTTTTTTCCTTTTGGAAAAGGTGCGGGTAATAAGTGGTGGCAAAATCAGAAAAAACAAATATTTTAATGGAATTTAAAAGACATTGCAGAGAAAGGGTTTGCTAATCTTTACCTGTGAAAAGAAGGACAGTTCTGTATTATTTATATGAGTACAATTGTCCAGTTGAGTTATTACATACGGTTGTATTATCTTGATCAACACCAAAATCAGTTGATTTTTTTAACTATCTGTCGTGCAAATAATAACATAAAAAAATAAAGGTGAAAAAAGATAATAATAAAGATAGCAGTAAATTCAATTGATTCATATTATTGCTGTTTTACTGACTCCTGATCTATTTTGTAAAAAAGCATTATATTCTTTATTGAAATTAAGTTGCATAAAACGAAATGAATGGTATTCAAGTAGATATTAACCGTTTGAAAAAAGGGGAAGTGAGTTTGGGTACATCCATCATGGCGGTTACCTTTAATGGTGGTGTGATATTAGGTGCTGACTCAAGAACCACCACCGGTGCATATATTGCAAATCGTGTTACAGATAAATTAACAAGAGTTCATGACAAGATTTGGTGTTGTCGGTCTGGGTCTGCTGCTGATACACAAGCCGTGGCAGACATTGTTCAATATCATTTAGATTTATATACAGCGCAATATGGTACACCGTCTATTGAAACAGCCGCATCTATATTTAAGACTATATGTTATGACAACAAAGATTATTTGACAGCAGGTATCATTGTAGCAGGTTTCGATGATAAAAAGGAGAAAGGTGAGGTTTACAGCATTCCATTAGGTGGTTCTGTTCATAAGCAAGATTATGCTATTGCAGGGTCTGGTTCGGCCTTCATATATGGTTATTGTGATAAAAATTATAAACAAAATATGAGCAAAGAGGAAACAGTCAATTTTGTGAAACATTCCCTATCTCAAGCTATTAAATGGGATGGGTCTTCTGGTGGTGTCATCAGAATGGTCATTTTAACTAAAGAAGGTGTGGAAAGACTAATTTTTTATCCTGATGAGTACGAAAATTTATAATAATATAATAGATAAAATACATAGTATTAAATATGATACATTGTTAAAAATTGTGTTACATGAATATTTTTAGTAGTTTTTCTTTCTTTCTTTCTTTTCTTTTTTTTTTTTCTTGTGTAAATTCAATATGAAAATATATCTGGCGTATATAATCTGGAATCAATAGACATTATCACCGATTCTTCTTAACAATGTTTTTGGATTGTCATACCAAAAATATTTATTGTTTTGTAAACAGTTTATTTATCTAAAGCATTTCTATTTAATATCATATAGTTAAACTCTTTTAAACTGAGAATTTTAATGTTTTTTAATTCAGAAAAATTAATATTGGATAAGTGCACACATATAAGGAAAACAACTACTGTTTAAGAAAAAATAATGACTTCTCTTTCAAATAGGGTAAATATGAAACATTGATTATTTAGCCACTTTTGTCTTTTATTTTTGAAACTATAGATTCCTATTTATTTATGGAAAAGTTATTAAAGCTCCTTGATGTATTAAAACTTTAATGGTCATATTTATGATATTTATTTTATATGAAAATAAAAGGCCTCTAAGACTCTGACTTCTATAAGTGAATTAATTTTATCTCTATGCTAGTAAATATTTTTTTTTCTAATTAATTTTTTCAGTATATATGGAAATAAATTCGCACAAACTAATATCAGTATTCTAGTAGTTTAATTGTACATTATCATTAGAATATTCTGTCAGTATTAGTTGTTTAAGACAAAAAAATAAAAAAAAAAGTACTATTAACATTTATTTAGTGGAATAACTCTGCTAAAAAAGGAAAATTTATTACTCCATAAGAATCATTTTTAACTTAGTTTTTCTGTATGTTATGCAGTGTGTGGCTGTGCTCTAGCAGGCAGGAAAGATTTTACTTTTCACTGAATGGGTTTTTCAAAGATTTGAAGAAGTAAAAATTTATAAAAGGGTTGAAATAAAAACTCTAATTTTACTTTCTACAGAAGAAAACAGGTGTACACATATGTTTAATATAAAATAGAACAAGCTTCTACAATTTAACTATGTATATTATTATTACAGATATTTAATGTATATTATCTTCCTAGCTAAGTCTAAAGAAAACTGTTGTAATACGTAGTGATCAGGTTCTTTTGTATGTTTCGGGGAAACACCAATAGTATCAACAGATATTCAAATAGTCGAGACAGTAATCAACTATAGTCGATAATATAATTACTAAAACAGTCATATATATTGAGCAGCTTTTATTGAGCTAATATATTTATTCGAAGTTACTTGGCTTGTTACTTGCTTGTTATTCTATTTTTGTTCATCTATAATATATAAATTATTTACAAGAAACGGTTATGGAAGATGATCTTTTATCTCCAGAAAACGTTGTTCTTTTATATGTTTTCTGGAGCTCGATCGATTATTCAGATTAGTACATTAATGACTTGACTGATTCACCCTAAAATTTATTACATTAATTTAGGTGCACTAGTGGATTAGAACTGCACCCCAATTCTCTAATCATGGTAATTAGTAATACACGTGGGACTTATTAAAACAATAGATAAATTCTAGATTTGCTAAAGTCTTATGTAATCTAATCTTTTTATTATGCAGCATCTAATATTGTAGCACGTGTATGGCTTCTCAAAACAATAAATAATTCTAGATTCATTCAGGATCTTATGTAATCTTGATGGTAATATCTATCCTATTCTGTAACAAAGGGCATGAGTCAGTGGCAACTTGGCCGAGTGGTTAAGGCGTAAGATTAGAAATCTTTTGGGCTTTGCCCGCGCAGGTTCGAATCCTGCAGTTGTCGTCTTTTTTGGACTTTTTGAAGTTTTTGTAATATATTGTCAACCCTCATTTTTCTAAACAAACCCTAAACAGTAATATCAGAGATATTATATTTTTACTTTATATATGACATATGAAATTCGGATATCACTATAAACAATTTTGTGAACTCTTTTTGACAACGACGTTCTTGTTTACATAACTATGTTTATCTGTATATATGTGTGTATTAATTTATTCCTTGTTTAGAGTATAGTTTATATATCATATATAGATAACAAATCAAGCTATATCTATCTATTTTAGCGTCTAGAAGAGTATATTTCTCGTAATCGAGTTTTCATCTATTATAATACCGGTATAAAAATTGAAATGTTAATATTTTCTATCATTATATCATTACAGACGAATTTTAGACATTTTAATAATTAATGCTGTTCTTGTTTTTTAGTAACTATAAACCTTATACATATCAATATTTCTATTTATCTGAAATACTTTCCATATACACTATATTTTGTAATGCATAAATAGGGAACAACAATCAGAAATTATTTATCATATTTTACATTCTAGTAGAGTATTTTTTTGTAGCAGGACTACATCTATCAAGGAAATAATATTTCCGAATTACTAAAAAAAATTTAAGCAATACAATAGGACCTACTACAAGAGATATGCTCTTCTAGAACATAATGAGTCGTTCTTGATCTTCCTCGTATATACAAAATCTATAAGTCATAATCTACATAAAAAAAACTTGCATAGATAGATGCAAAGTTTGCAAACAAGAAAAACATAAACACTGCCAATTTACTTAAAAGATTATAATGCCGTCTTTGATGACACAAAGAATAGTGTTTGTTATATTCAAAAGGAGTTTATTTGTGATATGTGAATTTATGAGGTGTAGTAATATTCTAAGAAGCTATTGTTAGAAGGACAGACTTAAAAATGTGAATGGTATATGATTTATATGTTTTGTTTATTATCTTCTTACTTTCATGAATATATGGATCCATCTCAAATTATTTAACTCACAGCTACATGGTATAAAAAAATTAAATAAGTTACGAAATAATGGTATTATACCTGAATTTTATTAAAATAATTATCCTTTTTTTTGCTTTTTTATACGTTTTGTTGAAATATAATTATTAGAGCTATGTTTGATAATCTAAATTCATCGTACTAAGTGATTAAAAGTTATGAAAATTTATAGTAAAGAAGATTCAAAGATAAAATGAGTATACTGTATAATATTGTATCTTGTATATTACTTATATAGAAAGAAAAGGACTAAGCAATAAAATAACAATTTATAGTACCACTAACTTCCTACTATAAATAATAATAGAACTTATAATACCACCAATATCCTATTGTAAGTTACATTATCTTATTACATTAGTTTAAAATGAACTCGACTAGAATTTTTGATTCTGAAGCCTTGCGTCAACACGTTTATAACAATTATAATCATTGCCTTCTTGTATAGAGTATAAATGAACAAAATGACTTACAAGGTGTTTATGAAATTTAATAGTAAGTTTTCATATTCACTATACATACATAATACACATTGATTATTAAAAGAAAATAGTTAATAATAGTAAAGGTAACAACGTATGACCACTACAACCCAAGATTACATTATATATATGCATATATCTCTAAATTATGTGTTTTTTATTGTTTATCTATTTATATATATTACTCCGTTTCCGTATTATAAAATACTTTTTTTTTATATTTGAGTATTTGATTTCAGACTCCTTATGTACTCAGGTAACGTTATAACTCAAGAAATATCCATAAGAATGTCTATTCAGGAATTTATCATCTTATTAAAATTTATTTTTATATATCTAACATGACGAAATGAAAACAACTGACCTCCACTCTCAAGCATGTCAACTATATTAATTTGTTTTTGTTTCAATTCTAATATGATATGTTGAAATATAATTATTAGAGTTATGTTTGATAATCTAAATTCATCGTACTAAGTGATTAAAAGTTATGAAAATTTATAGTAAAGAAGATTCAAAGATAAAATGAGTATACTGTATAATATTGTATTTTGTATATTACTTATATAGAAAGGAAAGGACCAAGGAATAACTAATAATACCACCAATATCCTATTGTAAGTTACCTTATCTTATTATATTAGTCTTAAATGAACTTTACTAGAATGTTTGATTCCGAAGCCTTGCGTCAACATGATATGACATAACATGAACAGATATTTTCAATTTTATAAATATAAATTAATATTAATAACATGATTTTATAATATACAAAATTATTGAGTAAATATAATAATAATGATTACAGAAAAATGAAATAACTAGAGTAACTTGTACGGTTAAATATACAAAGTATCATTCAACGTTCTTTTAAAGCTTTGTTTCTCTTTTCTCTTCTTCTTAATCTTTCCACTTTCTTAGCATGCATCCTAGCAGCCATTTTTTCATATCTTTCTCTTTCTGCCTTCTTCTCTCTTCTCTCACGTAATAAATTTATACGATTTTGACGAAGTGTTTCTTTCTCATTCTTTAATTCTTTCAATCTTTCTTTAAATTGTAAATCCTCCAGTCTTTTTTGCTTCTTCAATTCCCATGATGTCAAAGTTTTATTTTTTACCACTCTACCCTTTGGTCTAAATGGCTCTTTTTCTGCCTTCCATGGTCTTCCACTAACGTTTGGACCCTTGATTTTAGTTTCTTTTACCTGGTTGTTATTGGAATTTTCTGCATTCTTATTCATAGTTTCTTCACTCATGTTTTTCCACTTATTTGATTAAGAGGCAAATATTGACAATAAGTCTAGTAATTTTAATATTCTTAGCAATTTTCTAATCGGAGACAAGAATCAAGGAAAGTGATCTTAATGTTTTCAATTCCTAAGAATGTTTTTTTGAGCTCATCTCATTTTAGCTCATCTCTTTTTTAACTTTACAATTTTTCTTTTTTTCCTTTTTTATTTTAGAGAAATTCTCTTTTTGAAAACGGAATTAGGTTGTTTCCGAAAATGCTTGTCAGATTTTATGCTTCCACAAGATTGTTTTGTTCGAGCATTTAGTATTGCAATTATCTCTGTCAAAAGTTACTGTTGCTCATCGTTATGTATACAGAACACACATAAAAATATATATGATTTCTTTTACGTGAATATTTATAAGTTACTCCAATGATACAAAACTCTAAGAAAGTTAGAGTTGATGACTCTATCAAGTTAAAGTAATCTACCAAGATAAATTATATAGTTTGAAGAAAAGTCTTATACAATATTATCTTCATGGTTGCTAGGCTTTCTCATCTGTTGAGTAAAAATGCCACTTTAACAGGATATAAACAAGTCTTATCTCAAAAGAGATATGTTTTTATCCCTCGCGCAACATCTAATGTAAAGATAAAGAAAAAGCAAAAAATACCAAAAAGTTTTGAAACATGGGACAAATTGGATTCAACTGATTCCATGAGTATTGAAGATTCAAAAATTGTAGAAAAAAAATTACAGAAATTGCAAAATTTCACCAAAAATTTGAAACAAAAATTATCGCACTCCCCAAATCATTTGACTATAGCATATGAAACCTTAAACGATTTAGATAAAACAGATTTGGATAGAGATGCTGATGAAATTTATAGATCTTTAACATTTGATAATGAAACTTCGCTGTTAACAACCAAACTCAAACAAAAAAACAACTCACAAAAACTTCCTAGTCTTACGGATATTATATCCCAAACACAAGTTGCTCAAGCTACAAGTCTATTGCCAGAAAAAATCCAAAAGATTATAGATAATGATGAACTTATTATTAAATATCTGTCTAACAAAACACAACAAAATTGGAATCCTATAATTGAACAATTATATTCAAATAAGGAAAAAGTGAAAAAATTATCAAATAAAAGTTTCAAGAAATTTTTGTCCTTAGATATTCAGAATTTGTCATTCGACAGTATTAATAAATTAGATGAAATCTTTAATATATTTGTAGATAATAAACTAGAGAAATTTTCATTTGCCATGTATAATTGTCTTTTCAAGAATATCTCAAAATTATCTTATTTAGGTCCAATTCAAACTAAAGATGGATTAACTGACAATAATTCTATACTGTGTAAATTAAAAGATCTTATTCAACGATACGATAAAACTATTGAAAGTGCTCAAATTAAAAATAACAAGCAACTTACTGAAAGGGAGAAACAACATAATATGATATTAAATTATTGTATAACTTATACTTCCAAATCTTTAAATGTGACCACTGTGGATTATTTTTTAAAACATTTTAAGGAAAAATATGACATCTCACCAGATAGATTCACTTACACAAATATTATTCAATTTTACTCTAAACTAAATCTGTCAGATAGGGCATGGGATGTTTTTGATACTATGAAGTTTCTTTCTACAGCACATTCGCCTGATACAAAGACCTATAATAACATGTTAACAATTTGTCAAAAGACCAAAAATTATGCTAAAGCTATTGATCTATTCCACGAAATGAAAGATCGGAAGATTACACCAAGTGTAGAAACATTCTCCTTAATGGGAACTCTTCTAGCTACTTGTTCTTCAGACAATATTTCTTCAGAAGGTAACAATGAAGCATTAAGACTGTTAGGTTGGAAATTTATAAGTGGAATGATGAATAAAAATGATCTATTTAGTGTAGGTGCAATGATGTCTTTGGCTGCATATGATGGCGATGTGGCAGTTGCTCGTGCAATATATTTTGAATATACAATGAACCAATACCGACGTTTTAAACCACAAAGTACCAATGACACTGAAGCTTGGCAAAGAGCCATGAACCCAGTTTTATTTAATTATCTGTTACTTGCTTATTCAAAATTCATTCCTGGAAAAATCCCTTTATTAATTGGCTGGGACGAAGGACGTAATTTGAGAAGAGATTTATTAAATTTTGCTGATTACACTTTAAGAAATTATGAAGATTGTCAAGTTATATTACCCTTTTTACCATTGATAGAATTAAATGATATAGATCAAGTATTATTTGAATCTAATGCTTTATGGCACTTCCATTTAAATTCAGGCCGTGTAACTGATGATTATTTATCATACCCAGATATTTTTATTGAAGCTATAAATCAATTGATAAAAGAAGCCAAAGATTTAATAGAGCTACAATCTCATCTTTCAACAAAGTTAACTGATATGAAATCACAGAATTCTGTTAATTATCAAATACTTAACTATAAATGCCTTTTAACGTATTTAACCATCCCAGTAAGGTTAAACAAAAAGGAAGAATATTATAGGAGATTAAAACTTTACACATTTGATCAATGTGAATTAAGGCAAACTCTTGAATATATTATTGAAAAGAAAACTTTACCCTTGACCAACAATAAAAATGAGGCCGCCGAAATTAATGAATCTGAGAAGTATCTGACATTAATAAATTCTGATGTCACACAATTTTTTATCTCACTACAGCATAAACTAATGATGGAAAATTCATTATATGCCAATTGTATGAAAGCTGCAACTCAATTTCATGATTCCGATTTTGGATCTGATATTTGGAGAGCTCGTGGTGAATTTAGAAAAACTTCACATTTTACAATGCTATCTATGAAGGACAGAATAAATTCAGACACCGAATTTGCGAAAATCATGGTCAATTTTTTCACTGAACAAAAACAGTATACAGATGCATTAAGTATTATACTTTCTTCACAGAGATACATTAACTGGACATACCCAATGATAAAACCTTTACACCATGCCTTGATAGAATTGGAAGATAAGAGGTCCATTAATAGATTGTTAGAAGTAATTAATAAGAAGGACCCAATTAAAGACTTAAATTTACAAATTGAGGAATTATCTTTATAAAAATAATAATTCATTGTAAGTTATATCCTTAAAAATTATTATGAATAATTTGTTATTTATATAGATATAGATACTTGTAAATAAATATATTGATATGATGATATATAGTTGAATTCTTTTGTATTTACGTATACATAGAAAGAAATCTCTCTTTTCCAGATACTTGCATTTTTCTCCACTTGAACTATCACATTTGGCAATATTTTTTACTTTTTTTCTTTAACAACTCTAAATCTTATTTTAAGTTACTAATTTAGGGTATCAAAGCTGCTGTTACCATAGGCATCTATGTAATAAGTAACATCACTATATATGACTTTCAAAGAGATACAATGTAGAAAAATATTGATGCTCTTTATTTACATCTTAAGCAGAAGAAAAAAAAAACCTATTACATAATTAACAGAAATACCGAGCTACAGTGTAAATAACAATGAAGATTTTAAATTGATCACACAAAAATTTCTAAATAGATTAGTCATCACATACCCAAAACTAGTTATCTTTTAGCAGAATTCAACATTTTGTGATTATTTTTAAAATAATAAAATAAGAATACTACATACGCCATATCATATAATAAAATATGACCCACAATGTATTCGTCTCTGAATTTAAAGTGGTATGCATTGCTCCAGAAAACCGGTACAATTTATACTATTTGTTTAAGGCATAGTAAAATATATGTAATAATTAATAGTGAGATTATATATATATAAATCAAAAAGCAATTTTTTCAATAGAATGTAACTGTAAAGAATTTCTTCAAGTAGTTATTGCATAAGATAATGATAAGAAAGTTAAAGCAAAATATAATTGAGACCAATTCTGCAAAATCGATAATACCAAAATATAGACTAAAACATGAACATTAACAAAAAACAAGATATTCATAGGGGACGCTCTACTTCTTATTTCAAAACCTTAAGAAGCTCAGATCAAAATAGATCACACTTTGGTTACCCTTTAAAATGTGATTTAAATATAAAGAAGAAAAAAAATTCTTCAACTAAAAAATACCACAGGACTGTACTACAAGACTATATTTAATAAAACCAAATAAAAGACACAACTATTAACAAAACAATATTTTAGGAAGGTTCTATAACATTTAGACAATAGATATTTTAGCGAATGATTTTTGCAATTCTTAAACTAGTAAAATTAAATTTATGCACCAGAAAAAAAAACGTTTTTTTAAAAACTATGTAAATAGACAGACTTCAGAAAAAAAATTATTAGGCATACTAAACAATATAAAATCGAGAATTTGTACTAAGGCTTATTTTAGGAAGGTGATCTTTATTAGACTTCCAAAAAAAAAAACAATGGCTAATATGGTCATCTTTCCCAAAAGGTACCACTTTTAAGCACTTATCATTTTGAATCTTGAATGGTGCTTTCAGTAACAGGATATTATCACATATGTGACTAATACTTGTACAAGTATATTTCTTAGCAACTCAGATATCTAATATTTGAATGAAAAAAAGTTTTATTTAAACATTAATAGTGTTATGAAACCTATTTCCAAATCATCTCGTTTATTGTTGTGTACTCTTTTTCTTGTTCGTTCCCGATCTTTGTATTTTTCTTATTTCTTTTCTTTTTCTTTGTTTATATTGTTATTTTTTATTCTATGACAGATCGAGAGGATCATTTCTTTTTAGTGAGATCTTCGAGGTGAAAAATGTAAGTGGTAATAAATTGGATGTATAGTGTTGAATAGTACTTAATCCAACAAAAGAGATATTTGAGAAGACACACACCTATGTACATATATCTGTCCGCGTACCAATATCTTCCTTTATCATCCTTGTGAAATAGCAGACTAACAGCAGTTACAGATATTTATTACTCTCCCTCTCCTCTCCCCTCTTCTCAAACATGAACATTTTACGTACCTCAGTACCTTATAAATTAACCTTGATAAACTTACGTAATTCCTTAAGATATCAATCCACTCAAGTCCAACATAAAGAATTGAAAGGTATCAAAAAACTCATCTCTGTATATGGATACTCTGCACTAATAGTTTACATTGGTGTAACTTTCATTAGTTTACCTGGATGTTACTTCACAGTTCATTCTTTAGGTGAAGAAAGAATATCAATTTTATTGAATAGAGTGAAACAGGTATTTGGATATGGTGAAAGCGATGATAACGCAGTCAAAATAAAAGTAAAAGAAAAACAAAGACAAAGGCTAGAAGCAAGAAATAAGTACATAGCAGATGAAGAAGAGGAGCAATTAAAAGAGAACGGAGTGAATGGGACCAATAGATCCATGAGTGTAAAATGGAAATTAAGATGGGAATCCATTAAAACATCTCCTATTTTAACCGAGCTAATTTTAGCATATGGTTTACATAAAAGTTTAATATTTATTAGAATTCCATTGACTGCTGCAATTACTCCAACTTTAGCTAGATATTTACCTCGTAAAGTTGGTCAATCTTTTAATAAATCTACCATAACAATCTCGAATATCACTGCTAAAAATAAATCTACTACAGCCAATGATCCAATATATCCAAAACAACAGAAAACAGCCTTTCAAAAGTGGTTTAATGGGTTATTCTAAAAAAGAAAGAAAGGAAAAAAAGAAAAAAAAAAACGCTACAAATAAAAGTTGAAGCTGAAAGAGAAAAGAGAATAATACCTATATTTCATGCCCAAAATGAAACCATTAATATCTCTTCATATAACGAAAATAACCCTACAACATTATAGTGTCTTCTAGAGAAGAAAACAAGATTTTTTTTAAAAAAAAAATAATAATAATAATATTATTATTATGAAATTATAAACTTTCTCATATATCTGTAAATATGTACAAGCCAAATTTTGTACTTTATATTTTGTTTTTTTTAATTGATGATCTTAGAATAATAACTCAATATATAGTTGCTAAAGTATTGCTATATATTTAACTGTTCTTTTTTATCTTTTTTTTGTTTATGTTTTATCCCCAACCACTTATTTTTCCACAAAGAGAGAGGGGAGGGAAATGTTTTTACTTTGTTAAAGAAAAAGTAATCGTTTTTTTTTCTAACAAACATGCTGCAGCCGTTCGTCACACTGTCAACCAATCTCTTTATTTATTTATCTATTTACTTTTTTGGCAACCATGAAATATATTGTCTGTCTACCACAGACACGTTCCCTACGTGTAATGTCTCCTCCCAGGTCTTTTTCTTACCAACTCTCCACATATTTGAAAGTATTTGTCACTGCTACAGTAATTACTAACTTACTCATGCTATTGCTGGTAGTTTTTGCGTGCGAAATCTAAAAAAGGTTCCTTTTACTATTATTACATTTGAAAACAGCTTTCACATCGTGCTCTTTTTCTGTTCTTCTTTATCCATTTTAAGTTCTTGGCACACTTTAATCTGCTGTAATATATAGGCATATAAATATATATTTGTTCCTTTGACACGTTTGGCACCTTATCAATAAAGGTGATATTCATTTACAATCCTACCCCTCCCCTGATTATTTTCTTTCATTTTGTCTTCTTCAAATTCTTTTTACTTATCTTACGTTTGAACAAATAATCAATATATGAATTTTTAACAAAATACTAATACTGCTATTTGCATGGTTTTACTTTAATATAGCTACGAAAGTATCGCTTTTTTAGTTGTTAATATACACACATACTTCTGAACTTTTTATTTGGCTATTCACATATTATACACATTTATTTATTCTTTTTTCTTATAATATTACTGATGGATTCGCACTATGCTCTATCTTCTACAAATCAGTGCGATAAAGATGAGGATCGAAGTCTCTGCTCTTTGCAACTATATACCAATAACATAGATGAATTATTGAAATCTCCTTTAGTCAAGTCTTCTGAACCGTGTGCAGTTGATCGACATAGTTCTTCTTCGTTTTTAGTTGACTACAAAGATCTATACGATATAAATCATGAAACTAATGACAATTTGTATAATCTTGCAGATCATATTGCTGAAATGAACTATAAAGTATGGCTAAGCTCCAAGATGGTAAATATTTAGCCCTTACCAGTACTAATATACACATATGCACCTACCTATAGATACGCCTATATACATTCTACGTATTCATACATTTTTATTCATTTAGCTTAGATTGACTATTCTAAGTGGGTAACTGCATTCGCAATTGAGCACTAAAAAAGTTGAGCTCCCCTTTTCCTCGAAGTCCTTTCCTTTTTTATTTTTTTTTTACCATATTCTTATTTCCCCGGAAAATGTCCGACTTTGATCAGATCAAATCAAACTTTATTCAATAAATTCACTTTCATATAAATCCTTCACATCGGCACAAACATATTCAGGTAGATATGAATATATTGAGTTTAATGTATAATATACTCTTTATATAAATAATAGATGCAAGCGTATATATATATATATAGTGTGTGTGTGTATTAATGGAAAAGTATCTATTTTAATTGTTTTCCCCTATTTTATCTTATTAAAGTCTTCGAATATTTTTCACATGCCTTTACACCAAAATGTTCATTGGCCATATGTGTCACAGCAACATTACCATATAAATTAGTAAACCTTCTTCTTACCACAATATTGTTATGTGAGTCAGGCTGAATTTTAACTAATACTTTTCTCCATTCCATTGTTTCTTGCCATTCACGCGCTATTCTCTCTTGTATTCTGTTAACATTTTCGTTCGGGTACACAATTTTCTTATATATTGGTCTACCCAAATAATGTCTTGGTGGTAGTTGGTCCGGTCTATATATTCTATCATGTATTATACTATCTGTTCTGGCTTCTGGATTTTTAATGTATTCCTGTGAAGGGATTGGTGCTGTTAAAGTGGATAATGCGGACTTCACTGCTGACGCTTCATCTGGTGCATATTTAAATACATCTTTATTGTTGGATTCTATATTACTATTTATAACATCAATAGTTTGTGCACGCCCAAATTTCTTGTTTTTTCTTCGAACTTCCTTTATTAGATTCGGAAAATGCAACCTCTCTGATGTTTTAATATCCATGTCTTCTTCTTTTGGAATCTCTGATATATGCGACCCCTCTCTCAATTCCATCTGTGAATTACTTTCAGGTTTCTCATTATGCTTTACTTTATCAACATTAGCTAATCCCTTCCAATCAAGGTACATCAATGCAGCCGTACGTAATGGAACTATCCCATCATTTACTACATTGGCATATAAGGTCCTATTAGTAAATTTTTCAAATATAGATCGTATCGGCTCATGTGGAATAATCTCTAATATTAGCCTAGGAAACGCTTCATTGCCTTCCTCTATATATAAACCGTCTTTAGATTGAAATGGTGTATATTTTAAATTCAAATCTCTACCTGTTAACCCTAAAAATCCCATATCTAAAGGAACTGATAAATAGAAAGGGAAATCTCCAATAACACCAAGGTATGGTGATGCTAGGGTAATAAAATTTATTGGTTGAATCCTTTCAAAAAAATCGGGTCTTTTGACTTGGATGTAATGAATTGCCATTGATTGTGTAGGCCCACCTAATGAGTGACCTATAAAAGAGATTTTATCTATGCAATATTTTTCTTCTCCTTGTAGTTGGTCAACTAATTTTAAGATATAATCTCCAACTCGTTTTCCTAGATAATGAATACCCCTTTCAGACTTACCCATATTCCCCATATATCCACGAACGATCACATTTGAGTTTATGGAGTCATCTACAGAATTGGACACTTGTTCAATCTTATCTTTCATATATAACATATCACATCCAATATTAGAAAAGATACCATGTGTAATTATTACTAAATGGACAGACTTGTTATGTCCATACTTAGGAGGTAAGTTCCATAATGTGTTTTCATCCCATTCTTCTATATTGAAAGTCTCCTTATCTAAAATCGTTGTCTTAACTTGTCTAGATTTTTTGCTTTTTGTAACACGTCTTGACGTTCCTATTCTAATTGAAAATTTTATAGCTACAAATGATACCAATGCTAATTGAGATAAGATATCTACAATCCAACAATATGTTCCATCAGTTCCCTCAACTTGACTTCCTTTATTAAATCTTAATGTTGCTTTAAATGCTTGATCAGGTTTCAAATTTTCCATAAATTCAATGGGTTCTTTGCCTTCATATCGAATATTTTCATCATAATTGATTGGTCTCATATCAACATAGTACGAATAAGGCCCAGTAATCCAAACACCACGTAGCAATGGGCTCTCTTCATTTTTAATTCTTAAGTGTAAAAATTGATCTTCTGGTTTTAATATACCTTGTTCAATTAAACGATTTCTGTTAATAATGATTTTAAATCGTGACATTCCACCTATTTTGTGCTCTCTAAATTCATTAAATAATAATTTACCATTTTCGTAAGTAGACTGGAACATACTGAACTGTTAAGTTAGGTAATAATAATGATACAAATAAAAATAAAACAAATAAAACACAATTTAATTGTTGATTTCTTCTGACTTTCTTATTTGAGGTAACTAATAATTTAATTGGTTTTTATTGTATTTTTTTTTCGTTATTTCTTAATTTCTTTGGTACTTTAACAGTGAGTGAAACCAGAAAAATAGTACAAAACGACAATATTAAAATCGTATAAGCTCTTAGCCTATCCTTCCTTAGGTTATACTGTACACTATCTTATTTTATTCTGACTTGATGATTTACCTATTTGTTTGTGTTCTTTTTGTCTATTCTTTATTTCCTCGAGCTCAAATTTTGGATTTTCTAAATTTCAATATATTTTGCAATATTTATGATAAATCTTTAATCTGTGAACAAGCAAACAATAATATATAAAAGTGATATATATTTAAAAGAAAAATTCGGAGGAAGAACTAGCAAAAGAAAGTAACCAACTGGTTATATTTATAGTGATTATATTAAGAGTTCTAGGAATCAAAAAATTGTATTTTTTTAAAAATCTACTGAAATTATTTTGTAGAATTTGTACTATTTTTTACAGTACAATATAGTTGATGATATAGATGACGTTTCATTTATTCTGTTTAGTAATTAACCGTTATCAGTAAAATTTAATTTTTTTGTTTTCAACCATTAATATTGAAAATATTTTCTACCAGATTATTTTACAATAAAGCAACTTTAATTGTTGTTTATTTCCAACAAATAATAATAATATATATATACAGTGAAAAGATATAGCCATCTTCGGAACTACTCAAATTAACAAATATGATAGAAATAGAAGATATTACAGATAAATACAGGCTAGATGAACTGATATCAAATTTTTACAAAATACAAGACATTGAAAAAATTAATTATGCCCAATATTCACCACCAAACCAAAATGATCAATGGTCCATTTATATGGAATTCTTTTTAAGAAAGGAAAATCCTAAAATTTTGTTAGCCCTGTTATCAAGAGAATTATGGTGTTTTAGTATAAATAATGATCCTTTACCGAAATTACCGTCCAAGTTTGATATATTTAATCAAAGTATTAATTATTTCACAAACAATTTTACTGCTGATACAAGTCCTATTGAAGTCCAATATGTTCAACCAGTAAAATGCGGCGAATTTAATTCAGATTATTCAAAACCAAACTTACCTCCTTATTATGCACTTTTCTTAAAAGCCATACGGAGATCTATTTATATTAATTTGAGTATTAACTCAAATAGTAGTTTGATTCAGTATGGGAATGGATGTATATCGTTATTAGATAACCATCAAATCATTTCTAATTATGTAAAGTTCAGGTCCACAAACGGTAGTAAGACAAATATCAATAGTAATCCGATATTACAAATAGAACCCCATCTTTTTGCTAATAGTATACTTGCAGTATCTGTCTGCTTAAAAGATTTAAATTTAATAAAATTAAAAGAGGAACACTTACAAGATGAGAAATTTTTGTTGGCACATTCTCTCTATTTAGCACCTTCTGGCATTAGAATGAAGATTCTTACTGAGAATGGTTTATCTTCCTTGAATACCCCTTTTACTAAATCACCTAAATTATGGGCACCGCCACCCAATGCGGATATATTATTAAGAGCTTTGCAAATTTCCCATGGAATAACATTGAAGAAAAAAGATCAATTGAAGTGGATAGCGGTGATGCCAGATCTTGATTATTTAAATGGAAATACTCCAAGTATAACAAATTATAATAAATTATCTGCTAAGAATGAAAAAAAAATTATTTGGCCTTTAGATCTTTGCTTTGTTCAAATTCATGATGTAAAAAACAATATTAATAGCAATAATATTAGAGACAATAATATTCTTAATGAAACTTCTACAAATAATGATATCGAACTAAATTTTAATGATACAGATATACAATTTGACAATTTAAATGATGTTATGAGTACTATAGATGATTTCATACAAATACGACAAACTGCAGCACTGAGAACTCCAGGTAGTTCAGGCACATTAAATACGAACCCACTGAGCTCAGGAGGTGCATATACGGAACAATTTCAACAATATTATAAAAACACAGGTGTTTCAATGCTTCAACAATCATTCAAAAATAAGATATCCCCAACAAATTCATATTCAAACGTATCACCATCCTTGACGTCATCTATGGATAAGAATATACCTATTGATAATGATGCTTTTTCTACAGAATTTTCTATGACACCTATTACTACCTTAGACAATAACAATGAATTATTTTCCACAGAGAAGACAAAGGTAAAGATAGATAATTCTTCTTTATCACCTTTAAAAAGTATCGAAGACAAAAAATTAAACATAGAAAATCTAAGATTAGTCCAAGAACTTCATGAAACTCACGATAAATTAGAAAACGTTATGACTACTACAGAAATACAAATATTAAATGAATCTGACAACATTGACAACAATGATACTAATGATAAAGACTTATTTGGTGAGGATGACGAAGATGAGGATTCTAAGTTGATATTAATCAACAATAAAGAATCTGACAACAATCAAAGTAAACTAAACAAAATAACTGCCAACAAGTCAAATATGGATGAAGAAGATGATCTTTTTGGTGAAATGAATGATACATCTATAGAAGAAAAAAAACACGTTTCTGAAAAAGCTACTTCCGATGAGATTACGGAGGATATGTTCGGCATGTCTGATGACGAAGATAACTCGCGAGAAAATATGAGAAGTACAATCGAGGAACATCCTGCTAATGAGTCATTTTCTAATAATGAGAATAAAAAAGAAAATAACAAGCTAAGTTTAAAACGTAAATATTTAGATATACCATTAGAAGAAATTACGTTATCAAATAGTCCACTTTACACAGATCCAGGTGCACCTTTACCAATAGAAACACCTCGAGATAAAAGAAAAAGTGTTTTTGCTCCATTAACTTTTAATCCGAAAATTGAAAGTGATGTTGATAATAAATACAAAAATGGTGGTAAGTTTTCATTTAGTCCAACTCAAAGGGATGAAGCATTAAAATTTGATATATCTGTTAGTAATGTGTCAAGTTCAGATGATGATGAGGGTGAAGATGACGAAAGTGATTCGAGTTTTGAATCAATTGAATATAATAATATTAAACAAGAACTGAAATTATTTGATGGTAGTGTACATGATACGCAATTTTTAAACTATCAACCAATGCTAGGTGTTCAAGAGTCTGTTCCTCCGTCTTTGATATCCGGTGGTTATTCTTTATCTGCTGAGTCATATTCTAGGGATACTTCAAATCCAATTTGGAAACTTTCACATCCAACTAATGAACAAAATTTATCGCCAATAAAAGGTACTACTTCTAATTTTGTGATAGATACAGATAATGTGCCAGAACAATCATCTACTGAAGAGATTAAAGAATGCCTATCTGATATAGCAAAATCAGAAGATCTACCTGTTTCAAATTTACCGGTTACTAATCTCTATCAAACAAGCCCACTATTTAATACGCTTCCATTTTTGTTGAGACATATTCCTCTTTCTTTGGTTCCTGATATATATCTACCTTCTAATCCGAAAATAGAAATAACGACAGCAAACAAAGATATCTTAAATATTATTTGTGAACAAATTGTATTTGATAATGACTTACTGGATAACTTGAATATTCCATGTGTTACTTATGATAAAATAATTTTGAATTCAGATGGTTTTATTTCAAACACGATGCAGAATATGTTTCCATATTTTACTGCTCTAAATGGACCTGGATTGGTTAATAAAATCTACAGAATGAAACAACCTTTCGTATTTATCAAAAAGCAACATGAAATTATTAAAATTAAGTCTGATTCTCATCCCTTTGGCAAGTTTTTAAATTTAAAGCCACCCATGGGTAATAAAAATTTCAAATTTTTTTTATTGACCGATTCATCAGATATTGTATATGAAATGTTTGTATCTACATTATCTCAAGCGTATATTAATTATGAATTTGGGTTTTGTGAATTGCTAAAATTGACACCTACCGATACAAGTGGATTAATTCAATTAAAAACATTTGAACAAAGTGAATTATTGCTTCTTGCTGCTCAAATTGTATCATATTGCTCGACTAGTAAGAATTTAGGAAAAGATGCAACTTTACTGATTATATTGCCATTAGAAGTTAACACTCTCAACTGTTTATTATCTAATCTCAAAGTTTTTCAAGTCATTAGAGATGAAGTAAGATCCAAGATCCCACATATTGACTTGCTTTTAAAGGTAATACCACATGATTTCATAAAAAACCCTTTAACTTCAATAGATGAATATTACAATCTTTGTGTTAGCATTTACAATATTTTGTGGCCAAAAGATATTAAATTTACTGCAATTGCACATAAACTTCCAAGTAAGATATCTTTTAAAACCTTTCAAAATAATGATGGATTAAGTGCTATAACTTATGACTCTTATATCCATATAGCCTACTCTAGAAGCATTGACAAAAAGTGGGTATTCTGTGCGTTAAGTGATAGTGATGGAAAAACTAACAGTGTTAAATCATGGTACGTCGGGAATTCTAAACAGAAGTTTGATGATGCTTGTACACAATTATGGACAATGGCATTGCAATTGGCATATAAGAAATACGGTAAGATATGTTTGATTTTAACTAGATTGAACGGTATTTTACCTGATGATGAATTAATCAATTGGAGGAGATTGTCAAGTAGGAGTATTCATCTAGCTGTTGTTTGTGTTGATGAAGATACAAAAAATTCATTTTATGATGGGGATAGAATGTATCCAAGCTTTAAACCACTCGTTAGAAATCCTAAATTGTTTGAAATGATTGATTATTCTAATTTAGATAATTATGAGGTAGTTAACATAGACGATGATATACATGGTGTTATTTTTCAGAATCCATTTCCATTATCTAATTCTCAACATAGATGTGCTATAAAAAGTGGTGCCCTAGTTAGATTTAATGTGACTGGTGATAAAACGATATGGGACAAATTGGAAGTTAATTTGTTAAATTGTCCACATTCAGATAGTACTAAATTACTCGAGATTGTCTTAGAAGAATTTAGAAACCTTGCTGCTTTAAGTATATGGTTTGGTGTTTCTGATGGGAGAACATCACATATCCCATGGCATATTTTAGCAGTGAAAAAATTGATGAACACATTAGTGCATATAGAAGTTGATTTAAACGAATCTCAACCTGAAAAATAGTTGTAATATCGTCCCACTAGCTTAAAGTATATAATATACCTTAAACATATATAAATATACATATTTTTAATTAGAACTTATTTAAATACTAGAATATTAATATGATTTAAAACTACAACCTTCTATACATATATACATTCCATATATATATTATTCAACAGCTTCTCATCTTGTATATTTTATAGGTCTCTTAAGCTTTCTAAATCTACTTTTAATATCTAAAAGTGATTCATCAATTGATTCTAAGACTGTTGAGATATAGTATTCACCGCCAGTGTGAGTCCATGATACGCTATCTTCTTCAAAATTAAATTTTTCGACCTTCAATCTGCTTAATATATTATCAGTATTATAAAAATCAAGAACATAACCAGGTCTTCTTAAACTTTTTAAAGAAATAATCTTACAGCCCACTTTAACATTCTGTATCAGTTTTTCAACTTCTTTGTTTAGTTCTGCATCAAATAAGAAATTATTTATTAATAAAACATCACAATCTCTTATAATATTTTCTACAGCTTTATTAGCTACAAAACTTTGTTTTAAGAAGAACTTTACTGGACTTAAATTTAATCCCATAATTTTACAACGTTCTTGCAATTCTCTATGCTGATATTCCGTCATATCACTAGCCTCTTTCATAATCTCACAGCCTGCACTAAGCTTGCATTGATACTCAAGTGCTGCTTGAATAACACAATTTCCAACACCTGAACCCAAATCTAAAAAAATACTCGATTGATTTAAATTACACTGTTTATAAATTTTGGATAAAAAATTAGGTAATAATTCACCATAAACATAATTACTAAAGGCTTCATAATGTTTTAATTGATTAGCTCTTGGATAAATAGTTCGAATATATACAGTTTGCAAAATATCATGTATAAATGATACCGGTATTTTTTTTACACTTTTTAAATGATTAATTATTTCATATCTTGGTACTTTCTGAATCAAATTGTTATATTCCTTTACCATCCCAACAAAATATTCACCATTCGATATATCATATGCTTCATTTAATTTTGGTATTATATCGTCTTTTAATGATTGAGAATATGGATCGGGTAGATAAATTAGGGCAACATATTCTATAAATTTTCCTACTTCAACCATTGGGTTGTATCTCGAAACATCCTTTGAAAAATTTACTCTAAACTTTTCAGCCTTGTTAAAAAATAGAGGGTTTTGCAACTCTACCACAAGATCTTCATAAGATATTTGTTTTTGATTCATTGAAGCTTGATCGTCAGAATCCTTTCTAATTACATGATCTTTTATACTATTATTTTTTATGGTATTTTTATTGCTGTACCCTTTAGATTTTTCTAGATTCGGAGGATGATATCTTTTCTTATAACTGTCGATATGATTAGTAACTGTGATAGAATCACAAGTTTGTGCTATTGAAAAATTTTGGTATTTGCAAGCAGTTATATTAAAAAAATCGTTACATATATCAATAAATGGAGCATCCCAATTGAGAAATGTTGAAATATTATTAACACTGGTATTATCTAGTATTATATCATTTGGATTATTATAATTGTTATCAGAAATATTATTAATTTTACTTTCGTTTTCTGGTAATTGAGCTTCTTCTTTGTTAGACAGTATTCTATTAGATTGTTGACTAATACTTGACTTCTTATCCTTCTTATTCAAATGAATATATTCAATGGTAACAACAGTTTTCTTTTTGGAAAAAGCCTTCAAATTAGTTAACTTTAACTTTTGTAAATCTAAATCTTTCATAAAATTGTTTAATTTCGATGAATTAGTATTTATATCAGCATGATTTTCAATATGATTATTTTTTTGTTTCTTCTTGTTTGATTTACTGACTTGTATTAATTTATGCTTTTTCTGTTTAGATGTGGTAATATTAACAATTTTTTCCCTCTCTTCTTCTGCTATTGCTTTTATTTTTTTTTGTTTCACAATAAATTTTTCACCCATTTTATCTAAATCTTTTATATTTGGATGATCATCATAATAACTATAACTGTTCCCATCACCATTGAAATAATATTTTCTTGGTTTAGACCTTTTATAGGAAGTGGGTAAAGAATATTCAAAATTTGGATCATACCTACTAGCATCTTCCAATAATGATTCCAGTTCCCTTGCAGCACTTCTCTTTTTCTTCTTGGATTTTTCATTCAACGTAACTTTTACAGAATCTGTACTGCCATTAAGTAAGTTGTCATTTACATTTTTATCTTCAATTCCCGGTTCTATGTTATTATTGGTATTAGTCGTGAAAGAATCATCTATAATACTAACTGATTCACCAGCCCTATCCACCGAAAGAGAACCAGATTCCGGGGTAGGATATGTATCAACCGGAGTTATTGGCCTTTTCCCATTATATGACATTCTTGTGTGTTTATTATCATGTATAACAAAATTATTATGGCTATTATCTTTAGGATCTGGATGGATTGTTTTACTATTCTGTGTATCTTTTAAATCCATACCCATTCAAAATATTTGAATACAAAAGAAAATAATAATTAATAATTGAATATCAAATGTATATGTATTTATATTAAATTAAAAATTTGCACTCTGCAGAAATTCTACTAAAACGTCTTATATATTATAAATTTGATAACGTGTTTCTTTTTTTTTTGTATTGTATACTTATTATTTCTGCTTATATCAGGAATAATGACTTTTTAGTATTATGAGGTGGATGTATACTATAAAAATTTCTAAACAGGCATTTACTTCCAAACGTGATGACTTGTAAATATACTAATCACTACTTCGTGTATTTCAAATTGACAAGCTTTCTTTTCCATTTTTTTTTTAATTTTTGAAGAATTTTTTCTGTTTATCTTTTTTTTTTTCTTTTGATAAAAATTCAAATTGTAAATTTCAAAAGTTTGTTGACAAATCAGAAACAAATATTTATGCATGAAATATTAGTGATAGCATCATATATATATTTATATTGTATGCTTACATATATCCATCTATATATATATATATATATATATAGATTACTGACTTTCCAGATGCAACAACTGTTCATCGTCGGATGATACTTGTATCTTTTTGTTTGATAACTTACGTTTCTTGGAGGTGGTAGAATCATGTGTTTTCAAGTTCGGTATATCTATCTCATTTAGTTTTAAGACTTGAGTTGTTGATTTTTTCTGTGTAATAATGTTCTTGTTTTGACTATTATCATTAGTGATTGCTCTTTTAACAGGAAGTTTAGTTGGTGTAATACTTAGTCCATTTTTTTTATTTTTTATCTTATCTTGATTGTTTGTCTTATTATTTGTAATAACAGTATCTTTACCTTTATTATTTAGTGTTTCCTCTAATTTTTCATTCAATCTGCTTTCATCATACTTCTTCAATGATAATATAAATGAATCGATTTCTTTAGAATTACTTTTATTGCTTGAACTTAAAAAACGTTTATCATTATTACATTTATTATCATATTTTTCTTCATCATCATCACTGTCACTACTGGAATCATCAAATATTGTATGATTAGAACTTCGTGATTTGCTCGAGATACTTTTACCTAAAGGTGACAATAAATGAAATTTTGATTTATGCCCATTACTATTATTGTTATTTATATTCGTATGGTTGGCATTAGAGCATGTCTCCTCATTTGATTTTATGGGTGTTCTCATTTGAGAGTGATTATTAACGGTACTGACATTAGTATTATTAGACTTGTTGGAATTACTGTTAATTTTATTTTGCGTTGATACAGTTTGTTGTAAGCCTTGAACTATCGCTTGCAAAGTAATAATCTTCTCTTCTGATGCTATACGTTGTGATTTGTTTGTTTCTTTTAATTTGTCATTTTGCTTAGTTAAAGTCTGTATCTGCGATGATAATTTATTGATTTGTTTCTGTAATTGTAATGCAACCAAATCATTTGGATTGGGCGTATCGGTATTGTCTTTCCCATCCATTGACTCTTTCACCACTTTCTTTTTTTCTGCATCTTGCTCCTTCCTTAGTTGTAAATATATGTATTCATTATAGATTCTTTCTGACTCTATTACAGATTTATAATAATTAGTTAATAGTTGCAATATATTACTCATACTTCTTCTACTTCTAATTTTTTTTATTTTCCTACGTTTATTTATAACAATTTAAAATGGTATCCTTTACAAAGCCAAGTATCCACTGGTGTCAATTAAATAAACGTTGCTTCCTGTTTTCAAACAGTCTAATCTTTCCTTTTTTTTATAATACTTTTTGCATAGAACAGTACGGAACAAAGAACCCATGCAATTCAATAATTTAGTGCTACTTTCATGAATCTGCCACTTCCACACCTAACTTTCACTTTGAAGCGACAGATCAAATGAATCTTTTGATGCTGTTCAGTTCTCAATGGAGAAATTCAAGTCTTCGAGAGTTTCTCACCGCAATTCTTTTTATTTTTTTTGTTGGCAAGAAATCTAAAAAAACAAAATAAAAAAAAAGACAGAAAAGTAAAAGAAAAAGAAACGACACATTATTTTTATCTTTGTTTGTCTCTATTTTTTTTTTTTTATTTTTTGATGTAATAATTGACATGATATTATGCTAGAAAGAATATATTATTATTATTTAATATGAATGGTCCAAGGTATATATACCCGTACATACTACTATAGATATAGACATGTGTATCGATTGTCTGTTTATATGTGTTTGTTCATGATAATGAAGAACCAAAAAGAGAATAGATAAGCAAACAAATAAACAAATATGCAACAATAAGACTTTTCTGCTTTTCCTTCTCCCCTCTCTTTTATTTTTTTTTCTATTAAACTTCAAATGTACCATATGATTCAACGCCATAATCAGCCAATAACTGTTGTTGGCCCTTATCAACATCGTTAGTATAGGATGCAGTAATAGTAGTGGCAGTGGCAGTAGTATTGCCATCACTATCAATGCTTGTATTGATTAAAATAAATGACAATACAATCAGAATGGAGCCGACTATATACCATGGAGTGATTTGTTTACCCCTGAATATGAAATCACCAAACATAGCCAATGGCATTGTAAAACTCAAACCTATTGTAACAGTCAATGGAGACGTCAAAATCACGGCTTTAGCCCAACAATAGTCACTTAGGAAAGTAACCGAACTATTCATTATAATTATTGAAATAATTCTGAAATCCCATTTGAATTCGAAACTTTCCCAGCCAAAATAATTGAAAAGTACTAAAATTGGCCATAATCCAATAAATGTAAATAATCCAACAAATCCCAGATATAACCTGATGTCGATCTTACTTGAACCAGCATTATTTGTACGATTGTCATTATTGGAAATGTGTACTAAAGATTTTTTAAAAAATGTGCTGTAAACCCCATAAATTAAAGCACCTACCAATGCTAACACATTTCCGATAACGATACTTGCATATGAAAATTGATTGATATCGGACTGATTAGATACAGGAGTAGATTTAATAACAATAATAACAATACCAATAAATGAGATAGCCAACCCAATAAGTTTGTAAAGATTGATTGTATCAACCTTCATTATAACGCTAAAGAATAAGGTGAAAAACGATGCAGTTGATGACAATATAGTCTGTGCTGTCACTGAAGTATATAATAACGAGGTATTGGTGGTTACATTAGCAGCAAACCATAGAGTACAGAAGATCATACTCAACTTAATAATAGAAGACAGTGGTATTATTTCATTGTCACCAGCGCTATTATCGTAACTGTGACATTCTTTAGATTCATCAAATTTTTCATTATCGCTATCATTATCTGGTTCAATTAAATGTGCGTAGTATTGCGATTTGTAGGCTGTTTGAATATCCCAGTGACCGCCATTATTCCAGAATAATTTTATCAGTTGTTTTAAGAGGGGCAAAAGATATAAGGAACATGAGGAGATAGAACAAAAAGTGATAAATATGGGTTTTTTGTAGTAGTTGGATTCAAATATAGAATTCAATAAAAATGACGATGATACCCATGCCACAACCACGATAAATAACATAAACAGTCCCAGGTACCAATTATTATCTTTATTTGATAAGTTTATATATCTCAGCATTTTCATAATTTATGTTCATATATATATATATGTATATTTGTATGTTTAATATTCAATAAATTTATAATGCAACTTCAGATAAGCAAAAAGGAAAACAAAGAAAAAAAAATTAAAACAATTTGAAATCCAGGTTTTAGTCACTTCTTTATTATGTCTCTTTGATTAGAGAGAATTATAAAGATGATAAAAGTAAAAGTAAAAATATAATTATACGAAACAGGATACACTCAAAGTTTTGAAAAAGTTGAAGTCTTCATAAGGCTTGTTCTCGAAATGCTTCATTATTTAAATACATACATGATCTAAAATCAGCAAATAAAAGAGAATAATAATAAAAAAAAAATTAAACGTATTCCATTCTATACTTTATTCTCATCCTCTTTTTGTAAACACAATTTCTTTACTAACTCTACCCACTATCTTTAATGATATAGTCTCCTTGTTTCTGTGTTCTTTTCATGCCACATACTGATATCAATAATAATAACAACAATGAGAATAATAAACTATACGTTGCGTTTACTAGTCAGACAAAAGAAAAAAAGAGTCAAATAAAAAAAATAAATAAAAACTGTGTACACCCGTGCCGCACAGCCATTTAACTCGAACAGGTTTGGAAAGAATTAAAAAAAAAAAAAAAAAAAGGGAAACAACAAGTAAGAAAAAAATACAAAAATGACTCTCCCCCCCTTTGTTTGTAAAAATTGTGAGAGCAAAACAAAAAATGAGAGAGAGAACTTTTTACTGCTCCCAAGAAAAAAATTAAAAAAAAAGAAAACTGTGGAAACTGGCACGTGATCTACAGTTCTTGTTCAATTGGTTTGAATTGTGTAACATTTGCGATCGTGTTCGATTCGTCTGTGCCCCTCTTTTCTCCCCGTTCCACTTTCCCCTCATGGTATAATAATCAATTTGCACCGTACAAAATTTGACAAACATCCATTATTGGCAAATCCACCACACCAATTGTCTGTTCATGTAGATATTTATTGCTTGGCTCATTTATCGAAATCTCTAAATTACTGCTTCCATCTGTAATATATCTAAAATCATCCAAGCTCGGAGACATTATATCCTCTCTATACAGATTCAATCCAACGTATGCAAACATCATACCCATCAATCCTAAACATTCACTCCATATTAGCCATCTTCTATCCGGTAGTAAATCTAACAGAAACTGTAAAATTTTGTGGTACTTGTTGTTGCTGTTGTTATTGTTGTTATTTAATCTTGAAGGTTCATCTCTTGGTAACACTGATATAAGAATACATGTTACTAAAATCAAAGTAGCAATAAAGTGATGAACAAAAAAATAATAGTCTGATGATGTTGGAGGTTTAATCTCTCTTTGTCTCATTATTGGTAATGTTCTAAGAATTTTGTTTGACTATAGATCTTCATCTCTTATTTCTTTTTTTCTTTAAATGATATGAAATGAAACTATTTCTAATATATATATTGATTTGTATTGTTTAATACTTCAAAAAATCTTCTACTTTATATTTTTTTTTCCTTTTTTTTTTTTAACTTTGTTTTATTTTGTTTTTCCTTCTTCCTCTGTATTCCATAAAATAAAGTTGTTAAAAAATCACATAAATTAAAAAGAGAATTGGAAAGTGTTATATATGGTAAATCTCAATTAATAGTATCAACTAAAAATAAATAAAAAGGTATTGGAATATGTATATGCATATATATGTATATATATAATATTATTGAATGATGTAAATTTATGTTGTTCTTTACGAAGACTGCTACAGTAATATTAAGAGGTTATATTATTATAACTATTACTGTTGTTGGTGTTGGTGTTACTGTTGTTATTATTATTAATGCTAGTGTCTTGACCACTGTTTAATAATTTTCGTTCTTGTCTACCTTTTTTCATGACTTGTTTCAATGCAGCTTTATCTAATGGATCTAATAATTCAAATGAACATAATAAACCTTCGCTAACAGTCATCACTGCCCCCCAATTATCAAACTCACCACAATAATTTGGCGCAGAAAATACAGTGACAAGACTTCTGTCATTGAAGAATTCATATCCATCTTCCACAACCATATGTGCTCTGCAAACCAGATCAAATCCAAACTTATTTAAAAACTTGTTAATTGCTACCTTATTATAACAGTAACTAACACCACGTTCATTATCTTCCCATTCGTTCGGTGAATCTGTTGGGTCAGACCATAGTAAGTCATTTACTAACCCAAAATCAGGGACATCGGTAGGTCTACTCACATGTCGAATTTCATCCATCGAATTCAATACAGGTGACAGACCACCATGAACACAAAAGATTTTGCCTGTTACAATTGCTGCTAACGGCAATGTGTTAAAAGTATCAATGAAATGTTTCCACGTCTTGATATTACAACGACGTTTACATTCATCGTAGAAGCCATACACTCTTGTCACATTGGCGCATTCATGGTTACCTCTTAAAAGAAAAAAATTCTCAGGGTATTTAATCTTATAACACAATAGTAATAAAATGGTCTCCAATGATTGTTTACCACGATCAACATAATCTCCAAGAAACAAATAGTTAGATATTGGTGGAAACCCACATTTGGAGAATAATCTTAGTAAATCACAATATTGTCCATGCACATCACCCACAATTTTTACAGATGGTGATAATTCTAGTAATGTTGGTTGTGATAAAAATATTTCTCTCGCCATTCTACAGATCTGGGCAATCTCATAATTCTTCAAACAGACATTTTTAGTCCGCTTGGCTGCATATCCTGCATCAATTAATCTTTCGATACAATTATCAATGTCAACTACTTTTTTCTTTTTAGGCATCATCGGCATATCGCCCTGTAATTCAGAACTATTTACGTTCGTTATTGATTGTCCAACAATTGTATCACCATCACTTGATTTGGAATTTAAATTTAGTTCACCATCCTCTTCATCAAAATGCATATTTTTAGGGATTTTGGCTTTACTACTAACTTTTACATTAAAATAATCAACATCATCTAAGTTACCATTTATCATTTTGTTTTCATCAATAATGTTAGGTGTGTGAACAGGAGTACTATAGATTGTATATCCACTAATCGAAGCACTAGCAGAGTTTGAACCACGCCTACTAGCGCTAGTGCTATTACTGTTAGTGATAGAGTTATCAACTGATGTGCTGTTATTACTTAGACCTTTATTATTATTACTATTACTATTATTATTATCTGATCCTGATAATAATTCTTTTATGTGTGGATGAATACCTATATTTTCAGATTTTCTAGTACTACGTGGTCTGAACTGTGAAGCATTTATTAATAAATTGTTATTATGAATACTATCTGTTTGATTTGTGTTTTCATTAGACGGTCTTATATCATGCATAGAGTTATGACGTTTAATGGAGAGAAGATGTTTTTTACTTTTTGATGTAGAGGAAGAAGAATTTTGTCTTGACTTAGATTTAGATTTAGATTTTGGATTCTCGATGGAAGTATTAATATAATCATCGTTATCATCATCTGTGATAGCATACTCACTGTAAATTGGTGAATTACCTGATGTATTTGTACCCACTTTTTTTAAAATTGGTGTCATTGGTTCGTTATTAATGCTGTGAGTATTGCTGACTCGTCTTCTAGAAGAGGACGGTAGACTAGTAGAATTATTCATATTGTTGGTAACACTAAAGGGGCTTGCTGTTGTAGAGTTTGTATTGTTATTGCCATTTGATTTTAGCAGAATAGATCCATTGTTAGTTCTTAGTGAAGATTGGGATTGACGAGATTTTAAAGATTTTCCAGAATGTATGGTTTCAGTTCTATAAATTTGGATAGGTTTAGAAGTATTATCAGGATCCAAGTTAACAGGATTAAATGTATTTTGCTGATTAAATACATTTTCATGACTAGAACCGTTACTTGAAGTTTGCCTGTTTGTTTTTTTTACGAGTGTTTTCGGTTTTGAACCTTTTGCTATAGAAGTGTTGTAATCATTATCATTACTATTATTAGATATATAACTATTTTTAGTTTGTTTAAATTTATTTTTATTTCTTTTTATACTACTATCAGCATTATCTTTATTAGTTACATTATGACTAATTTTCTTATTAGAAGATATTTTGGAATTTGAATTACCCATAATCTATTCTAATATAATTGTTTGATTGAAATATGTACGATACCTATATTCTAAGAGGCCAAAATAAAATAAAACAAAAACTAAAATAAAATGCAAATGCAAATGCTATTGAAATATGTTTTTTGGTTTTCTTATTGAAAAATTTCCTTTTTTTTTTGGCACACACACACACTTCTTTCTCTCTTTTTTTCCCTTTTCTCTTTCACACTATACTGAAATACCGACGGTCTCCTAGTCAGAAAGAATCATGTAGACTTATAATATCCAAATGCTCTACAAAGCCCACACACTCACGTACATGGATAGTCTTGTATCTATGTGAAAGTGAGTGCCTCTTTTTTTTTCATATCTTTCTAAATCTTCTTTCTTCAATTTTTCTTAAACGTTAAAAGGTAAGAAAAAAAAAAAAAAAAAAAAAAAAGAAAAGAAAAATTACCAAACCCTAGGGCTTCTGTTTAGGGCAGGAGTGCAAGAAAATGAGGGTTTCTCGACTGCAACAGAGTGAGTGTACGGATCTGTAGGTAGGGTAAGTGTGTTTCCCCTTTGTAATCTCTTCATTACCAATAACAACTGTGATGTTAGAAGAGAAAGAAGAGAGAAGAAAAGAGAAGAGAAGAGGAGAGTAGAAAACGAAAGACTTGAGTCATTTGAATAGTGTTTTGAAATCAATTATGTATGTATAGGTGGATGGGTATTCATTATATATCCAATGGTTTTGTACATATATGTAATACGTGTGTAGACACAATACTATGCAATCTATTCAACAGACAGATTTTGATGCCTTCTCAGCTAAATTGGCCTGTATCTCAAAGGGCTATTTACCGACAAACAGGCAAGCTTTAATTGATCCCATCGAGAAATGGGACCAATTTTACCAAGATTATAAATCATTATATTTTGAATATTTGAATACTATCAAAATCTCAACTTTAAAGGGCAAAAGACTATTCTTAAAGATTACAAGAGCTATGCAAAGCTCACAGCCTGTGATGAACTATGGTACCTATTTAAGAACATTATCAATTGATATACCATTATTACAATATCTCAACAGTAACCTCATTCATAAACAATGTCAGATTGTTAATCTCGGTTGTGGTTCTGATTTAAGATGTTTGCAAATTTTGAATAACAAAGATATTTTCCCTCATGTAATAAAATATATTGATTTAGATTTTAAAGAATCTGTAGAGTTGAAACAATCAATCCTAAAATCTATTTCATCCTCCCAAAATTCCCTTGTGCCGATTGATACCACATGGGGTGGTAGATTTGAAGCAGTGGCTTCTGATTTAAATGATTTAGACAACACCCTGTTAATATTAAAATCAAAACTTGATGTTAAGATTCCCACAATTTTCATCACAGAATGTACACTATGTTATATCAAGGAAAAAGAGTCGCAGGATTTGATTGATTCAATAAGAACAGTTTTTGATTCTGGATTATGGATATCATATGATCCTATCGGCGGCGCTAATAGCGATAATAGGTTCGGTATTATAATGAAGGAAAATCTATTGATGTCTAGAAATTTGGATTTACCAACTTTGTTATTATATAATTCAAAAGAAAGTTATTCAAATAGATGGAAGAATTATAAAGATGTTAAGATTCAAAACATGTGGGATTTTTTAAATTCTAATCTTCATCCAATGGAATTAAAAAGATTGCAATCCTTACAGTTTTTAGATGAATTTGAAGAATTGAAAATTATGCAAAATCATTATGTAACAATGAATGCTCGGTGGTAATATATAAAAGTATACATACATATATATATATAAATCAAAAACGAAAGGGAAAATAAACATTAGTAGATACTCATTTAACGAAACAATTCACCGTTTGCTTCACCTTTAAATCTCCACTGTCCTGAAACATGTTTATCACTCTGTAGTTGGTATAGTCGCCATGCTTCTCTAATATGTTCAGGTAAAATTGGGCTATTATTATACCTTTCTATACTGACATCCGTTGAATTAAACTGTTTAACTAATTTATTATATTGATCAATCAGGCCTACTCTAATTTCATTTGTATTCTTGTTATCTTCTTTTAATAATTTATTGCCCTTTTGAATCTCTTTCATATTATCTTCTTCGTCGTCAAAATATTCATCGCTTTCGTTTATGTTAATATCGTCGTTTTCATCTTGTTCTAAAGTTGTAAGCAAATGATTATTACCGCTATTACTGCTACTATTATTACTATTAGTAGTAGTATGATAGTTATCAGAATCACTCTTAATATTTTTATCAAGTGTTAATCTTTCTACTAATATAGTCAATTTTTTTAAATATTTCTTTAATCTATGACCAATTATCTTTCTTTTATCAAATTGACAAATCATATAATTTATGAACCATTTCTTTCTAACTTCCAAAGTCAATTCAATAATCTCACCAGCAAACACTTTACCAATTGCTTGTAAGAAAACCCTAATATTCTCAGTTATATTCTGTCCACAGACAAGACTAGCTAATCTTTTAACTTGATTTTTATTCAACGATGTTCTGTGAAACACTTCAAATCGACTATTTTGGTCATCATCCAAATTTAATATTAATAACTTAAACTGGTCTTCAAAACTTAATTCCTCAATAGGTTGTAATTCTTCAAATTCTTCATTCCTTTGATTTTCATATATGTCCCGAATAAATGTCAGCCCTTGAGGTACTTTATTTATTTTATCACCTGTTGTTGTTATCTGATTATTAGTGCTGGTAATGGTAGTAGAGGGTATTTTAATTTGTTTCTTTCGAAGAGGTTTATAGTGTATTATATCAGAAGGAACAAAAGTATTCATAGTTCCGCCAGTTCTGAGATCTTTAATTTTCCACGATACATAGTCTTGATCTTCTGAGATAATTTGTTCAATCATTTGCTTGATAGAATAATAATTTGCTGGCGTTAAAAGTGGCGGATAATTCGTCTTTGGTATAGTATCTAATGGGCCTTGTGGTGGTATATCAGACATGGATGACTGTTTTTTATGGTGCTATTTATATAAGAAAATAGTTAACTGGGTCAGATAGAAATTACTAAGTTGCTAGTAGTAAACTCTCACAGGTAAATGTACACGTTTGTTTTGAAACACCTAAATATATTTACAGATATGCTAATATCTTTAGTCTTGACTACTTCTTTCCTTTTTAATACTTTACTTAAATATTATCATATGCCGTTGTTAAGTTATTTGAAGAATATTCATTTATTGTTTTTCCTCAGAAACCTTTACTTTCATTTTCTCTTTTTCTAAAGTACATTTTTCACAGGCCTAGATATAATAGAGAGCATCTATAAATAATAGTCTTTCTTTTATATCTTTTATTATCTAGATTATGTTGATTATATAAAGTTATATATGTTCATACAGATACATAAATACGTACATGTAGATATCTGTAAAGCTTCATTCTCCTCTATTTAATTATCTTTCTCTTTTTTCGAATTTTCATCGTTGTCGTGCTGTTCTTTAAAAACAGCTTTAAGGCCAGATAATATCACTACAGTCAATGGCCCCAATAAAGGTAGATAGACTGCCAATTTATGTTCTTGTGGGAAAAAGTTTTGTTGCAACATTTCACCATGAAAAAATGCTCTTTCACAATTTTTAACAATTTGGTTACTCATAATCAAACCTTTGTTCCAATCTTTGTCACTACCTTTAGATGGGTTATTCAATAAATCAATCAACTCTAACCTTGTATCTAGTGCATCAGTCAAATCTTGTAGGACTTCTTTAGGAACAGTCATTTGTTCAAACTGTTTTGTTAGTTTCACCAAAGACCATAATGTGTCAATCGACTTATTTAAGTTTTCGATAATTCTTATCCTCTTTAATGAATCAATGACTAAGTATGGTGATGTATATTCAAAATCTTTATCATCAGCATTGATTCCCTTATTACTGTTATTTGCAATGCCCAAGAAACTTAGTAAATCTTTAATGAATTTCAATAATATTGGATTCAAATATTCTTCTGTTATTAAGGAGTTTGCTTCTAAAGACGACTTGTTTACGATTAAAATCCCCCAACGAGGTACAACAAAACTACCCCACTCAACTGGAGCAGCAGTGATAGTACTATTACTGTCATTATTATTGCTCTCATGTAAAATTTTTAATCCATTAAGATCATTATTTTTATTTGGAAAAACAATAACTAAATTAATGGCATTTTGTTCGACAAAATAATTATTTGATGATAGCTCTGATAGGTCAATAATATGGGACAAATCATGCCATGTAGGATTATTGATTTGGTTCAATTTATTTAGATTCAAATCATTAAAATGATCTATCTGTGTATCAACAGTGAAATTATATAATGGAGATATTAATTCTCTGAAAGGTGTAAAAATCTTTGTTAAGCTTTTATCAATTTCCCATGATACCGGATTGCCATTACCATTTAATAAAGAGATACTTAAATGAATATTAGGAGTGTAGTTTATTGCAAATTGCTCGGAATCGAGAACACTATTATATTGATTTGGTTCTGTCTGACCAGGTTTTAAAATCCATTGATTATATTCAATTTGGAATGTATGTTCTACTAAGATTTGAGCAATGAAGAAAGGTAAATCATTACTTGCCACAGATTCATCATTAAAGTATATTGTGGTGACCATAGAATCATAAGGTAGACTATATCCTATAAATTCATCAAGTACTAAATCTACCACATGATAATTATCACGATTAGAATCATATTCTGTACTAATTAAAGTCTCATTGTATGGGAATATTTCTAGTGACCAGTCCACATATTGTCTTTTGGATCTTAATAAATAATTGACCTGGACTTGTACGGCATCATGAATATCTGGGAATCGATATGTATCAGATTTGATGAATACAGGGATGGTTAAGTGGATCTCTTTAAATTTAGCATCATGTAAAGTTTGGATATATTCAACAGGCAATATGGCTCTATATATGTTGGTTAATTTATACCAAAGCGGTATACCAATAAAAATATATAGCGCCAAAAATACTACTGCCACAGATTTTCTTAGTCTTAATGTAGTTGCCATTGGCAAATAAAGGATCGTCAATCAAAAGAAAATAGAGATAAAGGCTATAGAGCGGAGGTAAAAAAGTTGTTAATATAATTAACAAAAAAATGAATGGTGCAATTATTGGTTATGTTGCACGAAAAAGCTTTGTTAAAAGTTGGTCAAAGGCTGCAGTACTCAAGTTTTTCACCTAATCAGTAGTTGGTAATATCATCATCAGATTATGGAGGTTTGTAGTTCACAAACATATTTGGCGAATTCTGAAAGAAAGAAAAAACAAAAAACAAAAAAAAAAAAAAAAAAAGAGGGAAAATAACAAATGTCCATACAAAATACAGACGTCACGAAATAAGAAATGACACAATGACAGTTATCATAAGAAAAAGCTATCAAACTTATTATCAAAAGTATATTGAAGAGTTCATACAAGATATATTTAACTACTTATTCGTGTGCAAGATTCAAAATATGTTTTACTCTTTATATCTCTATTCACTTGCATATCTTGTCACACATTTAACATGTTAGAATAAAGACATAGAAGATGACAGTATATAATGATGATGACAATAATAAGTTAGCAAAAATGCTACGTGGGTACAAACAAAAAGGAAAATACAATAATAGGTGACAAATTTATCTTTTTTTAATCTTTTATGTCAAGATAATAAGGATATGATTCATACAGAGTAATAATCACAATAATTCACAAGAAGTGTCAACATCTCCTCATTACCCTTTTAACCACTCATATTAGGGAAGGATTCAATTATCTAAAAAGGCATTACTATTATCAAAACTAAGCGAATTCTTAGATTGTTTAAAATGTATAGTTGTTGGGAATTTATAATCACAAGTACAAATATTCCACCATTATCATTATTTGATTTTTTTTCTATTATTACTGTATATCTAACTATTTTATAAGTTTTTGCTAGTATTATCTAATTACTAGGTGTTTGAACATTTTATTGCAGTTTAACAACTTTATAATTTTATATTACAACTGGAATGAAATATAGAGATAGGTGGAAATACAATACTTCTATTCCAACCAAACTAAAAGGATAACAAATACACTCTAAAGCACAAATAAAAAAAGTTCTTAATTCTTTCAGTACTTAGAGTTTAAAATGAACTTTGTATATTTTGCTTGTTTTTCTTGGTTACAGATATTGTATCAAAACATTTGCTCCAGAAGAAGTATCACACACTTTCACATAATTTAACACAGTATAAAAAATAAGATAAAATAAAATTCTAAATTTCACTATATATATTTGTTCCTAATTTTAATTAATGTTTAATAATGACTATAATAATAGTAATAATAAGTTACTGGGGAAAGGGGATCTAAAACAAAAGGTAATACTAATGTAAATTTAAATTTAAAATAGAATAAAATAGAATAAAAGTTTTTTCAACACCACTTCTTGATATTCTTCTTTTGTTCTTTTCCGTTTTTTTGTTTGTATATGAGTAAGCCAAAGAAATAAATTGAAATAGGCATATTTTATCTAAGGAAGAAAGATAATAATAGTCTATACTAGAAATAAAAAATGAAAGATGAAATTGAAAATAAAAATAAAAAATAAAAAATAGAAAGGAGAAAGAGAATAAAAGTTTATTTTTTTCCTTTCCTTTCTTGTTTCTTCTTTTACCTGGTTGGAGAATGTTCTCTTGGAGCACCACTATCTCTAGTTCTGTAAGGATCTCTTGGGGTACCATATTCACCTCTTGGGGCACCGTAATCACCCATCGGAGGAGGAGGACCTCTTGGGGCACCATAGCCACCTCTTGGAGCACCATATCCACCACGGTATCCACCACGATAATCATTTCTTGGGCCACCGTAACCTCCACGATATCCACCTCTTGGAGCACCATAGCCACCACGGAACCCACCTCTTGGAGCGCCGTAGCCACCACGGAATCCACCTCTTGGAGCACCATAACCACCTCTGAAACCACCACGGTAACCACCACGGCCACGGAATCCACCTCTACTAGATCTTCTAATAGGTGGTGGATTGTCATCTCTTTCCACAGAGATGACAGAGCCTCTGACTTCAATGTTATTCAATTTGTTCAAGGCATCGTTTAAGATATCTTCGTTTGGGAATTCTAGAGCACCGGTACCATCGAAATCTCTTGTATTGACACTTGAAAAAGTCGTTTCTAATTGGTGCTCTCTTGCTAAATCTTTCAATTCTTGCCATGAGCAACCTTCTGGCAGGTTTCTTAAAGTAACACGGTATCTCTTAGCAGGTAACTTGGAGAAAACAACTTCTAAAGGTTGATTAGCAAAAGATTTACCATTAACTTCTTCGATAGCACGAGATGCAGCTTCTGGTTCTTCAAATTCAACGAATGCAAAACCATTAAGGATTTTAACTTCTTTCATTGGACCAAAGGGACTGAAAATTTCATTTAATTCCGATTCTTGGACATCTGGTGGGAATGGCCTAACAAACAATCTAGTTGTGGATAATTCACCGCTATCAACATCATGTGGATGACGAGTTGGAGGATGACCCTCATAGCCGTGATGTGCTGGTGGTGGTGGAGGATAGTTATGTTCATTACCATAAGGTTCTGGTGGAGCAGGTTGGTGTTGTGGTGGATAATAAGGTTGTAATTCTGGTTTTTCTGAGCTACCATTAGAGTCTTCTTCCATTGGAACATTCCCTTGTTCTTGGTCTTGTTCTTGTGTTTGTTCTTGCTCTTGCTCTTGCTCTTGCTCTTGTTCTTCTCCTTCTTGTTCTTCTCTGTTCTCTACTTGTTCTCCTTCCATGTTGACAGATTCTTCTTGTTGAACATCTTCAGTAACAGGTTCCTGTTCTTGCGGTTGTTCTTCAACAGTAGTTGGTGGAGGTGGAGGTGGAATGTCACCTTGAGAATTATTTTCTTCAGACATACTTACTGATATTCACTGGCTTAGCTAGTTTGAACTTAGTAGTCTCGATAAGAAGATAAAAATGAACACAAAGATAAGAGAACTGATGTAAGTAATAGAGTGGATACGATTCCTCTCTAGAAATAAAAGTCGAACAAGCAAAATGGTCAACTTCGTTATTAAAAAAAGGTATATGGTTCTCAGTTTCTTTCCTTCGTGTTTCTCTCTTCTCTTTCTCTTTTGGGCTTGTTTGGATGAAAATTTTCTTCTTGTGTGGGTGTGTGGATGTGCATTTACACTGCCCGTTCGTTAGAAATGACAAATGCTGTTCAAAAGCTTTTTGGATGTAGAATCACATCAATATTTACAGACCACATGACATGGTGATGATCTCAAGGATAATGCTTCGTGTTTTGATAAGACGCATTGATATTTGTGGGATACGGGTGGAGGAGAAGAAGGGTGTGGTTAATTTGCTGAAAATATGTTGTATATAGATATGTAAATATATATATGTTGTTGTTTTTCTATTTTTAAAAAAAAAAAAAAAGAAAGAAAGAAAAAAAGCAAAAGACTCAATTTAGTCTGGTTTATACCCAGATTGAGGAACCATATTGATCCATGCGGTTAGCTAATTGTTGGACATTGGAATTCCATTGAATCAATTTCTCATTCATTTTTTTGATTTGGTTCAAATTGATGATTCTTGGTTGAACCCAGGTAATAGTGACCAACTGATTAACTTGGTCGATTGACCCCTTGATTAAACCCAATGAAATGGCTTTCATAATGAGGTGCTCTACGTCAGTGATGTTATCAGTGAGGTGAGTTGCCTTGGCGATCTGTTCGAATGATAAGATTCTTAAATTTTCAACAAAGATCAATTCAATCAAGGTCATGATGCAAATCTTCTGTCTTAAGAAAAGTAATGTTGAAGTATCTGTTTGATTATCCTCTCCTGTAATGTTGAACAGGTTTAAGTCACGGTATGGAGATGATGGCTCAGCAGCTTGGTTTAGCAATTCATTGAATCTATTGAAATCACCTTGTGATAGACTGATCAGGATATCAACGACATATTTCAGTTTTGGGTTGACGGGACTGTTCGGAGCAGTGGAATCTGTTTGCAGACAGTCTTTTAAGATTGGATGTTGTAACAGTTCCCCAAAGTTATAGATTTTATCACCTTTGATTGCAGAAATACATAATTTTAGTTGCAGATCGGAATTTAAGTTTGCATACTCACTCTCTTTACCAATTACATTGTTATTGTTTTTATCTAAAGTAGACAGATATAACAAACTTGTTGTGTAAAATGAGTTATAGTCCCCTTTCAAATCATAATATATAGAATTAACTTCGTAGAACTTATTTATAATGAAGATCGGAAGTTCTTCCTTCAAACTACTGTTCAGGTTAGAATTGGAATTGGAATTGGAATTAGAGCGGGGATAGAAAATGCTGCTGTTATTGTTATTGAGATACAGGGATTCAAATTGGTTTAGATAATCTTTGCCGACAACTATATTGTTGAGATACAATTGGTTTTTAGAGATTTCTAAGTGAATCAAAAGGTTTGAGTACAGATAATTGATATAGTTCCTTCTTGGTTCATTTTTATTTTTCAATTCATTTAATTTCTTATCAAATGTATTTAGCAGGAATCTCAAATCAGATAAATTATGTTCATAGTTATTATCTTGGGAAAATAGCAGAAAATTGACAATGTCCAAGGGATTCAATTTATCTAAAAGAAAGGATAGGATGAAATCATTGTATAGATCTAGTGATAATTGAGGATCTAATTTGATCAACTGTTTCAGTTGTAAAGTCAATTGGTACCATAACTTATTGTTATACGAGTTAAGGATGGATTGGAAAAGTGAATAAATTTCAGTATTATGGCTGTTGTTATCATCATTATTATAGTGTTTTGTGTAGATGGTTGTCAAACGAGAGTCAATATCAGACATAATGTTATATATATATATATATATATATATATATATTCTTTCCTGTTTTAGTGCCTTGTGTTGGTTGAAACCACGACTTATGATAATACACTAGTGTTTCTACAACGAAATTCTAACATGATATTGCTACATCATATATCCAACAACCTTTGTAACAGAGTGATAATCACACCAAATAATTCTGTGGCAAATACTATTCATTTTTTGTGTATTTTTTTTTTCATTTTTCATTTTCTTCCACTCAAGAGAATGTTTTATTGAAATTGCACATCCGCACACCCAGACCCTCTGGGTTCTAGAACAATCAGCTCAAAGGGCGATCCGCACGGTGTTGTCATTGATTCTGTTCTTTTGTTCTTCCGTTCTAAGAGCAGGAATGAGTGAAAAAGAAAGAAAGAGAGACAAGAGGAAAGAAAAGAAAAGAAGACGGGAACTTATCTTGCTTTTTTCAGGTGACATAATCTATGCTAGTGGCATATGCAGATTCTTTTTGTGTGACACAACAGTATTGTTAGATAACTGAAAACCTCAATTATACTTTCAAACACACGCAAACATACAAACATATAAACGTACAAATATATATATATATATATATATATATACATATACACATATACACATATACGCATATATATATAAAAATAATACACAAATAAGCAATAATGGATGTTACTATTAAAGCTACAGATATGTCAGATGATCTGAAAGATCAAATACTCGCAACCATTAAAGAATTGATGGCACCATTAACTAACAATAAGTCGTTGGAGAGAGACGTCGCACATGAAATCAAAGTTAAATTAGATAAGGAATTCGAACCTACATGGCATGTTATTATCGGTAAGAATTTCGGTTCTTTCATAACACATGAACAAGGTCATTTTTTATATTGTTATTTTGGTCCATGGGCTATTCTACTATTCAAGACAGCATAAAAAAACATTAAAAGCATTAAAAACTAACAGATAGGCAAGAAAATGGGTAAATATATACCATTTAATAGCATACTCATATATATGTGTATGTACATATACTATGTAATTCCCTCCCATTAATTCCATATTATTATCCCTCGAGAAGAGAATTTCTGATGTTTTTTTGTCTTAGTACTTCTTCGTGTGAAGTTACATTGCGTCGGTAAAGTTCGAGAGAAAAAAAAAAAGAATAGCATATACATTATACACACCCTATCTTTTTCTTCTTATTTTTATTTTTATTTGATTTTTTCGATTTTTGCTTTGATATATACATAGAAATACAATATTATCTTTAAGATACAGAGTACCAGTAATATGACCAATAATATTATCATACATAACATTGAACAAGAACAACAGTAATAGGGCAATCTTAAATTAAAATAAGAAATAAAAAATAAAGAATAAAAAATAAAAAATAAAAAAAAATAAGTTGTAATGACCACTACCGCTCCTGATACCAAGGAAAATATTCTAAATGATCCTCCAATCATAAAGAGGAAAGTTGGCAGACCTGGAAGAAAAAAGCTGGATGTTGAATCCAAAAACAAAAGAACACAGCAGAATAGAATTGCACAACGTGCATATAGAGAAAGGAAAGAACAAAAGTTGAAAAATTTGGAGAATAAAATTGTTTGGTTGGAACAATTAAACTTACAGAATCTGAATGAAATTAATTTCATTAATGCTAATCTGAAAAGATTGTTGGATGATTTGAAACAATATAGATCCTTTAATGATGATGATCTTTTTTTACTGAAATTTTTAAATGAAAAAAATGATATTAAATCTCTGATTAATAATGAAATAAGTAAAATTAACAACAATCTAAAAGAGTCAAATATAAATAGAAGTAATCATCATGATGAAGATAATGATAATGATAATAAAGTTATACCTAATACGGATTTAAAATTGAATAATAATATACAACCTTTATCTTCCAATAATAATAGTTTTGATTTGATAAATACATGGGTTAATACTACAAGTATAACTAATAGCAATAGTAATAATAATTCAAGTAATTGTGATAGTAGTCCTGATATAATTGACAACAATATTAGTAACAATATTAGTAACGGTAATAATAATAGTAATAATAATAATAATAATATATGGGACTCTTTTCCTATATTAGATAATTTAACAAGTATTAGTAGCGACGATGTATTGGATTTCAATAACGCTTTTGAAGATAATAAAGGGTACAAAGATATTTTAAAAGTGAAAAATATTGATAATAATAATATAGATATAATTTTAAATAATATAGCATTTCCAGATATATGGGAAAATTCAAACAAAGATATGATTCTAAAGGATAATATTAATAATAATAATGATCTGGCGTCCAATTTAAATATTTTACCATTTGATTGTAATTGTGGTGGGGTATGTTTTAACAATCAAATATCATTTGATAATAAGTATAATGACGATAGTAATTATAATAATGTTGTGTGCAACAGTGCATGTAATAGTGCGTGTAATAGTGATGATGACAATGATGATGACTACAACGATGATACTGCTGTAATAAAATGTGATTTATTAACAAGACATTTACTAAATAAGGAATCCATACAATCAATAATAAATGATAAGAATTTTATGAATAACAATACCACTAATGATACCTTTAATGCTAAATTCCCGCTATCATGTTCGCATTTTATTAGGAGAATTAAAGTTAGAGATGAAATTTCTTTTGAGGATGAGGTAGAAAAGTTGTGTAATGAATTAATGATTAAATGTAGACATGATCCAGTTAATGAGTCAATACTGCTAGAGAAAGGGGAATTGAAAAAGGCTATAGTATCGTAACAAGGATAAATCTAAATATTATCATTTTTGTTATTATTATTATTATTATTATTATTATTATTATTATTATTATTATTATTATTATTATTATTATTATTATTATCACATGATGTTATGAAAATCTTTTTCAGCCTATCGTTTTATATAATGTCTTATTAAATTCCAATTGATCTATGATAGAACTCTTTTTTCTTTATCTCATTTAGTATCAGCAGCTTCTTCATAACACTTTTCATCCCACTTCCAGGTTTCAGAATCTGTATATACTTTCTCTTATTTTCTCTTTTCCGATTCTAGCTTGAAGACAAGAAATGAAAGCCATGTCAAACCTGTGCGGAACTATGATATTCCGTCAATCCCTCAATATTTCGTTATTGCGATTTTATTTTCCGTTCCGTTGTCCGATTTTTTCTTTCTTTCTTTTTTTTTTTTTTTTTGTCTTTTGTTTAGATTTTTGTAAAATGTAGACGTCAAAAGATTCAATATTTGAAGAAATTTATATAAATGCAACGATATTATACGTATGTATATATACACTTCTTATATACGAGTTTGACACAGAATAACTTTTAAGGTTTATACACTATCCCATTTATCTAAGTTTATAGTAGGATTAAGAAGGAGTAACGGGTGGTAGTGTGAGGCAAAAAATAGTGAATCGTTTGTTGGTTGATGTTATACTAGATAAAAAGCGTATTTATTAAAGTGAATTCAATTATTATTTCACATTCCTTTCTATTTGTTTGTTTTTATTTTTTTCTTATTTCATTTTTTTTTTCTTTTGGCACGGTTTTAAATTATAAATAATGTCTGATATTCCTTCTACAAATTTGGGTAAAATGATTGATCAGAGTTTGGCCAATTTATCTTTAAATAATAATGATATCGAAAATGTTGACCCTTCAAATGATTTAAATTCAAATGTTCTACAAAATAAAGATAAATTTTTTAGTTCAAATCTTAAAAAGGGCTTCAAAAGAAAGCGATTAGATCCAAGTCTAAATATAAATAGTTTAACGCCTTTGACACCTAACACAGTTGATTTTCCTACTGGCAATGACAATTCTAATAATGCTAATAATAAGAATACTACTAAAAAAGAAAATATATCCGTAGAACCAAAACCGATGTCTGCCACTGCAAGAATTATGTTGAAATTATATGGTGATAAAACCCAACAAATGAAAGAATCTAGGAAGAGTGAATCTGTTAAGTTGAACAAAGAAGTGAACAGTACGACCATTTCAAGTATCTCTAATAAAACCGTAGTTCCTGATATGGCAAGCAGTTATTCACGAGACGTACTGCGAAAATTTAATGAAAAAATTGGCTCCAAGAGTTCTAGGATATCTAAAACAGAAAAAAATGAAAATCTTTTAAATGAAAAGGATCAATTTAATCAAGATGATACAGATATTGATAAGGGCAACTTAACAAAAGAAAATTTTTATGAAAAAAATGCTAAGTCGGAATACATTAGTTCGAACACTACACTGTCATCAAAATCATCTGCTTCAACCTATTTTGGTGACACACAAGATTTATCTACGAAGGGTTTTGATGGTGATATCAAGGGAAGTATATTTAATGATACAGTTGAAGTCACATTAAAATGGAAGGATCATTTACCTGGTATTGATCCAAACACTAAAATTCTTATTATCAGTAAAGATATCGTTTCCACGTTATATTCGTTGAAAAATGAAAAAACTTCGTCTCCAACTATTTTTAATAAAGACACAAATTCACTAGCCATGGATTATGATAGTAAAAATAATGAATGGTATATGAAGAACCTTTTTTTGCCACCAGGGATATATAAATTACAATTTTCAATTAATGGTGGTATATATCATTCGAATTATTTACCCACTGCAACAAATACTAAAGGTAATATAGTCAACTGGTTTGAAGTACTGCCTGGATATGACATTGTAGAACCATTCCGTGAAGAGACTACAACTGCTCATACACATAATAAGAAACATGCAAATAAAGATAAGAAGGATCAATCATATAAATCAATAACTTCATTGACCGATTTTACTGGTGTATCAAGATCAAGTTCTTCTATAAATAAAAGAAATTCAAATTCATCATTTTTCATGTTTGGTTTACGTAAATTTACTACATTAGAGAAACCAACACTAAAGGTAAACTATTCTAATGAGATTCCTGAAATTTTTAAATTTGATAACCTGGATGATGATATGGATAGTAATGATGAAGGAAACGCTACAAATTTTGATAAAAATTTTGATTTTACATTATCAAAGGTAGTGGATATCAATCAAGACTCTTTATTCTCTAATATTCAAAGAATAGCTAAGATGACCACTGAAGAGGCAGAAGAGTATTTTTTAACAAAATATAAAGTTCCAGATTTACCCATTTATTTGAATTCTACATATTTGAATAAAAATTTTAATAAGAATAATACGATTAACAATATCATACCACATGTAAATTTAAAACATCTGTTAACAACATCAATCAAAGATAATACTGTTTGTGTTGGTTGTACTATAAGATATGAAGGTAAATTTATTACTCAAGTCATTTATGCTCCATGTGACTATGACAAATAGACACATAGCAATACTTGTTAATAAAATAATCTACTCAATTTCTGTCACTGGAAGACTTATATTGATATATTTATTTATCTATAGAAGGGTTAAGAACTGACAATAGATGATTTTTATATCTCTAGTGTATATAGTCACCACCTTTTTTTAATGATTAATGAACATTCATTCTAAATAGATATACATATATAAATTATGCAAGAAGTAAAAACAATATTATATATTATTTGTTTTAGTTATTTGGTTGATGAAGCATTTTATTCTGACTGTCATTTTGTGTAGTTTAAATAGTAACTACAACACAGATTTATAACTTATCGGAGTGGAATAATTAAGCCCATGTTAGTTATTTTTAGGTTTGAAATAAACTAGACAGACCATACAATAAGGTATTTTTGGGTTTATGTAAAGCATTTTTTCCCTACCAGTTATTTTTAAATAGCCATGCTAGATAAAAGAAAATAATCATCAAAAATTAACTCTGCTTTCATCAAAAAAAAAATAGTAGGTAATCAAAATTATTATATCCAATGAATTTTATATAATAACTCCAAGGGTAACTATGATGGTTCTTATTTCTCAAATTCATAACCAAAATAGTTATATATATCTTCCGCATTATAATCAAGCGTATCAAAGTCTGTATTACCATATTGAAGATATTTTTGTTCAAGCATTTCTGTCCAAGGCTGTACAAAATCTAACCCAATATTTGTACTTCCCGAAAACCAATCAATGGCTTTATCAGGTAATAACGGGTTGTCACTTGTTGATATTATGGTAGTGTCTAAAATAACATTGTCATTATTATGTATGATAGGATTGAAGGAGGAATTAACTATTGAGGCTTCGTTTTCTACTGTCATTATATCGGCATTGTTTTTGTTGCGTATATTTGAAAAGGATTTTGATGGTTCCACTATGGTCATATTACACTTTTTAGTAGTGTTGGAATCGTCCAAGTTGTTATCTTGATTTGGAACTACACATACTTTTACTTTCTGTTGCTTGTTAGTTTTATTTGTAGAGGCCAGTGTATTTCCATTATCCTTTGTATTAATCTTGTATAGAGGAGCAGTCGCAAAATCATTTGAATTGTCTTGTGAACGATTTTCTTTTATTATGATTTCACGATTTACTAATAATTTTTTGTTTTGTTCCTTTTTTAGAGTCATTTCTTTACAAAGATATAATAATATTGCTGAATATCTTAACGCCAAATGTAGTTCATCAGGGCTTGCTTCTTTTAATGTTATTGCAGCCAATTTGATAACATTAAGGGTTTCATCAAGAGATATACAACACAGTTTTAAAATGGTTCTAGCCTCGGAATTCCCGACCGTCTCACCTGAGTTGGTCAAAGTTAAATAACATTTTACCAGGAAAGAAACGGCACGAACTATTCGCATTACCCATTTGACTGGCATGTATTTTAATAATTTTAATTTATGTACTCTGACTGCTGAATACAATATTTCTTTGGCAGCGTTGTAAGCTTTTGCAACATATTTAGCACTTTTAGTAATTTCATTCATTCTTAATTTGGATTCTCTTGCATCAACTTGTAGTGCTAAAGAATAAATATATAATTGGCAATAATAATAATCACATAATAATGATTCATGCATAATTTGCTGTGTGTAATTATGTACAGTTCTCTTGTCTTTCTTTATTGAAATTTCATAAGCTTTGCCAGGTAAAATTTTCATACATTCTCTATAAGTATCATACCAGCCCTCGATTAATGGTGTTAATATATTAAGAACAGCGAGATTATGTACTTGGTTATTAGATGCCAATTTTCTTCTTCCTTTGTCATAGTATATTGTATCATATCCAATAAGTATGATACGTACTAATTCAATATTGGCTCTCTGACTAAAAGAGAATTTTAAAGGGTATGGAAGTTGATTTTGTTGTTGATGCTGAATAATCTCATCGTTATTTCTGGAATAATATAAAATATATTCATCATTTAAAAATTCCCTTTCTAAGTCTGTTAAACCACCTGGTCGTTCAATTTGAGCGGCTTTTAATATTTCGATCCACTTTTCTTTCTCTGGGTCGTCTTTTAATATTTGTTCTAAATAAAATAATTCATTTCCAATATTCGTTTGACCTTCTTCTTTACATATTTCATATGAGGTGATAGTTCGATATTTTTGTCTTTCAAAACTAATATCACTGAAGCTTTCAGAGAGGACGGATTTTTGATTCATATTCATTGAAGTCAAAGCATCTGATATATGAGCTGCAACAAACACTTTTGTGCTTGTTTCAAGAAATCCCATATCTTGAGCTAAACGAACTGCAGTACCTGTGAGCATCCAGGACATTCTGTCACTTCTCCTAATTGCACCAATACCTGTACTTTCCTCATTACCTTTACTATTAGCTTGGATATATTTATTTTTATCCGTATTTGCTTCTTTGGTGCTATTAGCATAATCAGCTTTTTTCCAGTGTATTTGTCTGGGATTCCATTCAGTAAATATAATAAATGCTAGCACAGTTCCAATTGATCTTGTACTAGCTTCAGCCCATATGGTTTGAGATATAAGTTTTTGGCAAATATCCCACAGTTGTTCATGAACCCTAATATTACGTTTATTATCTCTACCATTATTATATCCAATTTCATTGAATGTGTGATACCTTGTAGCAATGGTTAGTATTGCACAAAGTAATATAGGATATTGTGCCAATTCAGTTGGATCATGTAACTGAAGTGGAATGTTTGGAAAATAAGGATGCATAGTCGAAAAATAAAGTCCAATGAATTCAACTGCCTCTTCTTTTGTCAACAAGCCGGTGGGACCAATATAGTTAAAGTCAGAAAGTACTCTGTCAGGTCTTGGTCTAATCTTAGTTAACTTGTCTATAAGGAGGGAAAATGGTTTTTCAGGTCCATTTAAGTTATATAATGATGCAATAGCAGACTTATGCAAATTTCTGGTAAGTTTTCCGTTATTAGATAATGGTTCTTGCTTGTTATCAACAAATCTTTTTGACTTTTCAGTAAAAAGATTGTCTTTATTTAATTTGTCTTTTGCGCTTTCGACGGTATTATGTTTTGCAACTGTTCCAGCTGCATCAGCTAAAAATTGCAGTGTAGTTTGCATTGAAGCTAGTTCTAATCTCCATTTTTTACCACCGGAAAAATCATCATGATCTGTTATGTCTTCTCTATTTGTCAAATGTGTACTAATATTATTCTCAAGATTTTGCTTGGATGTGTCCTTATGATTTTTAATTTTATCTATCTTATCATTAGGGGATAAATTGTTGGGTTCTCTATCAGGGAACTTCACTAATTTAACTGTCCCATCTTCATTGGAAGATTTACAGGATACCTGTACGTTATTGATATCAGATAGTTTATTTAATGATTTAATTTCTTGTGAAACAGAAGTAGCATTGGCATTAATGGATACAGTATCAGTTACAATAGTTTGGCAATTCTCACGTATAGTATTTGTAAATAGACATTCCCTCTGTTGTCGTATACATCTTTCACAAGGTGGTGGATGTGGGTTATCTACAGGACCCAAATCGCATTTAACTTTCCTTATTCTGCAGTTTAAACATGCTTTGTAGTTTCGTTTCCATTTAAGTTTTTTTATTCTAACGTTCTTATTTAAACAATCTTTATTTTTAACAATCTTTTCCTGCAGATTATCAGATATCATAGAGCATCACTTATTATTTACGTTATGGTATATTTAGAATAACATATATGTTATTTTTAATAGTGTTACTTTCCAACTGAAATATTATCTTTTTTTTTTTTTCTCTACTTCATGAATTATATTAAAGAAAAACCATCACTAATGAATAAGATAAAATTATAGCAAAGTAGGAAGCAACATAAAAAGAAAGAACACTATAAGTACTTAGAAGCTTATATACTTATATTTGTTACATAAATAAAAACATTTTGTTTATATTTAAAGGATCAAAATTGTTGTTATTATTGTTAAATGTTTTTTTTTTCATTTATTTCTATAGTAAAGTTATTAAATCACAATATCTAATTTCCAATGTCAGGTATTGATGTTATAGACTTATATATATGCTGTAGATCTTAGTAGACCATAGTTCTGAGCTCATACTAAGTGAATTATTAACAGTCATGGGACTTGTAGAAGAAACTAGTAAAACTTTATTGAGCTTTTTTTTTTCGCATTATCACCAACTTTGGTTAATATTTATTTATCAAGTTGTAGTTCGGAAATTGTATTCTTTTTACTATAATAAAAGTTAGCAACACTATCTGTGACATGTGTACTGTATGTGTATCATTATTACATATGTAGCCATAAGGACATTACAGATCTTGTTTGAACAAATTTTCACATGTACTAATGTAATTTGACCTTACTACTGTGAATAATGATGGTTGACAGAGGTTTATATAAATAAAGGTTTAGTTGGTATCTAACCATTTTTTTTCTTTTAAGCAATTGATAGCACAATATTGTTATTTTGACTTTATTGCTTATCTTGCTAAAGTCTAATAAGGAATAAATATAAATAAATATAGGAGCTGTAACATAAAACAAAAAAAATAAAGATGATCACCTTATTTCTCGAATTGGCATTAGTTTTCCAACCAGCCACTAACAAAAAATTACACCATAGAAAATCAGGTCACTAAAACTCTGGAAGATTCAAGTCATTTGAATTAAAATTATTGTTTTGTGATGCTATACAATTTTGAGAATTGGAAATATCGGTATTTTAGGCATCACGGTTAATAATGGATTCAGATGAGGTTTCAACTATATTTGAAAATACATCAAACTCCGATCTATTATTATTCTAGCTTAATGAGTGACTGATGTTGATACTTCCTAATGTACTGGTTTTGTGCTTCTTTGTCATGGATTTTTTAAATAAGATGAAAATATCAAAAAGAAGCAACTTCCAAAGAAGATGAGGGCGTAGTATAATGGCTACTTGTATTATAAGAATCATTTTCAGATCACGAAAAAGGCAAACTAATTAAAAAAATGTCAGAAATAGTAGATTGAGTAATAGATCGAGCAGTAAGATTGGATAACTCCGACCATTTTAGAAAGGATCTTTGGATTTCGATGTTGCATAGAACAAGTAAAACAGGAAATAGAGAAATTAGGGTTAGATATTTTTCCTTGTTTCCATGTGGAAGTTAAAGATTGCTAGGAGTGAGGTTAAGTATATGATTTCTCTCCCATTTATTTGTTTTTTCTTTTGAATAAAAGAAAACAAAAAGGTGGAAATATGAAGGTTATTAAAGAAAAGAAAAAAAAAAGCACACGCTCGCAAACATATATATGTATGTATACATATATATATATATTGATTATTCCAGTCTTCTTCTTTTCGAATCATCATATGAAACATCACTATTAGGAGTTGTCATTGATGACCCATTTGATTTATTTTTACGTTTCTTAGACCCACCGAGACCACCTCCACTTTTTCCGGTCCCATCCAAATCGAATGCTAAATCTTCCAATTGAAAACCTGCCGATGGATTTTGAAATTCACTTGGATATGATCTCTCAAATTGGGATAAGACATTTGAACAAAGATCCCAGTCGATACCAGCGCTACTCTCGAATAATTTGGAGTCTCTATTAATCAACATCTGTCTCCAATCTTTGTCATCTGTCATATCAGTAGGACGGTGGACTTGGTTCATCATATCTGCATTTGTATTAAACATAATTGGTGCCAGCTCACCACCTTTACCATTCTCACGGGTCGGTATAACGGAGAATTTGCCGGAAAGGTCGCTTATTTGATTTTTGTAAGATTTACGTAGCTTTATAGCTTTTGATCCATCTATATTAGTTCGTGCAACTTGACGTGATATATCAGACAAATGATAGACAGATATTAAATCATCCAATGGATTTGGCTGCTGTATGGGGTAATTGATTGATGGGTCAATATAATAATAATAGGCAGGAATGGTTTGTTCAGTCATTTCTGGAGTATTTTTTTATTATCTATGTTATGTGATATTATTTTTGTGTATCGGTTATTTGGATAGTAGTTGTTAAATGGTGCTAACGTTTGTTTTTTTAAGGTGAAAAGTGGTATTATCTTAGTTGATGCCTGTGTTTATATATATATATATATATATATATATTAAGGGAAAGGAGGCAAGCTAATTATGCATTAAATTAATGTGTGTGACAACGTTCTCTTTCTTTTTTTTTTGTTTTGAAGTGCGTATTCTCAACAATATGATTTTGTAGTTTCAAAAATTACCAGTACTAAGCATATAACTTTGTGTTTTTACTGCTTTCTTTTTTTTTTTCTTTTTCTTTCCAATTTTTCAACTTATGAAATTTTCTGTGTTTTTTTTTTGTTTTTCCAATATAGCAGTAAGAAAATGAAAATACCAAAGAATTTTTCTTACCCTTTTTCTTTTGTTTTTCTGTCAAAAAAAAAGAAAAATAAACACACTTTTAGGCAAACCAAAAAAAAAAAAACAAAGACCCTAAAGAGGAGAAAAACTTATATTAACATTATTGTTGAAATCTATGCCATTTAGGGAAAGTCTCTTTTTTCTAATGTTTGATTTGGTATTTTTGTTTTTGTCTTACTTTCTTATTGTGAAGATTGTTCGTATACAGAATTACATAATACAGCATGAGACGAATTCGCAACAGAGTTAGATTGTGTCGTTTAAGAGATCGTGCCTTATAATGTTCTTTCCTTTCTCTTACTTTTTCTTACCTTCTTCTTTCTTCTCTTTTAGGTGTCAGTTTGCCTATCACATTCCTAGGTGTGTATATAATATATAAAATACTGATGCCTGTTATTCTTTCCCTACTTTCCCCTTTTGTGTTTCCTTTCTTTTTATATAGACGTAGTTTTGCCTGCTCCTTTGTACTGTTTCTTTGGAAATTATATTAAAATCTATATTGGATTTGTTTTTTCATGTTCTACAATTGGTTTGAATTTCCAAAAGAGGTGGTGGTAGTTAATGAAGGAACATTACTAGGTATATGAAATTATTTATAAATTTTATTTTATTTTCTTGTTTTCTTTGTTTTAATACTTGATTTTTTTTTTCAGTTTTCTTCTTTTTGGACCAAGCAACTTTTATTTTCCTTTGGATCATTTATAGTTCTTGCTCTGATTTACAGATAGTATGATTAACATTAGCAATCTGTATATGATAAAACTATAAATGGTACTACCATTAATTGTTGTGAGCTAAGTAGAGTGTTAGTGTTGAAATAGAATGTTTTATGATAAAATAGATAGAACAATAAGATTTTAGCAGACACTAAACGATAAATTGTTGAGTAATAATTGTTGAGAGGTCACCAAAAGTTGTTGAGTTTATTTATTAAATATCTTACTGTTCGTAGAGGAAAATGGCTGAATATTAACATATATAAAGCCAAGGATTTCTTCATACATTATTTTTATCTTATTTACAATCTTTCTATATTATTATTTCTATGTTGTATATAAAGAAAGAAAGTGAAGAACTTTATTATAATTTTGTATACTAAATCTGTTTAATATAATATTGAGAATGTTTACTATATATCCAATGAATAAAGGCGCTCATCCTCAACAGTTAGTTACAAAAAGAAATAGTTAAATAGGATTTTGAAATGTTTGCATTTTGCGTTTTAAGTTTTGTTGAAAAACACAAGTAAATTAAAAATCGACCACGCAAAATAAACATAATAACAAAGCACTTCAAAAATTGAAAAGTAGAAGATTTAATATCTATCTTTATAACGACTTAAGTGTTAAAAAATTATACAAGTATTGTACATTATTTTTATATATTGTTGACACTAGGCTTTGGAATAAAAAATTCTATTAACATTCACTTTAATTTAATATAATAAGATAATAAAACTTACAGTAGGATATTGGTGGTATTGTAAGTTCTCAGCTATTAATAGTGGTATATTAGTGGAACTACAAATTATTATTATGTTGCTTGGTTCTCTTCCTTCTACACAACTTATATACAAGATACAATATTATACAGTGTACTAATTTTATCTTGAGCCTTCTTTAATATAAATTTTCATAACTTTTTTTAATCACATGGTACGGCGGATTTAGGTGATTAAACATAAATCTAGTCATAGCTCAACATATATCATATTTATAATTGAGTATATTCCTGTATACTTTTTATTCTTCCCCTGAAAGATTTTTCTTTTTAAAATTCTAGTCATTTTTCTATAAAAAAATACTAACAGTTTACTAAGAACATTCTTTGGGTAAGCCAAACTAATGTATACATTTTCCATTTTTTAATAGTTATTCCATCCTGGCTCTAGTTCTTATCCTTACTCTAATGCATATTATAAAAAATTTATAAGAAGGAAGCGTTGTAGAAAATGAATTATCCTCATGAAAGTAGTGTCCTTTTATATTCTTATAAAACCCAACTGAATATCCATTTCCTGTTGTATTACGAATCAATTATAATTGTAATTGATTGATTAATTATGTTACTGTTGTTGGTATAAATAACCAAAAATATTCAAAATATTTATTTTTTTATCTTTTCAATAAAGGTAGCACTCAGCTTAATAACAGGAAACTGTTGTAATATGATGTGGTCAGAGTTTTGCGTTATTCAGGAAAGCGCTAGAAATATCAAACAGATAATCTATTAATAATCGAGACAATAATTGATACAATCGGTAATGCAATTATTAATACGGTCTTATATATTAACGGCTATATCGTGCTTATATAATTATGTTGGAATTTGGAGCCTTCTGCGTCCATGGTAATGATAGACATCATTAAGTTATAGATACTTGTTATGTTTTTGTATTAAATACCTGTACATATTTATTATATAGTGTATTCAGTATACATTCTTTTATTTACTTTAAGTTTTCTTTTAAAGTTTTTCATTTCTTTTCAAATCTTCGAAAGACATATTTGGTGACAATTAAAATGTTTTCCTGATATTATGTACATCCGTACACCACATAATATATAGAAAAACTAATTAAAAATAATTCTTATGAAAATGACAGTAATAAACTCTCATTTTCCAACATGCCCCTTTAATTGGTTTTTCTTATAACTTCCTCCTGTTCACTATAACTTAATGATTTCCATTACCAGCATTCCAGAGGACAGTGATTGGAAGCAACTCTTTGGGTGTTAATTCATGTTGTACAATCATTCTTAATTTATTTATATCTTTATTAGTAGTGGATTTTGTTAATGGATCTGCAGGATTTTCTTTTCCACTGATTTTTCTTAGACTTAAGTCTGAATCTAATATTCTTTCTTTTAATCTTTCAATTCTAAGTCCCAAAAATTTGGTTCTTGCTTTAAAATAATCTTGTTTCAACCAGTCCAATGCTGGTTTGGAATCAGTAATTACACATATTCTTATGTTTTTAAAATCCATCATCTTTTCTAATTTCAATTTTAATAGCAATGCAATTTTCTCAGCCTGATTTATGGCATCTAATTCAGCTTCTGCTGATGATGTACATAAAATTGATGATTTTTTTGAAAATCCATGGAAAAAATTGTTTCCTAACCATATTAATGCACCACATCTTGATTTAAGATCAAATTCAGATGCTAGCGAAGCATCTGAAATCACCGTGATGTTTGATATATTTTCTACTTCTTCTCTTTTAAAAACAGTCTTTGTATCTTGTGTTTTATAAACATATTTTAGTATTTGTTCGGTTAACTCAATTACCTTTTTATGAGGATATAAAACTAATCGAGCCATTTTACTTACTGCACATTCTATATCAATTCTTCCTCTAGACCTAATATAATTTAATTTACCGATTAACTCTTGTAAATATCTTACTTTCTTCTTGTATTCCTCTTTAGTCATAATTAATTTATCTTGTTTTGGATTTATTTTAAACTTATCAATATCTGGAATCATTTCTTCTTTTAATTTATCATTTAATATCATTGGATGTTCCTTTTCTAATCTCTTTATATAGCTAGTCATGCTTAATGCTATCTCCCCTTTTTCATAATCATAATTCAAATCCATTCCCAAAATATCTGTATTAAGCATATTATTTTTCATTCCACCAACTATTTTTATTGAGAATTGTTTTTCCAATGTATTTATAAATTCATCTAATTCTTGATCTGTTCTAGCAGCAATTATACAATCATCAACATATGCTGCTATCATTAAATTACCATCCTTTGAAACGAATAATCCAGGTGAGTAAATATTATCATATAGACCCATACCATTCATAGACTCTTTTAAGGTTTCATTCCATCTTTTAGGGCTTTGTTTTAGTCCATACAATGCCTTTCTTAATGGAGTAACCTTTCTTGCATTTTTTGGATGTTGTATATACAACTCTTCATTTAAGGTTGCATATAAAAATGCATGGTTGATATCTAAAGTCTTTAATTTCATCTTCTTATTGTTAGCAATAATCAATAGAATTCGCAATGAATCAAGACTTAAAATGGATGTTTCAATATCATTATAACTACTGCTTGTTTGTTGATCGCCTCTACAAACAATTCTGGCTTTATAAGTTCCATCTCTCTTAATCGTAAAAATAGAATTTGTTCCTACGATTTTATCCTTTTGTATTTTACTTTTGTCTATGGCAATATTCAAATCAATTACTTTCATATTAACTAGATTTTGTAATTCTTTATTATACGCTTCTATGAATTTAATCTTTTCTTCTAAATTTTGATTCTCAGTTATAGCTTGTTTATAAAATAATGCTCTAATCTTTCTTTCTGGAACACTTTCCCCCCGTGATTCAGGTGTGAATTCTTCCCATTTTTCTGTAGGAGTAATATAACGAATTATCTTTTTCTTCTTAAAAATCTTCTTAGGGTGTAAGTCTTTATTTTTTTTATCAATATTAGTTAAATTAATCTTGGGGATATTATCAAGATTGGTTTCTTCGAAGTTGTTTTCTAATAATCTTTTCTTTAATTCTTTAATTTTAGGTTTCCTTAAGGAAGTAAAGTTTTTTTTTGTCCAGTCTGTAGTATTGGTTGATTTAGTTAAATTATCTTCCTCTTTTGGTAATGTAGATACTAGTGAAACAGATTCTTTAGCATCATAATACTTTTCTTGTTCTTCGTCAATCTTAGCAACACTAATATCATTACTTTCCAGTGCCTTTTCTCTTTCTAGAACTTGTTGTAAACTGTTATTTTCATTGTTCTTTTCCTTTTCCTTTTTGTGTTCAGTTTCTATCTTCCGTTTTATAAAATTTTTAACATTGTCATTAATTTCTTGATGTAATTTATTATTAGTTGATCTCAATGATTTTGATGATTTCTTTAAATTATGTCCTATCTGACCTGTTATGTTTGTATCCATTGTTGTTATTTCTTCATGTTTCAAAATATTTTCTGCGCCTTCATTATTGCTTAATTCTATTTCTGATACTTTCCGTTGTTCAACATTATCTTTTTCTTTTTGTGTGTCTTCTTGTTCTATATTAAGAGTATCAGGTTCCTGTAGTGTTATATTGAGGTCATTCTCTAAGACTAGTTGTTTATCAGTTTCTAATTTCTTTTCTGTTGTATGTGTTTCGTTAAGTTTCTCCAAGGCATATGCTTTACTATGTTTAAATGAGTCTTCAATAATGTTTGTTTTAATTTCTTCCTGTTCAATCTTATTTTTCAATATATCCTTCCATTTACTTACCAATGAGTCTTGCATGAAACTAGCTTGATCATTTTCTTGAGATTTATATGTGCTGTTTAATTCCGGATATTGTTCGACACCAGTATTTTTATTATTATCATTATAATTAGTTTCTGGTTCATATTTGTTCACATTCAGTTCATCTTGTTCATCCTGTTCTGTGTCTACAGTATTTTGAGAAGTAATCAGCTCTTCTCCTAATGACTCTCTTGATTCCGTTTCCTCGCTGATATGTTCTTCTTCAACTTCAAAATCGTCAAACAATTCATCTAATTTAATATTTTCTATGCTTCTAGGTTCAATAATTGGCGTTACATCGTTAATTTCTTCTTGGATGTCATTTAGTAAATGTTCTTTAACTCTTATTTCATCTTCGTGTAAAACATCTACCAGATTATCATGTTCATTTTCAAAATCTGATGGTAACAATGTTACTATTTCATTCTCGTCATAATCAATGTCATTTATATCTCCAATTTTGTTTTTGACCTCATGTAAAAATGTACCAATAATATCATATCCTTTCTTCTCATTTAAACTGTGATTTATTGTATAATCTGGTAATATATAATTTGTGGTACTTATCACTCTTTTTTCTTTTGGTACATAAAAATAATATCCAAAACCTTTTGGATCCTTGGATAGTGTTATAGCCCTTTTTCCTGGTGCTTCTGTTTTTCTGCTTCTGTAATCCCATATCATAGCTGGGGCACCAAATGGTATGAATGATCTTAATTTAATTTTCACTTTATGTTTTGATATTTTCATTAATGGTGATTCTCCAACATTTTTGTTATATACGCAGTTTCTCACATTCACTGAAGCTTTAGCTGCATATGTCCAAAACCTTAAGGGAAGTCTTGATTGTAGCAATAATGTTCTTGTGTCCTCAATAATTGTTCTTATACCTCTTTCAGCTCTTCCATTAGCTTGGTGATCTTCAGTAGAAGTATATATAATATTAATACCGTTTTCGTGAGCTAATTCTTCAACTACGTGATTGTCAAACTCTTTACCCCTATCCATGATTAACTCTTTAACTTTTACATCGAATTGTTTTTCAATCCAATTTATATTGTATCCAATTTGTTCTCCTATTTCATTTTTATTTTTCTTGATATGGGTTGTTGCAATAATAAATCTCGATACACTATCCACCATTATGAGTAAATATCTTTCTTTAACATGCTCAACAGGACCAAATATATCCAAGCTCCAAGAAGCACCTGGTTCCTTTTGTGAAGTGTAGTGATTCATAGAACCAGTATAATGAAAGTGTCGATGTAATTTACCTGAAGCGCATATCTCACACCATATATTTTTAGAATTTTTTTTATCATTTATCATTTTCACATCATCAAAATTGTTCATTTCTATTGATTTTATTATTCCACTGGCTGGAAAATGATTTAAACGTAAGTGAGCTTCTAAAAGTGTGATATTAGGTTTTATCGCTAATGGATTAATAGGTTTAACTGCTCTAATTATCTTATCAGTCATCTTGACAGCTATAATTTTATCTGTATCGACCCATATGGTGTTTCCTAATTTTAAGGTTTTCGTATCAAACTCATTTTCTTTGTTCACTAGCGATTCATACCCTTTGTCTAAGGTAATGCCAGTTTCTTGATATAGTTTGTCTGCAGACAAAATTGTTGCATCTTGTTTTGGAGAATAGTATGCTGTAACACCAATTATTTTATTTCTACCTCCTTTAATTGGTAGTATCCCTTCTCCAAGTATTTCTATTGGGTTTCTATCATCCCCTACACCCCAATATTCTGGTCCTTTTATCAATGATGAAAAGTTTAATAACCAGTCTTTATTGTGTACCAAATGTATACCAGCAGCTGTATCAATAACTACTTTGTCATTAGTTTTATTTTTTGAGTATGTTTTTTTTATCTTTATATTGTACTTATTATGTATATCTTTAATGTTTGATTCTTTTCGAGTCTGTTGTTTTTTGTTCTTTTCGATTTTCATATTCTTTTCTCTGGAATCTATGTTAGTATTCATGTTCTTCATTTCTTTCTTGATGGTATTCAGTTCATTTACCTTTTCTTTTATTGATCTAGTGTTCTGATTCATTGATTTCACCAGGCCTAAGTAACTTCTTCTCTTCCTTGTCTTCTTTCTTATTATAATTTATTCCTTTCAAGTAAGTATTGTTATTATTGATTTTTCTACAATTTTTGGCATAATGTAAACACGAATTACAGTTAATACATCTTCTTTTTTCAATACGGGTTAAATTTTTTGATTCACAGTATTCTATATTCATCAATCTAATTGAATCCCGAATTGCTTTTATATATTGTTCAACATTCAATTGCCTTAAGTCACCTTTTAATTTACCGGTTAAAAAATTGTTAATCATTTCTTGTTTTACGTTTTTTGTTAATGATTCTTCAATTTTTGTTTTTAAAAAGTTATCATTTATTCTATAGAAATCATCTTTTACATGGCTCCATTTCTCTAAGTTCACCATGTACATAAATTCCTTGGTAATCCTTTCTGGTTCAGTACAGAACTCATCAACAATCAGTTCTTTCCACATTCTGTCCTTAACTCTTCTAGGGAATTCTTCACCTAGTAGCTGTTTAATAAACAAAATAGCTTCAATACCTGATTTTTCATCCAAGTCAAAATTTTCCATATCATCAGTCATAGAATTAATAACAATGTTTCTAATTATTTCCTCTTCATTTTTATCTATTTCTATTTTACCTGTCAATTGTGTAACATCATCAAAGTTCCATGATTTTAGATATCTGGATAATGATCTGAACCAGATTGGAATTTCCTCAATTTTAGATAATTTCTTGTTAAATTTATAGTTATCATTTTCATAGTAATATTTAATAATATTGCCATCTAAATTTTTAAAAGTATAATAAAAACCATATTCATCTTTCTTTGATAAAAGTATGTAACCTTTATAATTATTTATTTCTTGATTCTTTGGAATAAGATCTATCTTTTGTTCAACATCTATATTTTTTTCTATGTGAACATTGTCCATGTCTTTTCCAATTTTTAAAATCTTTTGTAGGGCCTCAATCAATTCCCCTAACTCTTTAGTTTTCTTTGTCTTTTCACTTACAGTCAAATCTGTATTAGATATGACTTGTACAATTTCTTTTTTCAAGTCATTGATTTGATCATTGATGATTTTATCGTTCCCAGTATCGTTATCATCAACAACGGCGACGCTACCATGTTGGAATTTGGAGCCTTCTGCGTCCATGGTAATGATAGACATCATTAAGTTATAGATACTTGTTATGTTTTTGTATTAAATACCTGTACATATTTATTATATAGTGTATTCAGTATACATTCTTTTATTTACTTTAAGTTTTCTTTTAAAGTTTTTCATTTCTTTTCAAATCTTCGAAAGACATATTTGGTGACAATTAAAATGTTTTCCTGATATTATGTACATCCGTACACCACATAATATATAGAAAAACTAATTAAAAATAATTCTTATGAAAATGACAGTAATAAACTCTCATTTTCCAACAAATTATACTATTTGCTTATTGTATTCTGCATTCGATGTTCGGTGGTTGCTTTGTTGGTTGTTCATTTTATATATAATATATTTAAATTATGTGTAAGAGAGGAGTAACAGAAAATAGTTCCATCTACAGAAAACGTTGTCCTTTTATATGTTTTCTGGAACTCGATCAACTATTCAACTTGATATATTAATGAATTAGTAATCCATATCTTTATTATTAGTTACAATAATATAATCGAAGATCATAGAACATTTAGAACAATATGTTATGGTGGAGCAGTAACAAAAATGTGTGAACACGCTGTATACTAGGTGGCAAATGGACGCGTTGAACTTAAAACACAATAGAGCACTTTAGATTCAGATAGAATCTTATATAATCCCGGTAGTGTTACCTCCTTATTCTACAGCGAAAACCACGTTCTTTTGCGGATTTAGCTCAGTTGGGAGAGCGCCAGACTGAAGAGTTATGACTTCGGTCCTGTTATCTGGAGGTCCTGTGTTCGATCCACAGAATTCGCATTTTTGTTTTATGTAAAAATATATATCATTTAATACGACATTATATGTAAATAGAACCATCTGCAGTTTTTTTGTTGTAAAACATAAGATTCCAACAGAGAATTATGTTTTTCTCAAATAGAAATACTATCAGGAGTATCCTCTGTGTAATGTGTAGTTCACATATTTGAATGCAAATCATATCAACATGGAAAAACGAGAACTCACCAATTAATACGCCAACTAGCTAACGCACAGTGATAGATGACAACATGATCCACAAATGCAAAGTTTTATTATAATGAAAGTATATTGGATAATAGGTAGATATCTATGACGTAAACTTGTGACTTTATTGTGTAAGAAAAAGTTTTTATCTTTTGATTCTTTGTCAAGTATTATATATGTTTTTATATAAATATCAATTACTTTAAAATTTGATAAACATTCACCATGGAGGTGAACCATTATGAAAAAAACAACCGAGCAACCGTTACGTTATCATTTTCAAAAAAATTTGTACACTTAATACATAAATAGCCATTATATAATTATATTCAAAGATCAGAACCTTCCTACAAACTTGATAAAAATTTCTGTTTATGAATCCTTGTATTAGATGTAACCTATTAACATGTAAAATTTGGATAAAAATAAACAAGGGCAGCCTAAGAATTAAAAAAAATAACTTAAGTTTATATAAAGGAATAGGACGGTCTCTTTTTTCATTTTTTTTGCTCAATAGAATCATTTTACGCTAAGCGTATTGCAGCTAGCCTTCCAAAAATAATGGGCTTTATTTGAACTCTATTCTCTTTATTTGTGTTGAGTCAGTTAAATGTACTTTCTTAATATTATTGGTTAAAATAACATAATACCATATGAAAACTTTTCATTAGCACAAATCACTTACCATTTTCGAGTTGTTTTGTTATAAAAAGACAAGTGTTAAATAGGTAATTACCTACGATATAGTTAAAGTTTAATAATTTTTAAGTACTAAATGCAATCTCCTTTATTGTTGCACCTTTGGAATCGCTGTCATCATCAAAAGTACCTATAACAGATAAGACAATATACCTTGATTTTAAATCATCTGTAAGATGAGAAGAATGATTAAAGCACCTTAAAGTATTATTGAAATTCAATTTTGAATAATCAATAACAAAATCTGTTTTGTTACTTGGTAACAATTCAATGGAGGACTTTTCCATCAATTCTCCAAAATAGGGCTCACTTGGCGTAATTTCTAACTTTTCTATTACTGTAACAAATTTCTCATAAAATAATCCTATATCGGGTACTTGTTTTCCTATAGTGTTGATTTTATCACTTTTCCAATCTAACACAGTTAATACATCTTTAATACATTCTTTATGATCTGTGTCAACACTGGAAATGTTTTTTAATAATTCATTAATAGTTTGTTTAACAGTAACTAAGGACGATTTTTCTAAGATAGAAGTTATATTTGATATAATCTGCTCAATGATATCACTATGAGGGAGAATTGACACTGAGAGATATTTTGCAGGTCTTTGTCCCCACAAAACCGTGCCTTTTATGATTTTTTGTGCATTTCCCCTTCCTAAGTCAATTAATAGTCTACCCTCAGCTTCCTTATCCAAAGGTTGCCAGTGTGTGTAATTATTGCCGTCAATAGCTGAGAAGCTTACATCTCCAGCCACACCTGCAGTTAAATTAGTAATATATTGATTTTCTGCAATGTTGTTGGCAATATTAAGCCCTGGCTTAAATAAGGGTAGAACGAATTCTTGTTTTGGATTTAGAATGTAATACTGACCAGTGTTATTCAAGCTAGCTGTTTGATGAGATTTGCTTTCATTATGGTGAACTGGGTTGTATTCATCAGTTGATCTTGTGTATACATCAATATCACGATCAACACTTAGCAATCTCTCAGGAACTAAAATTTTAATGGGCTTATTCCCATATTTGTGAACAATTGTACCGTTATAGTCATCAATAATTATGTCTAAAACTTGACCCATGTATTTAAAATTTCGTATTGCTAATCCACCTGGCATCAAAGGCAGTTGCATAGGGTTAAATTTTAATACCCTTGACATTCGTTTAGTTAATGGATCAACATCATAAGAATATCTTATTCCTGTTAAACCAAATAAAATACTTTGAAGAAATCCACCATTGGCTGTTAAAAATGGAAAAGCTGGTTGTGTAAATCCATTAGTGAGAAAATTATCGTCAGCCTGCTCACTGAATTGAGCAAAAGGCTGTCGTAAATAAGGTAATACCGATTTATAAAGATAGCTTTGTGATGATGAACCATGATTTAATAAACTAGCAGCTGCAGCAGAAAAAACAGGATATGTCATTGCAGGACCAGAAGCCGATTGTCTTTCAGAATAGTAATAGAGATCCTTGATTGCATTATACAGAATTGATTCATCGTTAATGTATCCTAGAGGGTATACCATTAATGTTACATCAGCTTGTTTAATTTCAACAGTATTATTCATTCCTGAATATTCTAGTGTAATATTAGATTTAGACCTTGGTATATGTATATTATGTGATACGTCTTCCCACTTTTCATCAACAGACTCCCCTAAATGGTTTCCAATATCTATAGCCCATTTTAACAAAGTCTTAATGCCAGCATTGGTAAAAGCACCATTGTTAATGTTATTCGCATATTCATCAGGATCAGTCAAATTATAAGTTTCATACTGCTTCAAAGTTTCATTATATTTTACATATTCAGTAAAAAATTGAGCAGCATCACGGACAATCGGCCACGTTGTGTATTTTAAATAGTTATCGTCTATCCCTGTAGCCCCATTCATATAAATTGAAAAAGTAGCTAATGCAATATCAACATTAATATGATACTCATAATCAATGCAAGGTCCAGTAGAAGTACAATTTGCATATCTTCCAGAAGTCCATGGATAAACAGCACCTGAATAACCTGCCCTTTCAGCGTTCAACCGAGCCTGTTGATGTGTTGAGTTTCTGTAATTGTTCATATTTTGTGCAACTTTTGGAAAAAATGGCAATAAAGCTGGTGCCATCCATATATCGGCATCCCAAAATACCATGCCACCATAAGAATCAGAAGAGAGACCACAGACACCTACTGGCAATCCTCTCTCTGAAACGTTATAATGCCTAGTATTTGCTAGCAACTGGTAAAGTGATGATCTTGCTGTCATCTCAAGTAGTGCATCAGAAGGAATTTCAATAAATGCATCATTATAAAGTGCGTACCATGCCTTTTTATGAGATGATAGTAATTCATTATACTTCCCCTTATGTTCCAAAACAATATCTTTAGCTACTTCTAGCGTTGAACAATTTTCATAGATAATATTCGTTTGAAATTCTGATGACATAATACCAACATATTTTTCTATCTGGATTGAAGGCGAATCTCTTGATAATATTGTTTTTCTGGCTAGAGATACTTTATTTTCTTCTTTTTGAAATAATTTCTCCACTGTCATATTGGAATTCTTAGTTTTAATGACACAGGTGGAATAAATACTTGCATTAGAATATGGTACATTATTCGGCTGTACGGTAATATAAATAGCATCATTTTTTTCATCGATGGCCAATTCTTTTAATACCGTTCTCTCTGAAGTTTTAAAATCCAAGATATCATATATATCAATTTCCAAATGATCAAAATTTCCAGCACCACCACCATCATGATCATCAATTTGGTCGATATTAAGTGAGATTTCCAGTTTCATAACACCTAGGGGATGAATTCTGCGATGAGCCCAAACCTCACTTTTAATATGAATCAATTTATTGTACCAATCCATTTCAGTAGTGACAATTCCATCCTTCATGGACAGGTTTTGATTATAGTTGGAAATATCATCAAGTTGAACATCTACGGGATTGAACCAAGCTGTATGGTTAATAATCCTTTGCCGGTCAGTCACTTTAATTTGTAAATTTGTCCATTCTGGGATAGACGCTATTACAGTAGAGTAACCCAAATCATCCAATTCTGGAAAATTAGTTGAATTTAAAGTGCTTTCAAGACTATAGAAATCTGAGATAAATGAGCCTGCGTACCTTTGATTTCTTAAGGGCCAACCGTTATTTAAAGTGCCTGGTTCGTCAGACCAGAAATTCAAAGTATCTAAAGCGTAACCAAACCCTACATTTGGTAACCTCGATCCTATGTAACCATTAGCGACATAAGGTTGTCTTGAATAGACATTTTTGGTAAACCATGTTGTACCTAAAATCATATTTTCATCGTCATAAAAGGAGGTATCGGAACCTGATAACAATTCATACAATTTTTTGGAAGATCTTCTTACTTCTGAATTGTATGTCAAGCTATGAGAAAAATTCGCGGGCTGGATTATACCTTGTCTTTTAAAATTAAATAAATCCGAAGGATTTCGACCTTGTTGAACATTAGAATATGTGTCACTCACAGAAGTTCTCATTATAGATGAAGCATTACTGAGGTATATAAAAAGTATTCCAACACATAAACTTATTACCATTATACCAGTACTCAACACAATTTTATAAAGACGATTTTTATTACTGTTTGAAAGGGAAGGAGAAGGGATATTTTCTATATCTGAGGTATTATCATTCATGGCAAACTGGTCTGTATGAATAAAAGTATCAGGAAAACTCAAATCAAAATCTGTTAACAGATAGGAGTCATCAGTTGTATCAGAATTATGATTATTATCATGAATATATTCTGATTCAGGCTTATTGAAAGGCACGTTATTTATTTTAAAAGTTTCATTAGATAAATTATTATTGCTATAATTGCTATTATTAGGATAAAAATTTTGATTTCTACCCTCATTAATATTACTTAAGAAAATATAAGCATGTTTACTTTTAGAAATAAATATGGACCAAATATTAGTAAATTTATCCATTTTTAAAAAACTTTTTACCCTAGAATAAATATATTGGAAAGGCAAGTAGGAACAGATAGATAAATGTTTTTCTTTTTTCTTTTTTTTTTAAATATCACATATGCCTAATTAACAATTAAAGTAGTAGTTCTTCTAAAAATTGTTGTACTAATAAAATAAAACCAGTATACATAAAAAAATAAAAAAAAAAAGAAATAGAATAAAAACTGACCGATCAATTCGTAACCAATCTGCTCTTTGTAGTCATATGATTTCCTTTTGAGTTCCATCAACTTTTAGACGATAAAGCTGGAGAAACCAAAAAAAAAATAAGTTCCTTCGAGGATTCTCTTCATTCTACCATTCTGTTTTAAACAAACTTGAAAAGAATGTGTTGTAAAATTGAATCAAATCATGTTCTTACTCTTTTTACTTCAAATATTCTTGATGTCATCGACTTGATCTTTTGAAGTTCTTTCCCCTCCCCTCTTCTCTCCCCTTTTTTATTTCTTTCCTTGTATTTATTTCTGAAAAAGAAGGCACTGGTTGTTGCAAAAGAAAACAAAACAAAAAAAAAAAAGAGAGGAGGAACTGAATAATAGTGAGTATTACGTAATCCAGAAGAATAATTTATGTTTGTAAAATATCAATGGTCATGAATAATAGACTAGTAAGTAATGGATCGTGAACAATAGATAATGAATAATAAATCGTATGCCAAACCACTGCGATTTGCTTAATTACCAGCGACCATTGTGTATTGTTTTTTTTCTTTGTTTAATTCTACTGCAGAAGAAAAGTACGACCCATTGTAAAATATGTTGTGTTATAATATAATACAATAGAATATATAAAACACTTCGAAAGTCTTCAACAATCATAATAATAATATATCAATGTAGGGTAACAAATTCAGTTTGTTGGTTTTTTTTGTTTTCCGTATGTTTTTAATCTGTCTATATTTAGGTCTTTTAATAAAACTTGTTTTTTTTTTTCATATTTCAAAATTTTCTTTAAAGCTAGATTACTAAACTAAACCAAAACCGCTACAGGGAAAACACTTAAAAGAATAAAAATATCCAACGTTTACAGTCTTCACGTGCAAGATCATATATATATATATTCTTTAAAACTTTCGTAATGAAACAGAATAATTTCAAACAAGCTTATCTCTACATTACTTTTCTCACATTTCACCCTTTGAGTTACTTTTTTGTCTGATTCTTTTTTCCTTTTCTCTTATTTTATTTTGCACACTACTTAGATATGTCGTCTATATCAGCTGAGAAGGATACAACAACTGTATCAGAAGACACTAATACAGGTGTCACAAACATACCAAATCAAAATGAACTCTCATCGAATAAAGAAGAAATCAAAAGGCCTAAAAGAGTCACAGATGATGATTTATACAGACGATCCTCACAATATAGACTTTGGTCCTTCACAACAGACTCATTAAGGGAAAAACGATTTTTAGTAAATGAAAACGCAACTTTGAAAGTGAAAGACTCTTTGAATAAATTTATTGAAGATAAACAAAATTCTTTATCCGATATAGAGATCCAAACAATAAAGTCAAAGGCAGTTCCTGTTACCCCGGATGAAGAACTTAAATTGGTTAGCTTTTATGCAAAGAAAGTTCAAATGATTGCACAACATTTGAATTTACCTACAGAGGTCGTGGCTACCTCAATCATCTTCTTCAAAAGATTTTTTCTAGAGAATTCTGTCACAGAATTCGATCCAAAGGATCTAGTTCATACTACAATATTTTTGGCATGTAAATCAGAAAATTATTTTATTAGTGTCGACTCCTTTGCCAAAAAAGCTAAATCAAAGAGAGATGAAATTTTGAAATATGAATTCAAATTACTGGAAAGTCTGAAATTTACTTTATTGAATCACCATCCTTACAAACCGTTGCATGGCTTCTATTTAGATATTCAAAATGTCCTACACGGTAAAGTGGATCTTAACTATATGGGCAAAATCTATGATAAATGCAAAAAAAAAATTACTGATGCATTATTGACAGATGTTGTATATCATTTCACTCCACCACAGATAAATTTAGCTGTATTTTTAAACGAGGATGAACAATTAATCAGAAGATACCTTGAATTGAAATTTAGTTCCACTGAAACAAATCAATTCACAGATTCTACTACCACTGCTACTACCAACAACAACAACAACAATAATAATAATGCTAATATTACTGAAAATGATGATAAGAAAAATGGCAATAAAGATGAAGAAAATAAAATTAATCTTGAAAGTTTATTGAATATAATATTGGACTGTAAAAAAATGATAGCTTCATATCAAACCATATCTACACAGGATGCAAAATTAATCTATGCTAAAATATACTACTGCAAGAATCCAAATGTAATTGTTCAAAAGTTGAAAAGAAAACTTGAACAAGCATCTGATGGTAACAGTAATAAAAATACAGAGCATGTTGATAAAAAACAAAGTACATAATAATTATTCATCTTGTGTATACATACAATGAATGCAGCAAATATGAAAAAAAAGAAGTATACTAACTATTATTCAATCACAACACAGTCATAGTATTACTAAAATTACCAAGTAGTTTTTTTTTTCGTTATATTGAGTTCAATATATGTATGTATGAATGTATTTACATGGTTATGTATGTCAGTCATGGTTGTTTAAAAATAAACAAGTAAACAGATAAATAAATGAATTTAATTAAAAATTAGTAATAATAATAGTACTAGTAATAACAGTACAATTACAACAATACTTATGCTTTAATTAATGTTGGTATCTTTGATGTTCCACCTACATCCTTACGTTCATCATTATCTGGACCTTCAACGATTGTATTCGTGGACATTTTTAATTTGTTTAGTTTTTCACCTTTACAAATTTTTGCAATCTCTGCAGCATCTAATGTTTCATATTCTACTAACCCTTCGGCAAGTCTATGCAACTCAGTACTCTTTTTTGTTAACAATTTTCTTGTTCTTTCCTCACTTTCTTTCAAAATTTCAATGATTTCATTATCTGCAATATCTCTTATCTTACCAGACCAACTATCCCAATTATCAGCTAAATTCACTGGGCCGACATGATCACTCATACCATACTGTGTAACCATGGCTCTGGCTGTACTAGTAGCATTTTGTAAATCTGACCCACATCCACTTGTAGTATTTTCTTTACCAAAAATGATCTCTTCGGCAATCTTACCACCCATACATACATCTAGACGAGCGAGACACTCTTTCTTAGTGATATCCACTTTATCCATTTCTGGCAATTGGAACGTGATACCCAATGCTCTACCACGTGGTAGAATTGTGGCTTTGTATAAAGGAGTGGCTCCATTAGTATACATTGCCATAATTGCATGACCTGCTTCATGGAATGCGGTGGCCTTTCTAGCAGCATCAGTTAAAACCATAGTCTTTCTTTCAGCGCCCATCAAAATCTTATCTTTAGCCCATTCAAAATGAGACATATCGACTGCTAACGCATCCTTTTGACAGGCATATACGGCGGCCTGATTAACTAGATTAGCTAATTCAGCACCAGATAACCCTGGCGTCCCACGTGCAATTATTGTGGGATCAACATCTTTACCTAAAGTAATTTTTTTCATATGATGTCTTAAGATATCTGCACGACCACGAACATCGGGCAAATCCACATTAACCATCTTATCAAATCTACCTGGCCTTGTCAGAGCTTTATCTAAGGATTCAGGAAAGTTAGTAGCCCCAATAATAATAATACCAGAAGTTTGGGAAAAACCATCCAATTCAACCAATAATTGATTCAAAGTTTGTTTAGCATATGCTTGATCTTTAGGATTACGTTTCCCGCCAATAGCATCTAATTCGTCGATGAAGATAATAGCTGGAGCGCGTGCCCTTGCTTGGGCAAATAAGTCTCTTATACGTTTAGCACCAACACCAACATAGACCTCATCAAACTCAGAACCTGACATAAAGAAGAAGTCTACACCAGCTTCGCCTGCAGTAGCTCTAGCTAGCAAAGTCTTCCCTGTACCTGGTGGACCAGTTAACAAAACACCTTTTGGTAACTTACCACCAAGTGATTCATATTTAGCTGGATCTTTCAAGAAATCTACAATTTCTTCTAGTTCAGCACGAGCCTCATCACAACCTTTAACATCATCAAATTTTACGTCAGTCTTAGCAACGTCTACTGATTTGTCTGCCACCTCGGTGCTCTTTAAAAGACTTGTATTCTCACTAATGTATTTGAAAGTTTCGGAGACACCATATGTTAATAGACCAACTATCAACAGCCATTTAACCCATCTAGAAACCACTGTTAAAGTGGATTCTGCTACAATGACATGCAAAGGTTCTTTTTTAGAGCCATAGAATGGAGAATACATAGATGGAAAGTTATTGCTTGGGTAATTATCACTGTTTGTTGAGGATGATGCTAAGGATGGGTTCACAGCGCCTGCGGAGCTTGCGGTTAATAATCTTTGTCTAACTGCATCAGCTTCTGAATGTCTTCCAGTTCTCTGTAAACCTTCCATATATAGTTCCATACATTCAGGTGAAGATGCAATACCAGGTGTTTCAAATCTTGAGACAACATATTGAGGGTAATTTGCTTGTAATAATAGTCTATAAAATTCTGCTTGTGCTTCTGGACTAGAGATATTTCTATTAGCCTCTTGTTCCTTTGTAGCCAATAAAGCGTGATTGATAGTTTCATGGTTAGATTGTTCCGATTCAATACTCTTTTCAGATTTACGTATATTTAAAGAGGAATACAACCTAGATGCCAGGGATTGTTGGGTAAATTTGGGGCTTATATCTGCATTAGTGGTGGCATTGGCACTATTGGCATTAATGTTGGTATTAGCATTGGTATTAGCATTAGTGTTAGTGTTGGTGTTAATGTTAGTGTTAATGTCGGTGTTAGCGTTACTATTAGTGTTATTTTCGGAATTATTAGTTGCCTTATTGGAAATAGAATCTGTGATTATATTTTTTTTATCATGATCAGAAATTTTGTTTTCATTATTTTCTATACTATTGGAAATATCACTTTTATTATCATCATTCTTTTCAGTGGAGTATAGTCTTTGTCTCCATTTAACATTGTTTAAAAATCTTTGAATATTATTATCATTATAACTGTTTTGATTAATCAACAGATTACTATATTTTGAATTAATAGAATAGTGCCTTGTCAGCAGCAATGGAGCAGTTTTAATATATGATGTTTTTTGTAAACTAGCTCGGATTATGTAAGATCCATTTAATAAAACGTTAAGTGTCATAGTCATTATTATTTGATCGACTTAGATATCTCTTGACCTTCTTTTCACTGTTAAAGAATAGCGTATATATATAGATAAATAGATAGATATAAAGAGATTTTTTTTATTGTCTTATTGTTATTTGACTCTTACACATCCAAACGTGCACGACAAACTCTCTCTTTCTCCCTATATACATATATGTATATAAGTGTAGATGTATCTGTGCTTATGTTTATGGGTATGTATGTATTTAATTGTATACACCGCTCTCCCTTTGATTTGCCTTGCCAGGTTTCATCCTCTTCGAATGTCCAAAACTTCTACTCCAACAAACGTAATTGTTATTCAACACGCTATCCAGTTAGTCCTTTTCAGCTGGATCACACACACACACACACAAAAGCTTTGAACTCACATAATAGATAATATGCACACACCCATTTAGCTGTCGTTGAAAGCGAGAAGAAAAAAAAAATGGAAAAGAAAGAAAAAGAAAAAAGACAAGAAAACAAAGCATAGACATCATTAGTTACGACTTTTTTTTTCCTATATGTATATTTTTTGAAGGACACCCAGACACCGAAAAATGCAGTGAGCTGTCTGGGTGTTCTAAATTTATTTATCTTTTTTTTTTTTTAGTGTCTTCGGGTTGGTTTGTTTTGTTTTGCTGACGTTACTTTTTTTTCTTTTTTGGTTTTGTTTTTTGTTTATTTTTGATTTGAAAAATACTAGGATCAAAGGAAAATGGGGTAAACAAAAACATAGATAAGTTTAATCAGCAGGTGCAGTTAATAAAACACTGAGTGTTATTTATTTATCGCTCAATGCAAACCTGAGAGATATATGTATCTACCAAGGAGTTCTTTGCACAAAAAGCAAAAATTAGTAAGTAATTCAACAAGGAAAAGCAAGGAATAGGTGAATAAATAAATAAATAGGTAAAAGTTGAATAACAAAAAAAAAATGAGCAGTGACGACGGTGAAGTTTTTGTTTCTGATGAAGTGAGACAACAAGTATTCCAAAGATTATCATCCAAACTAGAGAACCGTGTGTGTTTTGATTGTGGTAACAAGAACCCAACATGGACCTCTGTCCCCTTTGGTGTCATGCTTTGTATCCAATGTTCCGCAGTCCATAGGAATTTGGGTGTCCATATCACTTTTGTCAAATCATCCACTTTAGACAAATGGACTATTAATAATCTAAGAAGATTTAAATATGGCGGTAATCACAAGGCCCGTGACTATTTTATGAAACATAACGGCAAGCAATTTTTAGATACATCTAATTCCAATGCAAAATTGAAATATACAAGCAATGTAGCTAAACGTTATAAAGAGCATCTTGATAATTTAGTCCAAAAAGATACCGAATTATACCCCTCTGAACTAGTCCTTGATGAAAATGAAGTCGATATTGACACTGACACCGACTCTAGATCTACAAGTTCGTCAAAGAATGCCAGCGTGGATGATTTCTTCTCAAATTGGCAAAAACCAAAGAGTTCCTTAAACTCCACTTCCAAATTGAATTCAGGTAATTCAATCCCAAGAAATAGTTCTGCAAGTCCACTAAACTCCTCTAAGAATTCTCAGTCAGTTTCTTCAACCTCAACTGCCTCCAATAGACAAAAGTCCTCCATTCTAAGTGGTAATAATAGAAATATAGGTGCAAAGAAACATTCTATTTTATCATCCAGCAGAAAACCAACGAAATTATCCGCTCAGAAAGTTAACAAATCTGAAGCAGAAGATTTATTCGATCAATTCGAAAGGGAAGCAGAAAGAGAAAAACTGGAATCGCAGACAAACATGTACCAAAATAATAGTAATAATAGTAATAGTGGTGGTAGTGGCGCTAATAAATTTGTTTCCAAGCCATACACTAATGTTTCTGACGATATGATTAATAAAAGTAAAAATAACGATGATATAGATTTTCATGATTCTTTGGATGATTCCTTGGATGATGATTTGCCTAACAGTTCATCTAATTACTCTGTAGAAGATTTAAAACCTAAGTTTGCTAAATTAGGGTTTGGTATGACTCAAAATGATGCTAATGATTTGGCTAAACAATATACCGAGGCAAAGAGGGCTGCCTCAGGTCCTAAATATACTGGTAAGATTGCTGCCAAATTTGGCTCTCAAAAGGCAATTTCATCAGATCAGTATTTTGGGCGTGGTAATTATAATGAAGATGAAGCTAGAGAAGCTAGAGAAAAATTGAAAAGTTTTGATAATGCTACATCCATCTCTTCTTCTTCATACTTTGGTCAAGATCAAGCTGATGATAGTGAAAGTTCATTTGGCAATGGTTATACAGGGGGAATAAATGGTAATGGCTATAGCAATAGCAGTAATAATGGGTTCGTTGATTTTAGCATCAATGCAGATGATGAATTGCAAGTCATTAAAGATGCTATGGAACAAGGTGCTCAAAAATTGGGCAGTTATCTAAGGGACTATTTAAGAAGATAGAGAAACATATCTACAAGATATAACAGTACATAGGTAAATAAAGTAGAGTGAACCAAAAATAATAACATATAGTAATAATAGATAAACACATTTAAAACAGCATATGTCAATTATAAAAGCTATAAATATAAAAAGAGCAAAGCACTAAAGAAATAGTCCTGTTTTAGTAACTACATCTTCTCTATAAATTAGAATGCCTTGTATAGGTCATGAGCAAGAATATATGATAATATTAAAAAGAAGAAAAAGAAATCAAAATCTATAAAGATTAGAAAAATAATTACACCATGAAACTATCACTTTATTAATTTGGAAAAATAAAATGACACATTCTGGTAGTCACTACCAAAATCTTCTTTTCTTTCCAGGATAATTATATGATTGATTATCCCTCCCAATATCGGTATTATTTGCTTGAATAGTTCTTCTTTTCTTCACGTAATTTGAATAATAAATCTCAGTTATCAGTTTTTTGTTATAATCCTCCGGTCTTATACCACATACGTCACAAACTCTATTAACCATTCCTGGGTATAATTCTCGTCTGGTAAGAGATTCTTCTCCGTTCTGCAAAGTGTTAGCGTCGCCATTATTAGAATTGTTATTTCTATCATAATTTTGGATTAATGTCTGTTCAGGAAAACTTTGATTTTTGTTTAGATCATCATCACTCTCAATAACAGTTGACATTTTTTCAATGTTTGTCAGGAATACAGTAGCCTCTGGACTTGTTACAACTATGTAATGCTTACCCAATTGATTTTGCTTAAAGTTAATCCATGACTTCTTTCTTTTTCAAAACAATACCATATATCTCATCGCATTTACGATGAAGACTATATGTTTTCTTTTAAAGTTTCTATAAAATAGAAAAAAAAAAAAGAAAAAAAAAGTAATAAAAAAATAAAAGAAAGGAGCATAAGGTTTTATTGATTCTGTTCCATAGAAAAGCATCCATGTCGAGCTAAATGGGTGTCCAAAGACAATTTAGAGTATAAAGATATTTGGCTTTTGCATAGACTGGGTCTTAATACATAGTACGATACATTTGTCTAATGTATAATATGCTAGTGTAAAAATAAAATTTCTACCTTGGAATCAAAAGTGATACCCATTTTTCATGATCCGTAAGATGTATTTATGGTGTCTATTAGTATTAAAATTAATTATATGTAAGTCATTCAAGACCTTAAAGATAATGTGTGAAAAAAAAATAAACTTATTCCATCTTATTTTAACAGTTGTTGGTATTACCATATTTGAAAACATCTACTAGTAAAATAGTTCTACTTATTGGTAGTATGTTTTACTAATAGAATATTCAATCTTGTTTTTTTGCATTAGTACTAGTATATATTCTTATTATGAGGATCTTCGATATAATGAACATAGACGTCATAACCAGAACTTTTAGAAACTATTCTGGTATGGTGTGTGGATGTATAATATAACAGTCCGTCGTTTTTAAAAATAATATTGAAGAATTACCTAATTAGGAATATTAAATACGAAATCTTCTTTTGAGTTTTTGCGTGGTTTTCTCTTTTAATTTTCCTCGTTTTTCCCTTTTTTAGAGAGTTAGAATATGTATATTTCAATGAAAAACTGAAAGTCTCGAGTGTTACTACCTCCTCTCCATTGTATCCTATATGGTTGTTGTGGATGGTGTTGTATCTTAGTAGGAAGTTTGATGAAACTACAGGGAATCCTGCTGTAATTTTGCTCTTCACGAGTTCACTTTTCCTTCCAAAAGAGTAATGGAAAACTTATCGTGTGCTTTACAAACTATCCCTATCCCTCTCAGTCTGAGTATGCTAGACTCTTAGTAGTATGATATAGTCTTTGTGTGTCTATGTGGGTATGTAATACAGTGTTATGGTGATATCCAAGTACTTTGTGACTAGCAAAGTTTGAGACTGCCTGATTGTTTCTCAATTAATCGATCTATCCATAATAAAGATGATTCTTGATAAAATTATATAGAAAATATTTACGTAATGACCTGCTAGTAGTATTATATGTTGGTGCTAAGTTCTGATGTACTAGTGTATTTTGAATACTTTCTTGAGTCCCTCCACTTTTGAAAACCATAAAGACTGTGAATATTAAGGTATGTACCAGGATAAATATGCAAGTTCCAAGAATGGTGGATGTTTTCGTTGTTAGAATATAGACTAAATTATTGAAGATAAGATAGTGAGAAATATTTAAATATATTTTGTAGAAACTCCAAGATACATCCTAAAATCAGGTTTGATAGAGTACTAGAACGGGAGTAACAGCAAGATATTAAAGAATACAACATTTGAAAAGTAGAATAGGAAGATTAACAAGTTGAAAAGTCGTATCTCGGTTACCTTAATGGTTTTTATAATAATGTCCTTTATTTTGTTTAAATTAAACTGTATTTCACCTGAATTCCCATGGGACAGCTTGATTAGATACTTATGGTTATAAAATATTGAAGTACTAACAAAGAATGATCATAAAATAATAAAATTCTTAGATGTTATTATTTTCTCTCATATATTTTATTTTCTTTTTTTAAATAGAATGGCCTCTTCCTTACCACACCCAAAGATTGTCAAGAAGCACTCCAAAAAGTTTAAGCGTCACCATTCTGACCGTTACCACAGAGTTGCTGAAAACTGGAGAAAGCAAAAGGGTATCGATTCTGTTGTCAGAAGAAGATTCAGAGGTAACATTGCTGAACCAACCATTGGTTACGGTTCCAACAAGAAGACTAAGTTCTTGACTCCATCTGGTCACAAGGTTTTCTTAGTCGCCAACATTAAGGACTTAGAAACCTTAATGATGCACACCAAGTCTTACGCTGCTGAAATCGCTCACAACGTTTCCGCTAAGAACAGAGTTGGCATCTTAGCCAGAGCTAAGGCTTTAGGTATTAAGGTAACCAATCCAAAGGGTCGTTTAGCTTTAGAAGCTTAAATGGAATTTTAAATTAAAAACTTTATATAAATTAGTGTATTATGTGTTTTAGTTTAATTCTTTAAATAATATCAACATCATTTTTAATATTTACATCTTATATCAATTCTGTTTTCTTTTTGTGTTATACCTTGAAAATGGGTCTATATGCCACAACTATTACTATATATATAATTTAATTCAAATAAAGTATAATGGAATTTGGAATAAGAAGTATTATCATCTTCTCTCTACAATTCATTATTTAAAGTTTGGTAAAATGCAATAACTAAAAAAAGAAATAAGTTGCATATACTATATTATGTATATAAATATTAATACAGAAAATAGAATCTTAAAAGTTCATAACTGTAGTATATAAATATGAAGGCAATTAAAATGACTTATTAAATAAGTAGTGAAAACGAAAAAATGATTATTAGAATAATATAAAGCTCTAATTAGGAAAAAAAAATTAGGAAGATAAATATCACTTAATATGATAATATTTCTACATTTTTGAATTTTGTTTTATATCATTGTCTCCCATACATGGTGGTTTGGTGAATTTCTTGAATATTATAAGTAGAATTTACGGACAATCAAAGCGATCAATAGAACAATGATGGCTACTATAATTGGTGGAACAAATGATGAAGATTGAGGTTGATACACTTCGTTATTTGAAATTGTTTCAGCAGACTTTTCAGGTACATGTTCCTTAACATCCTCAGGTACTTGTTTTTCTTCTTTCTTTTCAAGTTGATTAGTTGAAAGATCAGTAGTGGCAGAAGTTGGTGTAATTTCTGCAGATGAAGTATTTTCTCTTTCTTCCATATTTTCTTCTTGTGCTACTTCTTCTTCCTTCTTGGTACCAACGGGTATAGTTTCTTCTTTGTTTTCGTTTGTTTTAACATCAGCGACCTCTGGTTCAAAATTTTGAGCATATTTAACCTTAATCTTCTTAGAGATAGCTTGAGAACCAAATTCTGCTTCCAATTCGGGCCAGGCTTCAGCAACACTCTTGTCACCTAAATCATGTGGGGCAGGTAGTGTTATAACCAAGAATTTATCACGACATTTGGTATCAGCACTTGGTTCCTCAGCTAAACCAAGAAAGATAACTTGTATTTGAACGGTTTCACCAGGAGCCACCACAGCAGCGTTTGGTCTCACGCAATAGAATTTTGGAGCAGTAGTCTTAACTTTGAAAGCTATAGTCTCTGAAGAATTGTTGGTAATGGTAGCATATTCTGTAGATTGTTCAGTTAATGGTGGTTTGTATTCTAAAACATCTGGAAGAATTTCAATGGAAGACATAGTGAATTATAATAAAGTTGTTGCTTTGTTTTTTTATTTAGTCTTTTTGAGGTTTGTTTGTTGTGCTCACTTTTTATTTAACAAACAATTAGACACACTGTTAAGTCGTCTTTAATTATGTATAATTACAAACTCTAATACTTAGTATTAGTAAATAGTAACTTTCGGTGTCAACTATGAGTCCCACTGATGTCAATTTACACAGATTAATCAATGATGTTCTTACTATTTGTTATTTGTTATTTGTTTTTTGTTTTCTTTTTTTTTTTTCCATTTTGTTTTTATTTTTTATTTTTTTTTCTTGTGTTTTCTGTTTCTCATCTTTAAAAAATTATGGTAGCGCTGATAGATTGAATTTCCTTTCTTACATCTTTCCTCTTCTCCTTTCTTTGTTGAGAGGTAGTGCTACTAAACTGTTTTATGTTGAAATATATAGAAATATATAGAAATATATAAACAGCAACTCAAATTAGTAGTTGGTAGTTGGACTTGGTATTTATAATGCATTCTTAGTAGGTACTCTGGTAGAGATTAGACAATATGTCCCACCGTTTTTTTCACATTTGATTAATGGGAATGTTTGTCATTTTGGGAAGTCATATAAATAGATAAATTAAGTCAATCTATATATATGCTTGTAGAAGAAAATAGATCCATATATCCAGATATGTAAAATATTTATATAAAGTATGTATAGTAATTCTGTTCTTTTTTATATTTTTTTTTTCTCTCTTCTGTCCTTCCCTCATTCTTTCTTGTCTTTTTGTATTTTATGTGATTCTAATAGTCATCACCTTTAGACACAATTTCCTTTTTATGTGGATGTAGTAGGATGGTATGTTCGAATTGAGCAGTGTAGGAACCTTTAACGTCTACTAATGGTGGGTAATCTTGAACATATCCCTGATTAACAAGATTCTGCAATGCAAACAAGTATTTCTCTTCGCCTAATCTATCTAAATAACGGCGACAAAATGGTAAAGTACCAAAATAAGTATCTATATCTTTTAATAATTTCTTAGCACTATTTAAATTAGGTGTTCCACCAACGTTGGCAACTCTAGCATAATGGGAACATTCACCATCACCAACTACGTAACCTCTACCGGTGGAGCCAAAGGTTTCTATAGCAAAATGTTCACCTTCCTCCATCTTTGTATTATCACCATTTTTAACAATAGGAACAGATTTACCAGCATGAATAGTCCATGGACCAATACTATGACCACACAGATTTCTACATGGTTTGACTTGATAGGTTTTCCCATTGATTTCTACTTCATAGGACTCCATAACTTCTTGGATAGCTTCCCCAATATCTGTTAATCTGACATCGATACCTGCTTCTTTTATACCCGTATAAGTAGCATCTTTCACAGCGGCTAATAAATTGTCGTACTGTGGGTCAAAGGCAACGGTCCATGCAGAGTCAATAATATTACCATTTACTTGAACACCAAAATCTACTTTCATAACATCTTCATATTTTAAAACAGTTTTATCTCCTGCATTTGGTGTAAAATGCGCAGCAATGTGATTAATCGATAAACCTGTAGGAAAACCAATACCTTGACTCTTTGGATCCGCCATCTGTTTCAAATCTTGTGCTCCTGTATATTTTCTTGTGGCATTTTCAATAATATCTGCAATATCAGTTAAATTCATGCCAGGTTTGATTTTATTTTGCACATTTCTCCTAACCCTTCTGTGGATCTCTGCACCTTTACGGACGTCATTCCAATGAGATTCTCTTTCCTTATCTCTTTGCAAATAACGCTTTTCTTCGTCCGTGGTCCTTGCTAAATTGAAATCTTGATCATAAACCATCCATTCACCTTCAGGATAAATTTCATTTGGATAATAATTAACAATATTTTTTATGGTGTTCTTCTTCTTCTTCTTCTTCTTTTTCTTGTTGTCATCATCAGTATTAACTTCTACTCGGTTATTCTCTGTTGTATTTACATTGCTATTAGATGTCTCCACATTAGACACTGGAACAGTCATGTCTGTATTAGTCTTCTCTGCCACTACGTCTTCGACCATATTTCCTGCTTGTTTTCTTGCTGAATGGATATGTAATAATTATAACTCTTGATAATAGTAATTTGGCACTAGAATATGAAGTAACAGTATCTCACACTAATAGTGCCTTAGTATCCATATAAGTATACTTATATGTTTACCATATTACGTATTTCTCTCGTAGTTGTTTTCTTTTTCTGTCTTCATCAATTTTCTATACACTTGGCCCAAATTTTAGATACAAACAACAAAAATGAATAAATAGAATGCGAAAAAAAAAAGAGGGAAAGTAAGAAATGACTTCGGAAATAAAAAGAGTTGATGGACAGGGGAAAAATTATTGCAAGAGAACAGAGAGTTGAAGACATTGGAAATATATACAAGATTTAGTTCTTGAAGAGTACGGGTAAGTTGTTTCAAGAAAACCTAATCACCTTCTCTCTCTTCTCGTCTATCCTTTTCAGACATTGAGGATTAATTGTCCCCATAGTATTCAATCAGTAGATCCTAAATCAAGAAAAATTAACACACACATATATATATACATATATATATATATATACACCATATTTGCATACAGGAATCATGTGGAAACAGAATACCTCACTCATAATACGTAGTGGTGTTACTTTTCAAAATAGTGGTAAAATATTGTTAGGAAGGCAATTTTCACAATTAACTACTCCTTTATTACAGAAAGGACAAAGACAAGACAATAATGGTAATATTAATATTCCTGGATTTTCGAATAATCCATTGAGAGACTTTACTTTACATGATTCAACAACTGGCTTAAATAAACCGTCATCACTATCTGGTTTGAAGATTGATTTGGACACATTGACCAATACTTCTGGTGCTATTAATAATCATAATAATAATAACAATAATAATCCATTCTCCATGGCTGATAATGCCAATAATGAAATTGAAATTAAAAAGAAATTAGAAAAGGCATTGTTATTAGAAAATTCAGACATTAGAGAAACTGCATTATCCACTAAATTTGGTCCACTTGCTGGTAGAACGGTGGATGTAATTAATAGCGACACAGCAACTGCATTTAGAAGGTTGGCTTCAATTTTATCATCAAATCAAGTGTGGAAAGACCGTAGGGATCAAAGATTTTACATGAAACCTGGTAAAAAGAAAGAACTAAAGAGATCACAACATCATAGAAGGAGATTTATGAAGGGATTCAAGAGATTGATGGATATCGTTAAAGATGCGAATAGAAAAGGCTACTAAGTGTAGCAAATGTTTATAAATATGCAATTGAAATCTTTTTGTCTATCTCATATCTTCTTTATTGAAGGGCCTATTCCTTTCCTGTATATAAGTTCTATATGAAGTATTCTTTTATAAGAGGAGTATAATCATGATAATATATCGTTGTTCAATAGAAAAAAATAATGACAAAAGTAAGAACTCGTGTAGTGTCATTCAGCCTTAGTAACTACCTTTCAAAAATTACTCTGTATGGTTGCAGCTTACTTTTCTACAATATTAAAGGAATTCATTAAGAAATGAAATTCAAAGAAAAAGGGATGGGTATATATATCTTCACTCAGCTAGACTTTTATCTGTTTGTAAATTGGTATGATTAATACAACTCAGCTTAACCCCCCCTCCCTCTTTCTCGCTTTCCCCCTTCTGTTTTTTAAAACGTGACGAATGTAAATGATAATCTAAATCAATTTTGATAAGAGCATGTTAAACTTGGTATGGTATAGATATGTTTATTTGTTTTGGATTTTCTAAATTTAAAAAATATATGACCCATTATTTTTAATGTGTTTTATTGAAAGAATAATTTATTATTATTATTTTCCATAAGTGATAAAAATGAGTACTTACATTGATGTTTACAACAGATTTTTTTAGTTTAATATGTATCGATGCATGTATTGAGTAATTATATATTGTATTTATTATCAGTAGATGATTTTTGGTTATTTAATTGTAAAACTATCATCCCCAAATATGATAATAAAAGTAGCCTATTGTTAAAAAGATTTCATGTTGTTAAGTTCATATTTCTTATATATTAATTTCTAGTCAACATCCTTTTCCCAAAATATGAAGTATATTTGTAAAATGTATATATTACTAACCCTCTTATTTATAGTGGACTAGTTTTAGAATGTTGCAAAACTAGTTTCATAATAGTTTAAAATTTTCTTTGACTATCTTATGTAAATTAAACAAATAGTGGTTATTTTTTAAATTTCATAAAGAAAAAATAGATTACATTTGAAATTGAAATTTTGTATAGAGATCTTGTAAAAATTATATCAAGTAATATACTAAAATATGGATATTAATTATATATATAAACACTTATAAAGCATATAGTGGTCAATAATAAACTAATAAACCAATTATTCTTGAATAATCCCAGTTATCTAGGTTAATCTCTACTTATTCTTCCTTTTAGTTGAACCCTATTAGGTAAAATATGAATGTTAATGCTAATAATTATCTCTGGCACACTATTTCAATAATCAGAGGTCTCGCAAGTAAATTCCTCAGCAATTTGCCACCAACATTAATCTGTTAATCGATTGTTTGAAGACACTCACAGCCTGACCCCAGAGTATACTTCACTCTCCCTTTACTTATCATATTATTTCTGATAAGATTTGGCTATTTGTATGTTTTGCTGTAGTCAATGCTGGTATACTTGTGGTTAGAATATATATTAACCTTTAAACTCTTTTTAGTTGTATATTATACAGTGTTCAAATTTTTTAGTATATTATTTTTCTGGCATCCTCCTAGTTAATGATAGCCTCTTGTGTGTGTACTTAGGCAACTAACTGAACTTTTTACAAATTATTTTTTTTTATTAAGAACATTTAACATGACTCAAGTATATGACAAACTGATGAAAAAGGTGCAAGTTGATACAAATCGTATTCTTCTTAATCTTATAATTTTTTTGTTTTCAAGAGCAAATGGTGAGACTCTAAATATTTTTTAATAGTTATATATAAATTTTCCAACTTCTATACTCTTATTAACTATTAACTAAATATATAATGTATAAAGTCGTGCAATTACTATTAAAAAATATTGCCTTATAGATATGGTATTACTAAATATTTCTTTTATCTAATGGTAGGGTGATACTTTTTCTTATTATTACAAAATTACTTCAACCTTTTTATAGGTTAACTTTATCAAATATATTAAATGTAGCTATTCATATTAGGTTTCCTTTCATTATCATTTTATTGACATTTTTACGCTTTTGATAGAAATCAATAGTATGCCAAATTAATTATATTTTATATATATTAAGATATCTTCACTATGCAAATATTCTTAATAAGTAAATTGTCGGAGCATTTAACAGCAAATCTTTTAAAGTGGTAATATTATCAAGTTTAATTTCTAAAACCAAAAAGAAGGTAACTAATTACATACTATACAGCACTTTAGTTACATTAATTTAGTCATAGCTTAATAATCTGTTCAAGTATATAAGTGAAGTCTATACCTTATATTTATTAAATTAAATTATTATTCGTATTATTATTTGTAAATCGACTAGATTATCGCGATTAGTAGAGTCATATGATATGTTTAATATATGGTTTTCTGAGACACAAACATTAACTAAGATTTCTTTTGAACATACAGTTTTTATTTTCCATTTTTATCCAGTATCACTTTAAATAATGATAGTTGAAGTGAAAGAATCAATATAACTTTTGCCATTAGAAAGCCATGAAGTGCCAAATAAAGAAATAATGGAAGAGAGATGCATGGTGTATCACAAGTGTCCCATAGGAAATGCAAAAGAAAAAAAATCCTAAGTTTAGGATTACTATGATAACAATTCTTATATTTAGTACTCTATTATCGCTATTTCACTTTAAAAGACTAAAAAAAACCATTATTCTAATAGGCTCAATATTATCATAACTTACACTATCACTTAGTGCTATAGTTAAGTATCATTTCAATTACAACTATTGGAAAACCCCATAAAAAAACAATATAATAGCTAGATAAAGTAGACTAAATTAGACTTAAATTAATCTCTAGTTTTTCCTATGGTAATGGATTTAGTGCAATTCTACATTCTGTCTACTTCAAATTTGCATCAACTTTTTAATAGTGAAATTCATCTTTTAGGATAATTATTTATTATCACATAGCATTTCATAAAATTGTTTTGACCTTGAACAGATTAGTACTCCTGTTAATGTATTTATATATGTATGCCTCTGTAACTGCTTAATTTCTATATCTTTCTTTTTTTTAAACTGACGTTTATAAGTTGTTGGTAAGTTGTTTACAGTTTAACTAATTTAGAAAAATCTAAACATCTTTAGCGTTTAAAGAAGGTTTTTTCATCATCAATATAGAATTTCAAGATAGTAAGCGATTACATAATTAAACAAACACATTTGTAAATATATATGTGGTCTTTTACCCCCACTGGTAGATAACAGCAAACATATCACCAATTCTTGCCAACGTCATATCATTGTTTACCTATCCAATCCTATTCTTAAGCATTACTTATATAGCTATAATCATGGATCTACCAAAAAGACCTATCAGAACAAGAGCAGGGTTCAATCATATGTTTGATATAAAAAATCTCTTGGGGGATCCATTTGCTTTGGCCACATTATCAATTGCGTTTATATCATGGATTATTACCCTTGCTGGGTCAGCTGCTTCTGCTTCCAATAATGAAACGTTTCCTCGATTCACGTGGTGGGGGATAGCATTTCAATTCGTTATCATAGTTGCTTTAATTTTATTTTATGCATTTGATCTTATAGACTATTACAGATCTTTCCTTGTTGGATGCATTTCTATTTGTTTTGTTTATAATACAAACAGTGCTACAAATTTGATATATGGCCTCGGTTCTAGAAAAGCTGCAGCCTCTGCGGGGGTCATATTATTATCTATTGTCAATTTCATCTGGATATTTTATTTTGGTGGTGACAATGCATCTCCAGTCAACAGATGGATAGATAGTTTCAGTTTGAACGGTATCAAACCGTCACCTTTAGAACATTCGAAACTTAGAGCACGTCGTAGATCAAGTAGAATGGCAACACATAATCTAGAAAATAATAACATGCATGACTATAACAATCGTAATACGAGATTTGCAAGCACAACGAGTTATCAAAACTACAATAACAGTAATTCAACTGAAAATGTGCCACAACATAGTTATATGTCTTCTAATGCATTGGCTGGATTTGAAAACACTGAGCCTGGATACACCCATCAAACAGATTATAAGAAGGATATTGACACTACTACAAATATAAGTAATATACATAAGAACCATAATAGTGGTCTTGGTGATACATTTATGTCTAGTACGAATGGCGACACTATGATGACAGGTACAGTAGGATTATACAGTGAACTAGGTGAAGAAGATAGTTTCCCATACATGGCCCGAGCATTATTTTCCTATGAGGCAGACCCCAACGACCAATATGAAATATCGTTTAACCAAGGTGAAATCTTAAAAGTAACAGATATAGAAGGTAGATGGTGGAAGGCTAGAAGAGCAGATGGCACCATTGGCATTATACCAAGTAATTATGTTGAATTAATTGATGCTGCTGATAAGTGAAAAAATAAATAATTGATTAATTAAGATGTAAATAGATAATATATATAAGTTGACATTTATAGATAGTTTTTAGTATCTAATCCAAAATAAAACAATTCTGTTTCTTTTGTTATCAAACTCTAACCGCCTCACAAAATACTGAGATAATAGAAACCTTGTATGCCTCACCTGTAGATATGTATACATACCAAATACAATAATAAATTCACTTATATTACAATTAAGATAACAAAGAAATTTCTCCTTGATTTGAACTAAATGATTATGAGATTCTTTTTTTAATATATATATATATATATAGAAAATATGATGTAATATTAATATTTGTATTCAATTATTAATAAACTTAAACAACAACACCGGAGTTAGAAGCAACTCTTGGCCATAAGTCGGCACATTCCTTACCAACTGGACCAGTGATAGCAGAACCCTTCATTTCACCCTTTGGATTGGCGATAACACCAGCATTGTCTTCAAAATATAAGTAAACACCATCCTTTCTTCTCCAAGACTTGGCTTGACGGACAACAATGGCTGGCATAACCTTCTTTCTTAATTCTGGCTTACCCTTCTTAACAGTGGCCATAACCATATCACCTAAGGAGGCAGCTGGTAATCTGTTTAATCTGGAACCAGAACCCTTAACAGCTAAGATGTATAAGTTTCTGGCACCACTGTTATCAGCACAGTTCATGATAGCACCAGTTGGTAAACCTAACTATTTAAAAATAAGAATACAGATTAAAAATTTTGCATGAAATATTCCAAATATACTATGAAATATTACAATATGTTATCATTTGTTAGTAATCTAGTCTCTATCAATCATACTTATCATCAGAATGTAAATTTTCTTGACACAATCCTTTCTTTCCACTCTTTTGAATAGTAATTACGTATCATCTTACTCTGATCTAAAAAAAAATAGTACAAAAATTCTGAGTTTAATTTCTTAGTCTATCACTCCATATTTGCTATCAACAAATTAATACGAATCAATAACAAATTGCATTTTGTAAAAACCAATATTCACTGTGCTTGTTATACTACTACTAATATTTTTCTTACATAACCCCAACATCAAAGAATTCTCTTATTCTATTTTCACATTTTCTCCTAGCTTACTGTCTCAAATAATTCCATTCTTCTCATATAATAAAAGTGTATTCAAATTTAACATACAGAAATTCTAAATTTAGTACCTTGAGCACCGTTACCTGACATTGTTACCGTGTATTTAGTTGTTTGGGTCTGTTAAGAACTCTTTACGAGTGGTTCGGGAGAATGTACTACACGTCAAGACTCCTTAATACTGCTTTTCATATAACCTTGATTCAACAGCATGAAGTACAAAAACGGTATTATGTTCCTTGCTTAGTAGAAAGGTCAAAACCAGACGTATAAACTCACAACGCCCCCATACAATACCTGTAGACCAATCTACCTACTGATGAGATTGACCTGTTGCTTGTCACATTACCGTTACTAGTTAGTTGGTGTTACGAAAATGAAAGCATCGTTGGTAACAGGTTAGTTTCTCTCCTCAACTGCTCAATTGGATCCCAATCCTTGCGGTAAGAAGCCTAAGACTAGAAAGACTAGAAAAACTGGAAAGACCAGAAAGAACAGAAACCTGAAGGAAGCCTCTTAGCAAGAGACAAACTAACTTTGGTCCAACAAAGAAGGTTCTACTGAACAAAAGACAGAAGGGAAGGTAGAAAGAGAGCAATGGTAGAAACCATTCGATGACATAACCCGAGAGAAACAACTGGTCCTTCCTACAGGAAGCAATTAACAGTACTGAGTCCTCCCCCCCTTCTTGCGTATTAAACACCTGTTCAACAATAACCATTGCGTTCCAAGGTTAAACATATCTGCCCGTTCTAATCATGCTTTACCCCCAAGAATTCATTTACTTTCGACCGAATATCGAAACGAACAGGTGATGCAACTAGGGATTACAACTGTAGAACAGAGAAAGGCTCATCCTACCCTTCAACGGCCCACAACACCAAATCTACAGCACTTTGCTGTTTTTCCTGCTTTTCAAAAGTTCGTTTCTAGAAAAGAAAGATATTTGCCAAATCAGGAAATACAGGAAGAGATTATACTTACCTTATATTGTAGACAAAAAAAACAAGAAAAAAAAATTATTTGTCAAAAATGTATGGGTGTTCATACTTAGACAGTCAAGGAGAATGTGTGGTTTATACAAAGGGGAAGACTCGAAATCGTTTATAAAATTTCATTTGCTTTTAATCTTACTGTGGGACATTTGAACATCGCAAGCTTGAATAAATGGGGAAAATAAAAAAAAAAAAAATGAAACAAAAGAAAGAAAAGCAAAAATACATAAGATAAGTGATCTGAACCAAACCAAAAATTACAAGATCATTATGCCCATCAATTATACATCTTGCGTATTAATCTAATAAACATGTGCCAAGTAAAGAGAGAATATATCAATGTACCTATAATCGTAAATCTTTAACAGACAAGTTAAAACTCGTTTTTATGAACACTATTTAGTAATTGAACGTTCACTATCAGCCTACAGGACATTGATGATTGTAGGAAAAACAACATAAAATCAAACAATAAGTGAAAATAGCTGGGGTCAATTTGGATATGTCCAACGTGCAAACAAATCTTTTTGTTACTGAAGACACAAGCGATCCAAGTATCACATTAGGAAATGAAGAGGCTTTAAATATAGAAAATGATGACGAGGCGTCTACAGATTTTACTGGGATGAGTTCAGATTCTAATTTACTGGAAATGTTGGATAAGGAAAATTCACATTATGAAAATAGAACTAACCAAACTTCTAATTCTATTTTACAAGATTCTGTATTACATCGTATTTCAAGTGATACACCAATAAATACTATTACACCATCAACTCCTCGTATAGAATCCAATAGCCATCAGGATGATAATCTGACAATAATTGCTGCTCAAGAACCACCATCTACAAATAAACATACTGTTACTAATGATAATAATAATATTACCACAATAGACTTAGATGTTGAAGAACAACAGGTAGTGGAAATTTTAGATGATGAAGAAGATGATCTAGAACTGAAAAAATCCAGAAAACCCCCTGAATCATACAAGCCGATTAGAGAGTATAAATGCCCAATATGTTTTGAACCACCAGAAAGGGCATTAATAACACAATGTGGTCATGTATTTTGTTGTGATTGTCTGTTTCAAATGGTCAATAATTCAAATCCAAGTCGAAATTTACAAAATAGTTATTTAGGACTATGTGCATTGTGCAGGTCTAAAGTCGATTTAAGGACTGTTGTACTACTAAGAATGAAACGTAAACAAATCCAAACATCAAAAGAGGAAAATAAATGATATTCACGATAAATAATATTACAAAAAATTGATAATAGGAAATATACAATTTTTTCTTAATTTTGAAATAATGATCATAGATCATCTTTTAATTAAGGTTAGTAAATGTAATCAATAATCAAATTTTAATTTTTTATCCTATATTACTTAAGGATATTTTATTATTTAATTAAATAAATCATTTTTTAAGTATAAATCAAAAGTTTATAAATATCGAAATAGAAAATAGTAATAAGAGGCACATCATACTTCTCTTTAACCATTGCTTTTAACAATGTTTCAAAACTGTTGTAATATTAGATTTATCTTTTCATTTTTCATTGCTACTTTACACTGTTTCATTATAATTCTAAAAAGGTGTTATTGCTTCAATTAATAATGTGAATAATATCAATGTTTTTTTTTTCATGTTTCAAATATCAAATACAGTTTTAACAAGTTATATGAAGATCAAATATAATTAAAAATAAAGGAAAATTATGTTAATACCAGTATACTACTATATTTACCACAATTTCTTATAAGATATCACGAACTTGTATAGTGATTTTTTTTTTCGAATAAACCAGGGAAAATATATAGGGTAAGTAATAAAAAAATAAAAGAGAAATTGATTTTTCAATACAATTATTATCGTGATAGAATCATCAATGTCATTGAGTAACTGCTATATTGAATCAATGCGATTAGATATAAACCCTTTTTCGAGAAATATAACAACGTACTATGATAACATATGGGAAATCCGTTTAGATAACATTTTATCTGACAAGTCGTCTACATCTATGGTCTCTTCGTTATCACTTGAACCATTAGAGATATTGTTTGAGAATCGATCTACTAAAAATGAAAGTATTGATTGTAGTGACGACACCGATACAGTTAATGATCTGTATGATAAACGCTTTTACTCCAAGTTATATGATACAACAAAATTAAGTCCAAATATATCGTTAACAGCTATTCATAGTCATCTTGCTGCTATTAAAAAGAAAGATAGCGTTGAGATGAGTATCAAGAGAAAATCAAAGGGTAAAAGAAATAATAAGGACAGAAAAAAGAAAAGTATTCTTCAAAAGAGTCAAGTCTCTTTGTTTTTTCAAAGACAAAAAAAAATTCGTTCAATGAAGCAAAATATTGATGAAACTAATAATACAGTTGGATTTGGCTTTTTCGCGGGGGATGTTGATAAAAGGCATGAAGCCTGTGCTATTGATGGGATAAATTATTCTACATCAATGAAATCACACAAAGATTGTGTTTGTCGGTCATTTGCAATATGTAGAAGCCCTTTGAGACAAGAAATCCGATAATAAACTATTACCACACTTGTTCAGTGATATATATATCTGTGTAAATGTATTTATATTCTTATTTCTATTTTATTCTGTATTTTATTAATTTTCAGCACTATTTTTACTCATATAGTTGATGGTCTATCATATATATACCTATATATATTCTGTCTGGATCATCCTATTGATCCTCATAGCGTCGTTCAATTTCAGCATTTTTGTCTGATTTTCCAGTAGTGTGTACTTTTTCTTCTCTTTTTCAGTGAAAGGGATGATATTTGATATTTTTCTTTGAAAAATTTAAAAGTAATTAAAAAATGAGATGAAAAAAAGGTCGATCATGTAGAAATGTATATTTTTACTATAATAAACATGATTAAGAATATCAAGACTTATTTGCTTTCACTATCGTCTATATATAATAATAAAAAGTCAATAAATTCTTTCGTTAACTAGTGTCACCGAAAAGACATAAATTCTGTTTTTTAAACAGCTATTCTATTTATCACACTTTTAAACACTTCTCAAAAAAGAAGGCGGAAACAATAATAAGATAGTTACTTATACAAATAAATAAATCAAACTATTTACTAACATACAAAAAGGCAGCACTGCAAAAAGAAATACTTTATATTGGATTTACTACGAAAGTCTATCTATAAGAGATAATATTCTATCAATGAGTAATAAATTATCAGCAATATTGTCAGATATTGACACAAGTGTACACTCTGAGTCCTCTCAACATAATATTAATGAAAACAATACCATAAGTCCAGATACTCCTAGGATTTTTCCTATCTATATATGTATTAATGAATATTCAAAAAGAATGGAAGATGAACTAAATATGAAACCTGGTGATAAAATTCAAGTCATCACTGATGATGAAGAGTATAATGATGGATGGTATTTTGGTAGAAATTTAAGAACTCAAGAAGAAGGGCTATATCCAGTTGTCTTTACTCAAGTAATAAGTGCTGAAAAAAAACCAACGTTAATGAGGGCGAAATCTGTAAAAAGATTAAATATGCCCCTTGGTGTAGAAAACCCAGAACCATCTAATAACAGTAACAATAGGAACAATGGTTATTTAGCCTCACAAAATGGGTCTAATAGCACTATACCAACACCATTAGAATTGCAAACAGCATCTGTAGCCCCATTTTCGAAATACCAAAATAACCAAGAGGCAGACAAGACTACTGGTGTAGAAACTAAAAATGCTTCGAATACAAATAATACTATGGATAAATATACTCTATCTAGAAATATATCTATGAAAAGTACGATGAGTGATATCGACAAAGCAATTGAAGAGCTGACTCATGAGCCTACAGAATCATTAAATACAGTGACATCTAGTACAAAAGAACCAGTTGGTTATAATATTGCAGAAGATACAGTGATCACTGAAACAGAAGACCTAGATCTAGTTGATCAATCACAAAGAGCTGAGACAGAATTTTCTGGTAAATCTCAGAGTTATGAAAATGTAAAAGATATTCGTGTAAAAGGTAAATATCTGGATCCAAAAAATGTTTATAATTGGAGTCCCGAGGAGGTATCTAACTATTTTATAAACTGTGGCTTTGATGTCGAATCTGCATCACGTTTTAAAAGACATAAAATATCAGGTGCTATTTTATTAGAATTGGAACTAGCACATCTAAAAGAACTAGATATTAATTCCTTTGGAACACGATTTGAAATGAATAAGGAAATTGAAGCATTAAAAAAGAATCTGAATGCTACATCAGCGGCAAGGAAGCCAAAAAAATCTAATATGTTAAAAGGATCAGTTCCAATATCCAAAGAGTTAATGCCACCAGCACATGTTGATAAAGATAATAGTCGAATTTCTCGATCCATGGTGGAATTAAGTACTACAAAATCAGACAAACCTGTTCTATCAAAGAAAAATAGTAACCATAACAATAACTTGGACAATAACAGACCTATCTCTTTGATGCTCAATGATCAGTTGACTAAGGATATTCGAGATGGGACTATAATATTGCCAATTACTGAAGATTTAGAGAATGAAGATCTATTTACATCTCCTAGAAGAGCACCCAAACCTCCTTCATATCCAAGTCCTGTACAACCTCCGAAGTCCCCAATGCCAAATACAAGGAAGAATTACACACCAAATACCAGTAGTAAATTGACTTATTCACCATCATCACTTTATCAAAATAAGAAAGACTCGATTATCAGACCAACCGCGGAAGATAAGGAAGGATCACACGATAGTCAAGTTATCAATAATTTACAGGTACCGAAAAACGAAAATTTGACTGTTCCATCATCCAATAAAGAAGTTGATCAAAGAAGTGTTGACTCAGATAGACCTTCTTCCAGTATATATGAATCGCCAGCATCATCAGTTTCAATTAGTCAACCTCCAGCGCAAAGTACAATGACAGAAGATACCGAAAATAAATATCTTCAAATGGAGGATTCGACTACTAATAATTCAGGTAATAAAGTGAAAAGAAATTCTTCTTTATTGTCATATTTTGGTAAGGGAGAGAAAGCGTCAAATGATAATTCCATCAGAAAGAGTACTTCTTTTAGTATAAAGCAAAAGGATGGTTTTACAACTAGTTCTATTAGACAAGAATTTACTGAGAACGCCACAGGGACTACACCAGACACAAAGAATTCCAAGTTATTAATTACTTCACCTGTGAAAAAGGATAAGGTTAGATCAGTAAGCGCTAAGGATCAATCGACAAGACCTATTGATATGAATAAGAAGATATTGGAGGATGATAAAAACAAAAGATCTGTAAGTGAAGTCATGAAACCAAAGACTTTACGTGCGATGACAACAAGAGCACCTTTAAAAAAACAAAACACAACAGCTTTTATGGAGGGGTTAAGAGACATCTCTGTAAGAGATGCATTAAAGACGGCTGATTATTCAGGTTGGATGAGTAAGAAGGGAAGTGGGACTATGAGTACATGGCGAACAAGGTTCTTTATCTTAGAGGGTACTCGGTTATCATATTTTACAAGCACAGCAGATACAAAGGAACGTGGATTAATTGATATTACCGGGTATAGAGTTGTTCCAGCAAGAGATGACGATAAATTTGTGGCATTATTTGCGGCTACCGCAGGGAAAGGGCGTTATTGTTTCAAATTATTACCACCACAACCAGGGTCAAGGAAAGGGTTAACATTTACAGAACCTCGTGTACACTATTTTGCCGTAGATACTAAAGAAGAAATGAGAGGCTGGATGGCTAATTTACTGAAGACTACAATTGACATAGATACCTCTGTTCCAGTAATTAGTTCATACAGTACGCCTACAATATCATTAAATAAAGCCAAGGAGATGTTAGCACAAGCTAGAAGAGAGACAGAAGCCAGAGAAAAGAAGAGATTAATAAATAAGAAAAATAACGGTGGGAATAGTTCTGAAGATTTCACAAAGAATAGCGGAATAGAAGAGGACGAGGATGAGGGAAGAAGATTATGGGAAGAGCAACACAATGCTACTATAGGTGGATCATCATTATCTATTGAGAAATCCGAAGAAAGGTTAGAATATAAAAACCGTTCAACAACAGATAATCATAATCATAATCATAATAGTAATAATAACAATGACTCTATAGAAGATGGGGTGTTTTCAAATTTACAGAGAACTAGTACTACAGGCAACACAAGTGTCGGTTCAAATAGTAATGGGTTCGCTAGCCCATATTTATTAGCATCGGGTATGCTATCCCCTGGTATTGGGCATAAAAACAATAGCCCAAGAAATACATCTAGTCAAACCAAGAAATCAAACGAAGATTATTTAACAGGCGGTGTTTTGTAAAAGAAAATCAATTAATCAATCAATCAACAAATAACAAAAATATATATCAAACAAAAAAAAGGGGGAAGAAACAGAAGCTGATCTAAATATACATGCATATATATATATATATAGGGAGAAATACTCAATATATACACTATATATATTATATCAGAAAGCCTTTTCTATAAGTTCTCTAATTAATTAAGATAAATAACTCTAGTCTCTTAATTGTTCTTTCTCTCCCATTCAACATTTGGAGAGCTAAGGTGATCGGATCTTAAGGGCAAAATCCGTCAACAGCCGAACAGACCAAAAGCGAAAAATAAAAAGTAAATAAAATAAGAAAAGACGGCTCTTTTTTGTTTGTTCTAGAAACGAATATTTTTGACGGTTTGAAAAAGTGTATGCATATATATTTGTGATACAGACAGTGAATGATGTGTTTCCAAGATACCAATTGAAAAAGAGAACAAGGATAGAAAACTATTTCTTATATATACGATACTGAATCATCTATTTGATGAAATATTTATATTTGGTGAGAAAAACAGTCCTTAAATGGATTTATATGCATGTAGAATGATTGATCGTGATGAGTTTTGTTCTATATAACGCCTTCATTTTTCTTGTTTTTTTTTTTTTCCTTTTCTTTTGTTTCATCTTTTTTTTTTTCTATGTAGATTACAAAAAAACACGACAGATTTTTAGGATCTGCGAATTTTCTTTTTCTTCCTTTTTTTATTTGTTTTTAGATTAGCTTTAAAGTAAACAAAACAAGATCTAATTATTACAAGCAATAATCTTTAATTATACAACTAACAATAATTCGGGCCCTAGTTAAGTACAGCGGTAATTTTCTTTTTCCCTTTTATTTCTTCCTATTATTTTTTTTATTTTTTTTCACAGTATAAAAGAATTAGACAAACAAACTATAAATATCATTTCTACTTCTTTTTATTTGTGACCTAAATTATATTATATTTAAATAGATTATAACAATTCCTGTCCTAATTACAACTACATTAATTGCAGTAACTGTAGGAATATAATTGAATAAAAATAATTAGGTTAAGTAATAAATGAGGTTTTCATACACTTTTTTAATACTAGGTTCAATAGCTCTCGGACTACTTCGAACTCTATTTGCTTTGGTTTTATCAAGTGATGATGGTTGGTTAACGCCGACAATTTACAAAAGCGGAGATCCAGTTGAAATTATTGTCAATAAAGTCGAATCTGATGTAACGCAACTACCTTATGCATATTATGATTTACCTTTCACCTGTCCTCCCACCATGTATAAGAAACCTTTACATTTATCACTAAATGAAATTATTAAGGGCGATCGTAAATGGCAGAGTGACTATAAATTAGTCTTCAACGAAGATAATGACTGTGAAGCACTTTGTGCGAGAAAGACAACAAAGGATGGTATGCAGACATTAAAAGATTTAATACAGAAAGGTTATGTGGTTCAATGGCTCATTGATGATGATTTGCCGGCTGCCACTACCTTTATATCGACTACTGATCATAAAAAATATTATGCATCAGGTTTCCCACTAGGTTTTGTAGATAAAGACACTGGCAAAATTTATCTTAATAATCATTTGATGTTAGTTATAAGATTCCATGCTATAGACGATTATAATTTTACGATTGTTGGGTTTGAAGTCTATCCTAAATCTGTCTCAGATTATCACTGTCCTGGCGCTTCAAAGGATTATGAACAATACGAGGTTATTGTCCCTACGGATCCAAATGAACTGACTTACATTCCCTTCACTTATTCTGTTTATTGGAGAGAAGAATTTGATATAGATTGGAATCATAGATATGATCTGTTTTTCCAAAATGGTGAACTATCTAATAATGTTTCTACAAAATTCCATTGGATAAGTCTGGCCAACTCAATTGGTATCGCCTTCTTAATGACATTTATCGTGTCATTAATATTTATCAAAATCAATAAAAATGATAAAGATATTTTAGATGAAAACTATAACGAATCTATTTCATTAATAGATAATTCCCATCAAAAGGATGTGCAAATGAAAAGGAAAAATTCAATCTTTGTAATAGCAAGAAGTTGGTATCATAATGATAGATCACCTTTACCTCATATTTTCATCTTTTTAGTATCAATGGGTGTTCAATTCCTCTTCACAATTATCGGATCTTTAACTATTTCCTGTTCATTAAACAAATTACATAATATCAGACACACCGTATTATCCATGGCCGTATTCTTTTTCATACTTGGCGCATTTATGGCATCTTATGTTGGCACATCTTTAGCCATTGAAAATAATAAATTAGTAACCAGACGGGGTTCTTTAAAAAATATTATCGTAAATACAACTATGTTCCCCATTGTTTGTGGTTCCCTGCTGCCCGGACTTGTTATGATCATTACAATCTGTCTGAATAGCATTATTTGGGCACATGATTCTACCAATGCATTGCCATTTGGCACCATTGTGAAACTGATCTCTTTATATTTTATCGCTTGTATTCCATTAAGTTATTTTGGTGGTATCTTCGCCCAAAGGAATAGAACAAAAGAGTACACAAGATTAAGAAGTGATTCAATTAAACTGTCTCCATTTGATGTAAAAAAAACCTTGTATAATAATCCAATTCATTTGAAGTCTTCAACTAACAATCTCCTAAAGAATATCAAAAGAAAACTTATACTTAACGTTAAAAGACTGGCATTAGATTCATTCACTGTTATTGTCATTCTCCTATGTGGTGTCTTCCCATTTTTTATCATCTATGTCGAATTACAATATGTTTATAAATCAGTTTGGCTAGAAAAGACGACTTTTTATTTCTTTTATGGGTTTTTATTAGCCAATATCATTTTGTTATGTTTAGTTATATGTGAGATTGCAATTATAAGCTCATATCTAATGATGACAGTATCGACAGAAAATTATGCAAACACCTGGAGATGGAAATCTTTCCAATTATCAAGTTCATGTGCTTGGTATATGGAATTTTATTCATTGTATTATGTCTTTAAGGTTTTAAATATTCGTGGATTTACGTCAATTTTCTTTTCCGTTTGCTATAGTCTCCTATTTAACACTTTGTGTGGGTTAGCCATGGGTTCTCTAGGTTATGTGGCAACCTTAACATTTGTTAAGCATGTTTTCAGACTTCGTTATAAACACTAATAATAATAATGATAATAATAATGATAATAAATAATTTTTCATTTTAAAGGAATGTCTTTCTTTTCCATCGTACCACTCTAACTGAAGGAATAAAAGATAGAATGATACATATTACAAATTCTTTAAATTGTGTGCATTATTAAAACAAAATAAGCATAGCCACGAAAAAGATGAGTAAGAACACTAAGTAGTTACACTATAAACTTCTCTTATACAATATCCATGACTCTCTATATTTATAATATATATATATATATGTAATATTTATGATATACAATAATTAATATACCTAAAACTGCATGTATAATTAGTAATAGCTAGAATATACTTCGAATAAAATCAATCTTTACTATATTGTAACAAGAGAAGTAGAACAACTACAATATCTATATTTATTGCCTTTACATTATTTTCTATTTTCTTTAATGTATGTATATATAATTAACTACACATGTGGATTTAAAAAATCAGCTTGCACTTTAGAATTCTATTGTACGATCTGAATCAATATTTTTGTTGTTATTTGTATTAATATCTATACCATGATATTGGACATATCCACCTATACCATTAATATTAGGTTGTGGAATAGAATCATTTGGTTGTATTTGATTATGATATTGACGGCCACTTCCATTAATATTAGTATTACTATGACTGTTGTTGCTGCTATTATTATTTTGATTATAATTTCTTCTATTCATATCGCTCTTATAATGTTTTTTGCTTCCTTGATATTGTCCCCCATAATGTCTAGCATCTCTGTTATATCTGTTTCCACCTCTATGATAATTCCTATTACCACTAGAATCTCTATTGTTTGAATCCCTATTATGTTGGTTGTTATGTATCTGTTGTTTTAAGTTATCTATAATATTATCTTGTAACTTAATATATTTAATATAGATACCCTTCAAGTAGATTTCTTTCATAGTAAGAATCTCCACGTCTTCTTTTACAGTTTGGTCAGTACTAGATCCATCAACTAACAATGAGGTTCTATATTCCTTGACATTAGACAGAGTTAGATTCATCCAATTGTCAACATTGGTTAACACACCTTCTACAATTTCACCACTCTTCAATTCAACACTTAATTGTTGTCCTCTAGCATTTGTTAATAGGTATAATGGTAACATGGCTCTCTCGCTCTCTCTCTATTTATCTATATATATATATATGTGTATATATATAGTTTGGAATTTTGTCTTTACCCTAGGTACGTTTTTCCCCTTTATTTATTGAAAACACACTTTTTTCCTAATCATTTATGTTTTGTAATTACTGATAATAACTACTACGTTTCTAATTATTGCAAGAGTAATAAGACCACTCTTTAATGCAAGATCGACACATTCATTTAATCTACCTGCCTTACAATTCATTATTTTTCCATCCTTCGAATTGGAAAACAGACAGTAATTAATGATTTCATTAAGAAGACAAAAAAAAATAAAAAAAAGACATTTAAAACGTAATTTCTCGTAAAGAATGAGATTTATAAAAAATAAGGATTTGCTAATAATATCATTGACTACGAATTTCAATGTATTCGAAAAAAAAAAACTAAACGTTGAAAAAAGAATAAGATATTAGGGTTTGTCTGAAACCCTACTTGCTGTTTTATTTATTGAATTTATATTTGGAACTTACAAGAATTTTAGCCGCCCATTAAATCATAAAAAAATCAATTTAAGTACATTCGTAGTTCAGAAATACTGTTATAAGGTCAGTTGTGATAATTACAAAGGATTTTTTAACAGTTAAGATAGTAATAGGTTCAAGAGAGTATGTCAATCTATAAGTGACTAGAAAAAGCGTTTTTCGTTTTGCAGTTACCAAGAGAGTTACTATCAAATATAACAAAGGATTTCAAGAGAATAGTATTTTATAATGAATACAGTTTTAGTGATAATAGACAATTATAATTATGATTTTTTTTTCTTATTCAAAACACTGAGTCAAAGTTATTTTGATTGTGCATTGAAGAATTGATAGTTATTTATTTATTTTTTTTTTATGAAGTAAGGAACCTATAATTATTTTATGAAATTTTATACATTTAATTTTCGTGACAAGTTATTAAGTTATTAATTTTAAGGTCAACAAGATATCGATTTTTTTCTTCCATATAAGATTGTTTATGTCCAAACTTATTGTTGAAAAAAACAGAATCTATGCTTCAATTATAATGCTTCTTTAAATTACAAGTAATAGTAAATTTATGATATGAAAGTTTATATTGAAAATACCATTTAGTCGAAAATATCTTTATTAAAAGCTTTCACATAACAGGTAGCACTAAAAAATATTATTATTTTTTATTTTCGCGGTATCTTTAACTAACCTATCAAGAAAGAAAAATCAAATATTGATGATGTTTGGAATAGACAAATATATTGTTGAAATATGATTAGAATTCTGTTTGATAATCTAAATTCACCGTACCAAGTGATTAAAAGTTATGAAAATTTATATTAAAGAAGATTCGAAGATAAAATGAGTATACTGTATAATATCGTATCTTGTATATTAGTTATGTAGAAAGAAAAAGACCAAGCAATACAATAACAATTTATAGTATCACTAATTTCCTACTATAAATAACAATAAAACTTATAATACCACCAATATCCTATTGTAAGTTACATTATCTTATTATATTAATCTAAAATGGACTCTACTAGAATTTTTGATTCCGAAGCCTTGCGTCAACATATATAGTAAGATACTAAACAATACTCATAGTTAGTAGTTTCATCTTCTGGACATGAAAAATTATACACTATGTGGTTTTATTGTTAAAGAGAGCCTTATTTCAAGTTGTAGAATTTTTTATTTGTGTTATGTAAAAATACCATTTAATCGAAATAGTTTTTTTATTGGAGGAAAATTGATGTTTCTAAACATAAAGAGAATATATTTAAGAAGGGAGCAATATACAAACTAGGCACAAGAAAGATTTTAATATATAATACCATCCTAAAAACAACTTAAGAATATACAGTTCAAGATTTGTTCTATAACCACTAAAGTAGATGAGAATTGAGCGTGCTACATTGAAAAAAAATTTTTTAGTAGGTAATTTTGCAAGATAAAATGATAATTTTTCCTTAAAGGAGGTATTGTTATTTTCTATATTTGTTTTCTAAGCAGGACATTAGATACATCACTTCAGTTGCTTTTATGGTTCTTCAACAAATATTTACAATAATCAACTTTTCTAAGCAAGGAAGTTAATAGTTAGGCGCTTTTAATGTTTGTTTCTCTTTTTTTTTTTTTTTTTTTTTTTTGCGTGTTCTTTTCTTTTTTTCTTTATAATATTTTTGTTTGTTTATTTAAAAAACGAAATAAAAAGAAACGTCGCGATGAGATGATTTTTAATAAAAAAATTTTTTTTTTCAAGTTAATAATTTCATAATTCCTTGTTTATTTAAATCAATCATCTTCTCCGTATTCAAATTTGTTACAGAATACAGATTTGCAAGCTATTGTTAGTATAACCTTACTTTTTCGTATACATAAGTTTGCTGAATTTATATCCAAAAGAAACAGAAACGATCATAGCATCATTGTTTCCATTTGTGAATTGTTTAATTCAATAATCCATTATAACCAAGAGATAAAACTAGTAAGTTTAATAAAAACAATTTCTCAAGATGGACCAACAGTTTTTGAGCCAACTTGAGCAAGCTTTGAATGCTATTGTTCAGCCAAACTCAGCAGGGTTAAAAGAGGCTACTAAAGTCTTACAAACCCAATTTTATAGCCAACCACAAACTTTGCCAGCATTAATTCATATTCTTCAAAATAACCCTAACGATTCCTTAAAACAATTAGCAGGTGTTGAAACTAGAAAATTGGTTTCAAAACATTGGGATGGTTTAGATGAAACTACAAAAACTCAAATTAAATCGTCTTTATTACAAACCGCTTTCACTGAACCAAAAGAGATTATTCGTCATTCTAATGCTCGTGTGATTGCAGCTATTGGTAATCAAGAATTAGAATCTAACAAATGGCCAGATTTGGTTCCAAGTTTAATTCAAACTGCTGCTGGTGATAATAGTCAAAATAGACAGACTGCTGTTTTCATTTTATTATCCTTATTAGAAGATTTTAACACTGCATTGACTGTGTATATTGACGATCTATTAAACTTATTTGCTCAAACAATTAATGATACCACTTCTTTAGAAACTAGATCTCTATCCGCACAAGCCTTAAATAATGTCTCTGCTTTAATTGAAGAACAAGAAAACATTGATCCAAATCAAGCTGCTAAGTTTGCTGGTTTAATTCCATCTATTGTCAATGTTTTGGATGCCGTTATTAAGGCTGATGATGCTACAAATGCTAAATTGATTTTTAATTGTTTAAATGATTTCTTATTGTTAGACTCTCAGTTAACTGGTAATGCCATCATTGATTTAATAAAATTAACTTTACAAATCTCCCTTAATAGCCAAATTGATGAAGAGGTCAGAGTCTTTGGCATTCAATTTGTCATTTCTGCCTTATCTTATAGAAAATCAAAGATCATTCAAGGTAAATTAGGTCCAGAAATCACTTTAACTGCCTTAAAAGTTGCTGCCAGTGAAATTGATGTCGACGACGAATTAAACAACGAAGACGAAGCTGGTGAAAATGAAGAAAACACTCCTTCTTTAGTCGCCATTAGATTAATAGCCTTTGCTTCTGCTGAATTGCCACCATCTCAGGTTGCAGCTGTTATTTGTGAACATATTCCTGCTATGTTACAATCATCTAATCCATTTGAAAGAAGAGCTATTTTATTGGCTATCTCTGTTGCTGTTGGTGGTTCTCCAGATTATATTTTATCTCAATTCGATAAGATTATTCCGGCTACAATTACTGGATTAAAGGATGCTGAACCAATTGTTCAATTAGCAGCTTTAAAATGTGTTCATCAAATGACTGTTGAGTTACAAGATGAAGTAGCTAAGTTTTATGCCGACTACTTACCATTAATCATCTCTATAATTGATTCTGCTAAGTTTTTTGTCATCTACCACTATGCCACTGTTGCATTAGATGGTTTACTAGAGTTCATTGCCTACGAAGCTATTTCTGACTACTTAGAACCATTAATGAACAAGTTATTCCATATGTTAGAATCCAATCAGTCATCTAAATTGAGATGTGCCGTTGTCTCTGCCATTGGTTCTGCTGCATTTGCATCCGGTACTGCATTTATTCCATACTTCAAAACGAGTGTTCAATATTTGGAACAATTTATTCAAAATTGTAGTCAAATTGAAGGTATGAGTGATGACGATATTGAATTAAGAGCTATGACATTTGAGAATATTTCAACTATGGCCAGAGCCGTTAGATCTGAAGCATTTGCTGAATTTGCTGAACCATTAGTTAATTCTGCCTATGAAGCTATCAAAACAGATTCTGCTAGATTAAGAGAATCAGGTTATGCGTTCATTGCTAACTTATCTAAAGTTTATGGTGAAAATTTCGCTACCTTCTTGCCAACCATTTTACCAGAAATTTTTAAAACTTTAGAATTAGAAGAATATCAATTCAACTTTGATGGTGATGAAGAAGAGCTAGCTGCTCTTGCTGAAAGTGGTGCAGAAGAAGACCTACAAAGTAAATTTACCGTCAATACTGGTATTTCTTATGAAAAGGAAGTTGCTGCTGCTGCTTTATCTGAATTAGCTATTGGTACCAAGGAAAGTTTCTTACCATATGTTGAAAAGAGTTTAGAAGTTTTGAACAAGCAAGTTGATGAATCTTATGGTTTAAGAGAAACTGCATTGAACACTATCTGGAATGTTGTTAAAGCTGTTTTATTAGCTTCTAAAATTGTAGAAGAATCATATCCAAAAGGCTTACCAGCTGGTTCTTATGTTGATGAAACCGTGTTAATGGTTATCAAGAATGCCAGAGAAGTGTCTATCCAAAATTTGGTTGAAGAATTTGAAACCACCATGATTATTACTATATTAGAAGACTTTGCTAACATGATTAAGAAATTCGGTCCAATTATTATCATGGATAATGGTGATTCTTCTTCTTTAGAAACTTTGTTGGTTCAAGTCACAAGTGTTTTAAAGGGTACTCATGCCTGTCAAACTATTGATTTAGAAGACGATATTCCAAAAGATGAAGATATGGATGCATCAGAAACTGAAGCTACCTTACAAGATGTTGCTTTAGAAGTTTTAGTCAGTTTATCTCATGCTTTAGCTGGTGATTTTGCTAAAGTGTTTGAAGGTATGAAACCAACTGTTCTTGGTTTATTCCAATCCAAATCTAAAAACAAGAGGTCATCAGTTGTTGGTGCAGTTTCTGAGTTAGCTCTTGGTATGAAAGAACAAAATCCATTTATTCAAGAAATGCTAGAGGCTTTGGTGATTAGATTGACTACTGATAAGTCCTTAGAAGTTAGAGGTAATGCTGCTTATGGTGTTGGATTGTTATGTCAATATGCATCCTTTGATATTTCTAGTGTTTATGAACCAATATTGAAAGCTCTTTATCAAATTCTACACACAGCAGACCAAAAAGCACTTTCATTGGAGGACGATGAGGCTACCAGAGAAACTATTGATAGAGCCTTTTCTAATGTTTGTGGGTGTGTTGCAAGAATGGTTTTAAAACATGAAAATTTAGTTCCTTTAGATCAAACCATTCCAGCTATTTTATCTCATTTACCATTCCAAACAGGTTTTGAAGAATATACTCCAATCTTTGAATTGATTATGAAGTTATACCAAGATAACAACTCTATTATTACTAAAGAAACACCAAAAATAGTCGAAATTTTTGCTGCCATTTTCACTAAAGAAAGTGAAAGAATTAAATTAGAACAAGAATCTACATTGGGTAGAGAAGAAAACATGGAAAGATTAAAACAATTCCAGACTGAAGAAATGAAATTAAGAGTTATTGAATTATTGAAATTCTTGAACTCTAACTATGACGGTGTTGTAGCCTCCAACCCTGTTTTAGCTCCATTAATTGCTTAGATGTATAGATAGAGATGTGGCTAATACAGCATAGCTTTTTTACAGTGTTTCGCACTTTGATCTCTTTGAATATATTTAATATATAAAATATAAACACAAGCTCATTCTTTATTTATCACTTCCTCACGTTCATATACGTAAGTAGATCATTTAATGTATACTATGAATTGTTTGTCAAAAAATACCCAAAAAAAAAAATAGAAATAATTTTGTCAATAAAATATAAGAATTTCACTATTGATCCAAGCATCATTGTTTGTTGAAACTATCAGAAGCATATTTTGTAAGCCTAATCTTATCCTTGTACAACTTCAAATAGTCAAGTTGTTCTTTCTTTGATTTTTTGTGACATCCGTTAAACTTTTTAATTTCCTAGTGATACACCCATACCTTCATCGCCTGTCTTGATTTTCCTTGTTTTTTTTGTTGTACGAAACCTTGATCACGTGATAACTTTGTGTTTGTTTGTTTGTTTGCTTTTTTTTTTTTTTTCGTCATTTGAAGATTTGGATCCGAATTCAAATTAAATAAGGAAGAAAATTTGAAGATTATTCCAATAACGACAGTATCTGTCAAAAGTAGTTGTTATTAGACTGCATTAAACTTTGGTCTTAACTAATGGCAAGCAGACTGTTAGAAGGGTGGAGGGAAGCAGACAATTAAGTTGACCAATAATTACTTAAAATATTGAGACATAGGCTACAACTTTAACACGCATATCTATACGTGTCCGTGTGCATGTGTATGCACAATAATTGTTTCATTTTCTATTGATTTTACTCTGCACTTTAATTAAGATTCATTTGTTTTGTTGTAATAGTTAGTATCAAAGATATATTTGTATTAATTGTATTGATATTTTGTTTTCTTTTTTTTTAAAAAATAATTGTATTTTTTTGCATATTCCATCAATATAGAGGTTAGATTATATTTTTCAATTTTATTACCATCATTATTTCATTTCATCATTTAATTACGTTAAGTTAATATCACAATTAATTTTTGATTATGTCTGTAAACTCTTATGGTTCACCAGCTGTTTTAAATGGATCACAACAATATATAATAACAAATGATATTCCTTATCAAGGACAATTTACGCCAAGTGAAGGTATGTTTCCCTTGCAACAACAACAACAACAACAAATACCGCAACAACAACAACAACAACAAATACCGCAACAACCACAGCAACCACAGCCGCAACCAATGTTTTCTCAGCAACCAGTATATCCATCAGTAACCACACCTGCAACCAATACTTTTCCTCAGCAACCTGCTGTATTTGTTCCTGTATCTAGACAAAATTATATGAATCCATCATCACGACAACAACAACAACAGATACCCACCCAACAATCACAATTACAACAGCAACATTTAGTAAATGCATATTCTCCAAACTATACATTAAATCCTGTATCTAGCATACCAACAAACGTTCCTAATCCACAACAATACGCAGGTTCTATGTTTCTAAAGCAAGGCCAACAACAACAGCAACCGCAACCGCAACAGCAGCAGTATCCACCTCAGAGTCAAACACAGTCGCAACCTTTGTATATGAATCATATACAACAAGGGCGACCATTTGATCCAACCATGCAACAGTGGATAATGACTCAGCCTATACCTGCAGGACCTCCTATACCTAATTCTTCCTTTGCTCCTGCTCCTGCTCCTTCTTCAATGTCCCCCTCTTCTTCATATTCTCATCCTATTTCAGTTGCCCCTACATCTTCTTCCTCTGAGCAGAAAAAAAAAGCAGGATACAATTCCTGCACGATCTTTTTTCGCAGCAACAACAACAACATGCCTTATACAATCCTCAACAATCTGTTCCTCATAGACAACCTCAAGTTAATTTTATGAAAAGTCGGAGGTATGGTACAATGCATCATATTCATGGTAACAGTAACAGTAATAATAGTAGCTCCATTGACTTTAATAACAAAAGTACCCATTGGAATAACAACAATATTGAAAGTACAAATATAAATATCAACACCAGGTTTACAGAGTTAGAAAAATCAAAGGAAACTTTAAATAACTATATTTTTGATTTTTTACAAAAATCCAAGTTTAACAAATCAGCAACTATTTTTAAGCAAGAAGCAAAATTGAATGATTCCAAAAATATTACACAATTCGAATATTCTAATACTTCAAAAGGATTTTTAATTGAATGGTGGCATATTTTTTGGGATTTATTTAATACAATAACAAAACGTGGTGGTACTGAAGTGGCTAATAAGTATTATCAAATTGTATCAAATCAAAGAAGGCGAGATAATTCATATAAGGCCCAGATGTTATATGCCGCAAAATTACAGAATTTAGCAGAACAAAGAGGTGAATATGGCGAGCACTCAAGGGATCCTTTATCCTTGTTACCTTTGATTTCCAAGTATCATAATACTAATAGTAATAATAATATACCAAATTTTGAGTTTAATAGAACAAAGAAAAATAATGATTATGATAATAAAAGCACTAATAGCAATTATAACAGTAATGGAAATACGAGTAGGAATAATAATCAAAATATGAACCAAAAGCAAATAAAGCCTGATTTTGATAATTTAAGTAATGGAAATACTATTCCACAAAAATTACCGATAGACCAACAAGCTAAATATGTCCAATTACCTCTTCAACAGGTTCAACAGGTTCAACAGCAACAAATGCAAATGCAGGTTCAATTACAACTTCAGAGACAAATTGAACAACAAAGACAGCAACAGCAACAATATCAGAAAAGGATTCCCAATCAGCAACAACAGCAACAATCTTCTGTGTTATACTTTGGTCAAGCTCAGAATCAAAATCAAATAAATAGTTCCACATTTCAACAGGCATCACCATGCGAAAATGTAAACAACATATCTCAATGGAGATCAGCACAAGTTTATAATAACCCAATGAAGTCTATGGAAGGCTTTTACAACTCTGTTACTGATTATAACGACTATTATAATGCAGGTGGTAGTAGTGATAAATGGGATACAAAGTCTGCTGTATCAAAATTCTCTAAACAAGATCAACTTGATGCTTATAACAATTATAAAAATCCTCTTAATGATAAAAAAGTGAATAACCAGAATAGGCAATACAGTATACAAGATACCGGTGAAGATAATACGGAAAATAATTTTGAATCAGTGAGTAATGATTATGCTACCTTGAATAACAATTCTAATCTTCCAACAGGGGACACTAACAATATGTCTATTTTGGATAATGATCTTACCTCTCCACAGAATAATAAAACTAAAAAATCGAGGATAAAAAACAAGAAGCCATCATTGTACGATACAAAGAAAAAAACTTGTATGAAATCATTTACTCCGTCAGTTGGTTCTTCCATAGCAACTACTTCAAAGACATCAGGATTAAACAAGAGTAAAAGTGAATCAAAAATAGACTTTCAAAGCAATGGTATAATGTCAAATAATAACAATATGAAGTACATAAACTCAAGCATTCTAAATACAGATACTGTCCTAAGTCCAGAATCTATAGGAAATAACGGCTTCAATACAAGTGCAGTACCTTCCTATGTATCAGAAAATTTAACATTCACGCCTCAACAAGGGGGTGTTTCTCCAAGGACTGGTGACCTACCAAATAATTCTAGTAACTCTAATATTAACACAGTGCAATCTTCGTTTTCTGCTGATACTAATTACACTAATAAGGATAAAGATAGTAGTCATAAATCGCATAGGAGCAGCATTAAAAACACATCAATGGTACATGAAAATGGTTTCTCTAATACGTCTTTTTCACAAAATAAATGGGTTCATCAGGATAAAAAAGTTGATAATATTGATTGTGCATCTATAAAAAGAAGGTCATCTGATTCATCTCTTGGTATTATTGATATAAAAAACAACCAATTTTTAACAGAAGAGCCAGGTAAAGATAGTAAAGGAAAGTTTATTCAACATTCGAGAAAAAGAAAAGAAATGAACAAGAACGAAAAACACTCAGAATCCTCTCGTAAAAGAGGAAGAAAGCCCAAAAAATCAAAGACTAGTAATCAAGACATTAGTGAAGCAGTGTTAGATAAAGATGAGAAATCTAGGGTTTTCAAACACCAGAATTCAAGTGAAAAAAATGAGAGAGATAAAACCATTATAAAAATGGGCGCATTATCAGACACAGAAGAGATTTTTGAAGAAAACGGTAAGAACCAAGTTAAAGATACTTCACTAGCTAGTTCAATGAACCCAGATATATTACAGTCCTCATTTAAAAATGATACTGATGATTTTGTAGACTTTAATTTTTCAAATTTGGAAGCTCCTACTACTGATCATTCCAGTTTAAACGCTATAATACCTAATGGTAATTCTGTTGAATCTTTTTCCATACTTTCAGGTAACCTTAATATTGGAGGAGGCCATGAAAATGATACTAGCAATAAAAAAGGGGCATCTCCAAATAATGTAGAAGGTGGAGATATAGACTTTAATTTTATAGACTGGCAATAAAATTAGATTGTTCAAGCTTTGGTTGGCCTTTAGACAACTAAAATTTAACACTCATTTCTGGTTATTTTGAATGGTTCATAACCTGTTTGTATCATTTTCTGCTTCTAATGTTTACTAAATATTATGATATATAAATTGTATATGTGAATGTTTGACAAGAAGTTATCCTATTTGATTGAGTGGATCTATAAGATAGACATATTAAATTTAAATGGGTATTAATGTTATATAGATTCATTCCTATTTTTTCTGTAATTTTTAACGGTTTGTACACTAAATATCCTGATATCCGGGTTTTTTTTTGTATTTTCTTTAAGCTCTTGAAAAGTGAAAAAAGTAAAGCTAAAGAAGATCAAAAGTTAAAAGATTCGATAACTTCGAGATAAGTTATAAGCAGGAAGAGGTTCTAGAGTACTTATTTCTATCCTCTTATTGATTAGGGGTGAGTTCCAGTAAGATATATTATTGGGTGTTATTGCATGTACTCACTGAGAGTTTAAATATACATTGCCTAATCATACAAGAGTGAATATTATTTTCTAAATGTCATTTTTTAGTACATCAAATAATAATACGGTATCGGCAACAATGACTACCGAAAAGGATCTAGCTAATGATATCATAATACAAAACCCTGCTGATGACTCGATTTCAGACATTGCATTTTCTCCACAACATGATTATTTATTTTCTGTTAGCTCATGGGATGGTAAAGTGAGAATTTGGGACATTCAAAATGGTGTGGCTCAGGGACGTTCTCAATATGAGCATTCAGGGCCTGCATTAACGACAAGATGGAGTGGAGACGGTACTAAAGTTGCCTCAGGCGGTTGTGATAATGCAGTGAGAATATTTGATGTAACCAGTGGTCAATCACAACAAATAGGGATACATGATGCTCCAGTAAAGAGTCTTAGATTTGTGAATTGTGGACCTACAAATACAGAATGTTTAGTTACAGGTTCATGGGATAAGACGATTAAATATTGGGATTTAAGGCAGCCTCAACCAGTAGCGACAGTAATGATGCCAGAGAGAGTTTATACAATTGATAATAAAAGACAATTATTAGTAGTAGGTACTGCTGAAAAACATATTATTATTATAAATTTAAATAATCCAAGTACAATATTTAAAGCAACGCAGTCACCGTTAAAATGGCAGACAAGGGTAGTGGCGTGTTATAATGAAGGTGACGGTTATGCTATTGGTTCAACAGAAGGAAGATGTGCAATTAGATATGTAGATGATGAACAACAAAAGAAAAATGGGTTTTCTTTCAAATGTCACCGTCAAACAAATCCTAACAGAGCTGCAGGCACTCAGACACAGTCTATAGTATATCCAGTAAATAGTATTGCGTTTCATCCTATATATGGTACTTTTGCCACTGCAGGTGGTGATGGGTCATTCCATTTTTGGGATAAAAATCATAGACATAGACTAAGAGGATTCCCTTCAATGCAAGCATCTATACCTGTTGTGAATTTTAACAGAAATGGTACCGTATTTGCGTATGCTTTGAGTTATGACTGGCATCAAGGTCATATGAATAATAGACCTGATTATCCAAATGTGGTAAGACTTCACGCTACTACTGATGCTGAAGTAAAAGAAAAAGTTAAAAAATAATATGCATCATAATTTAGAAATATGTATATATGTGTGTGTATGTACATAAGTATAGTTTAATATAGAATTAGGTATTATTAGTTTGTATTAGCGGGTGTGGGTTAAAATTGGTTTTTTTTTTTTTGTTAATTCCAACAATTTTTAAATTTTGTGATAGATGGACGTTATTCAAACGTTCTTTAACCCATTATTAGTAATAAATAACTTAGTTAAAAGACAATGTAGAAAATCGCAACTTTATGTTCTATGAGAAGAAAATAACCTAAAATTCCAATATTTAACTTCTAAAATATGAAAGTTTATTATCTCTTCTCACCATTCTTTTATTACTGGAACCACTTTCTGTTAAGAGCTTTTTTTTCTATATCATTTAAAGGGGAGCTTTTTTCATTTAAAATGCTTGTTACATTGATATTAATTGTATCAAATACTTTTTTCTTATCTCTAACCGCTAGATAATTACTTGGAATTTTTTTCTGTTTGGTAGTTTCCAAAAATGACTCATCCTCTATTACACTCTCAATCAAAATAGACATATCTGACAAATCTGTGGAATTTTTTTGATGGTAGTAAGCACCCCCAATATTAATTGGTTTAGGTAAAATAATGTGCGTTAGCTGCATTTCAAATATTTTTGAAGGTAATTTTTCTTTTAAACAATTGCTTTGTGGCCAATTTGGATCGATCTTAGCATATACTTTTTTATAATAACATTCATTTCTTAGATTAATACCACCATTCACTGACATTTCTAACTCAAACAGAAACCATAGTCTTGAAAAATCCACTGTTTTCATATTCTCATTACTACAAAGATAATGTGAACATATATCACTAGCTGTTTCCAATTCCCCAATATTTCTTTGCAAAAGTTTCAAATTTCTTGATGACAATGAAGTGCGAATACTATTCAATTTAGTTGAAAAAACATGATTACCCTCTGTTTGTCCATACTTCTGATTGAAGCTTAACCTTTCTCCACTATCATCATATAAAATATCGCTTTCTTTTTTTAAAGACAGTTTATTTTGTAACTGTCTCCCTGTCATATTTTCAATTTTAACATTTCGAATCCCTTCAGTTCCTCTGATTCTATTTACATTCTTGGATAAAAATGGCTCTTTACCTATTTTATTTTTTTTCTTAACCTTGTTATCAATATTTTTATATTGAATACTTACCATTATATATAGTTTCGTTTCTATAACCTTTTAGTGAACAGCTAAATAATAAAATATCAGTTTTTCTACTTACTTCTTCTCAAACATATATCAACACCAAACCTATCTATCTATGCATGTATATATCTATGTATGTATATATTTCGAACAAACTACAATGGTGCACTATTTTTTCATGTTACATGAAATGATAATTAAATAGGCGCTCAGTATTTCTTGTTCTTAATAATAATAACTTTTTCTCTGATAGCACCTACGCCAGAACACAGGTTAATAATTATGAGTATTCCACCTTTGTACATGCACAAATACATAGTTGCATTCAATTCTTAATATATGTAATTTTAGCTTTGACCTAGCTAGTAGTACAAATGTGTATCATATGATTCCCTTTATACAAAAAATGATATAAAACTAAACAGAATTAGCCAAACTTCCATTACTGAAGTTCATGTGAATATGAACACATAAATATTTCCAACATATAGAAAATTAGTTTGGAATTTTGTTTGAAAATTTATCATCACAATTAATTCACCTGATTTCTTCGGACAAAGTAATGTCATACCTTGAATAACATAAGAATAACTATTAAGAAACTACCCAAGACAGCGTCTCAGTCCAAAATTCATTAATAAGTACTTATTCCATATAATCATGCTTAGGTCATTGATAATTCTGATAATAATTGTTCCAATTCTCCTTCATATCTTTCCTTATTCTCAAAATACCTGATCAGATCATTATCATCATCACTACCATCATCGTCATTATCGCAACTTTTTTCCTTTTTTAATGGTGGTTGATTTCCCTGATCCTGAAACATCGATCTATATCGATTCTTATGAAAAGGTTCCACATTGTCTTCACTTCGACACTCTTCTTCAAATGTATCTACAATATCTTCTGGAATCGCGTATTCTAAAGCTAATCTTGCCAAATCATCAAGTTCTCTTTTCCTTTCTCCTTTCATTACAAATTCTTCCATTTTGTTTAAGCCACCTCTATTTTCTAACAATTTTCTTTCTCTTTCTTCCATTCTTTGTGTCTTTTGTGTCTTTTGCTTATTTTTGATTTTAGACAAAGATCCATCTTTTGAACTTAATGGCGATGAACCCATATTATACGGATTACTAGCATACTTCTGGGATCTCGCTGATCTGTCTTGTAAAATACTATTGACAATATTTTCACTATTTTGGATATCCACGATATCGGAAGACTTTATACATTTGGTTGGGGTTCTTGGAAACAATCCCAAATTTAAGGAAATTTCTACATTTAAGAAATTTGATTTTAAATCATTGTGGTTAAAAGAATTTGACATTATTCCATACTTGAAATTAAAATAGCCAATATTGTTATAGCTTTCTTCTCTAAATAAAATAATGAAGACTATATTCAACTGGTTTTCCAAAACTTTCCCCTACTTCTCAATCCATTATTCTCAAACTCCAACAGCCTTTGTTCTATAATTACTGAATATAATCACCTTCCAAATATACTCATCATTTTTACTTTTTATATATATATCGCATTTTACTCAAACTCAATTATCTTCTTTTTTTCCCATCTCTATTCTAAAACAATGGTGTCATGACTTTTCCGAATAAGGACATTTCACATCATATAAAAATGATAAATGAAGCCCACTATGCATATATACATATACATATTTATGCAGCTATAGAACAAATATACACATGCCTCGTATTTCAAAAAGAAGCAGAGTTGTAGTGAGGCATTTTACCGTCTTTTTGTCTGCTTTCATAAGTAAAAATAAAATAAAATTATATTTTCACATATATAAATTTATACAAGAATTAAAACAAATAAGAATTAAATATATAAAGGAACAATAAATAAGTATAATCTTTTTTCTTCAACTTTAATAACTGCTAATTTATTCAGTGAATATAAACAGTAAAATTTCTTCATAAACAACAAACCTTTCTATTTCCCTGTACAACTTTCTTAATCAACTTCTTCCACAGTTGGTCCTGATTCACCAGCTGGCCCAGAACCAGCACCAGGCATTGGGCCAGCACCAGGCATTGGACCAGTGCCCCCGTAAAATTTGGACATTATTGGATTGGCAATTACTTCCAATTCTTTTTGCTTATCCTTATATTCCTCCGTAGAAGCTGCTTGTGAAGCATCTAACCAGTCAATCGTTTCTTGCGCTGCAGTCTCCAATTTCTTGGAATCATCTTCACCCACTTTTTCTTTGAAATTGTTTTCATTGACTGTGTTCTTTAGGGAAAATGCGTATGATTCTAATTGATTCTTAGCTTGGACACGTTCTGCCTCCTTTTCATCCTCAGCTTTGAACTTCTCTGCTTCTGCCACCATTCTCTCAATATCTTCTTTTGACAATCTACCCTTATCATTTGTAATAGTGATTTTGTTAGACTTACCAGTACCCTTTTCTAGTGCAGAGACATTTAGAATACCATTAGCATCAATATCGAAAGTCACTTCAATCTGTGGAACACCTCTTGGTGCTGGTGGAATACCAGATAATTCAAACTTACCTAACAAATTATTATCTTTAGTTCTTGTCCTCTCACCTTCAAAGACTTGAATCAAGACACCTGGCTGATTATCAGCATATGTGGAGAAAATTTCTGATTTCTTTGTTGGAATAGTAGAATTTCTTGGAATTAATTTTGTCATTATACCACCTGCTGTCTCAATACCTAATGATAATGGGGCTACATCTAGCAATAATAAATCTTGGGTCTTACTAGATGTATCACCGGTCAAAATAGCAGCCTGTACAGCAGCACCATAAGCAACTGCCTCATCTGGGTTGATAGATCTGTTTGGTTCTTTGCCATTAAAGAAATCAGAGACCAATTTTTGAACTTTTGGAATTCTTGTAGAACCACCAACCAAAACAATTTCATCTATCTGTGATTTATCTAATTTAGAATCTCTCAACACCTTTTCAACCGGTTCTAATGTAGATCTAAATAAATCAGCGCATAACTCTTCGAATCTAGCTCTAGTGATAGATGTATAGAAATCAATACCCTCAAACAATGAATCGATTTCAATAGAGGTTTGAGCAGAAGAGGACAATGCTCTCTTAGCCCTTTCTGCAGCAGTTCTCAATCTTCTTAAAGATCTTTGATTCTGTGTAATATCTTTTTTATTCTTTCTCTTAAACTCCTCAGCCAAATGATTAACCAATCTATTATCAAAATCTTCACCACCTAAATGAGTATCACCTGCAGTTGCTTTAACTTCAAAGACACCATCATCAATTGATAACAAAGAAACATCAAAGGTACCACCACCCAGGTCGAAAATTAAAACGTTATGTTCTGCTTTACCCTTCTTATCCAACCCATAAGCAATAGCAGCAGCAGTTGGTTCATTAATAATTCTCAAAACGTTTAACCCTGCAATAGTGCCAGCATCTTTAGTAGCCTGTCTTTGAGAATCATTGAAATAGGCTGGAACTGTAACAACAGCATCTTTAACCTGAGTACCTAAGAAGTTTTCAGCAGTTTCTTTCATCTTTGTCAAAACCATAGAAGAGATTTCTTCTGGTGTGAAAACCTTAGTTTCACCCTTGAATTCCACTTGTACAGCAGGTTTACCATCTTTATTAACCACCTTGAATGGGTAATGTTTGGCATCATTGACCACTTCTGGATCATCGAATTTTCTACCAATTAATCTTTTAGCATCAAACACTGTGTTTTGAGGATTGATAGCAGCTTGATTCTTTGCAGCATCACCAATCAATCTCTCGGTGTCGGTGAATGCCACATATGAAGGTGTTGTTCTATTACCTTGATCGTTTGCAATAATTTCCACACGGTCATTGGCAAAATGTGCGACACAAGAATATGTTGTACCTAAATCGATACCAACAGCTTTAGACATGTTTAATTTTATATATGGTTTAATCTATTTGTTAATTTAGTTATTTTTTTTTCCAACAAATGTTGTGTTTTTGTTATTTTGATTTTATTTGATTGATACTAGTCGAGAAAGAAAAAAGGACTTTGGACCATACTGGACTGACCGTCAATGAGAAATATGATCCATGCCTTTATATATATATCAAAAACCCTACCATTAGCACTACTTTAGTGTTCATTCATAGCTTCTTACCTTTTCCATCTAATAATAACGTTCCCTATAATACTTATTAAAGACACCCTCCCCCTTTAAAGTAAGGAAGAACAAATAGAATATTAGAGAGTACTATTATTCTCCCCCTATGAAACAGAAGTGAACTTTCTGGAAAATACTAGAAATAGTAATTTACTTTTTTTATTTATTTTTTTTTAGCTTATATCTTCTTGTAAGGTAATTAATAAAAAAAGAAAAAAAAACCACTCAACTTACAAGGAGAGATTGAATACTGCAAATAAAAAACTCAAATATCACAAAACAGGTAATTTTCTTCGTAAGATTTACGCCATCAACTTACTACTGCTAGTAATAGTTAATGGTAACATAATCAAAAAATACATGGTGAAAATAAATGACTTCATAGGAAAATACATACATCCCTCCAAAATTGTTCGAGAGATAAAGGAAAAAATAACACCAAGATTCCATTGTTTTCGAGATTTTTCGAGAACTCCGTGTAATTTCTTCTATTGCTCTCTTTTTTTGTTTTTTTTCCTTTCTGTTTCCCTTTTCTCCTCCCTTAAAAACCGTTGTTTTTTTCGAGTTTCTTGGCTCCCTGTGTTCAGATCAGATGATCTAAGCCCATCTAGAAATAAATAACCACTATTAAGCTTCTGCGTTTTTCCGTTTGGTGTCAGTGTTCCTCCGTAAATGTTATTCTTTCTCTCTTACTGGTGTTTACCTATAATCCTTGAGACTAGTTTAATTGAGACCTGTTGTGTTATTATTATTGTCATCTTTATCTAAATATAGATAAGTAAGGAAATTCATTCTAAAAAGGAAAATACAACGGGGGAAGAGGTGGAGGAAGAGAAAAAAGCCAGTATTAAAATCCTAGGACAAAAAATATCCAATACTTACGAAGATAAGCTTGGGAAATAGATAAAAACTAGTTATTTCAGCACAATGTTAATATAACAGAATCAAAAAAATATTACTAGTATATACATCATGGTAGCTACCTATATATAAGACGTTCCACAACCATAGGTCCATCGTCCTCCTCATTATCACTGTCTATTGGAGGCAGCATAATTCCATCATCTTCTTGTATATAATCTTCCGCTTCTCCTTTATCCATTTCATTATTAGCTATATGATCGATTTGAGAGTTTCTAAGGAGGTGTGGCAGTTCTTTTTTTATTATTTCCCTTGTTTTTAACAGCTTTGGACCTTGATATGAATCCAATAAACACTTATGCCACATGGCCTCATTTAACAACATTTCAACGTATTCTTCAGGCAACATAGTCAATTGTTGGGATAATATTTCATCGATAATATGGACAACATCATTATCAGTGCCATTTTCATTTCGTATCTCTTTAGCAAAACAGAAAACTTCTATCATTGAATGCCACTGCAAACTAGAACCATAATTTCCAAACAAGATAGTATTCATATATGCAAATTGCAATTCACTATAATATAAATTCAATCTACCATTATAATATTCTTTTACTATAACCTCATTGAAATAATATGTCTTGTCAATATAATCCTCCATTTCATGACCCTTCCGGATTGCTGCCTTTGATTTTAATTTAATTAGTGTATATTCTAGGTATGGTTCATTATTGTTTTCAAATCTTGGATCACCATCATTTTCTTTCAATGCACGATTTTTCAAAACATTCCTCAAACTTTCATTCTCTTCTCGAGTAGTCATTGATGAATCTACAAACACAACAGGAGAATTACTTTGTGTTATTTTAATAATTTGATCCCACTTGATATATTGTATTAATGGTGTCCACATATCACCATCTTGCGTCTTAGGATATGTGACTACTGTACCTCTTTGTTTAAAAGATTCCAAAATATTTTCATATTTAGTAGCATCTTCTTCAATCTTCAACTCAAAACTCTCTGTGTCTCCATTATATTGAACATAATAGTTACTGCCTTGATGAATCCAGTATCCATATCTAACACCACCATGCTGGAAATGAATATTGTGCAAACCTTGAATTATCTCTATTATTCCATTAAATATTTGACCTTTGACAACATCAAATGAGTAATGATCCAGTCCAACGGTTACAGCAATAGGAATATCCGAGAATAGTATATTAATCATTGCCCTCGATGTGTGGGTTTCAATAAACCTTGCACATCATCAATTAAACATTGCACTATACAATGACCTCTTGTCTTACCTTTTTTTTTTTTGACGTTTTGGTTTAACCTACTCTAAACCCTAATATTTTTATATCAAAAACAGAGAAGAAAATCATCGTTGAAATATGTTTTTTTTCTTCTGAATTTTTTTTCTGTGGTTTTCTAATTAACACATATAAAAAGCATCATGTTTCTTCAATGACAGAAGGACAAGTGCTGACCGCTTGCCCAGCAACCTAAAACTCGCCGCGGTGTAAGTTACTCATAGTACTCTAAATATAACGTCCTCTTTCTAAAGGGAGAAGGAGCTTGTGAGTGCAGCGATCTATTAACATTAAACACACTAGATGGCTTTTGAAGGCTCACAAGCATTTAGTGTAGTATCATAGAGGAAAGGTGATTTTTTATCTTCTATGTAATGATCTCTTCTTTCTCTTTGCAGAACATTTTAATGATGAAAACAACTTTTTACACAGACCTGTTCTGACCTTAATTATTTAAGGAATGCAGAAACTCACTTTATTGCCTATTTTTTCTGATTTCTATTATATTCTTTTCTATCTATTTTTTCTTTGGCGGTTATAACAACTTCTAATAAGTATACTATCACTACATTTCTGTTTGTTTAATATTTCTTGATTTTTCTCTCTTGATATATCTTTCTCTTATCAGTTGCAAAAATCATTCATTTTTGTGTATTTGCATAGTGCAACGATCTGTTTTTCACAATTAAATTCTCTTTACTTCGTAGCTGACTTTAGAACCTTACGTAGTTACTTATAATATATGTATATATATCATGTACTAGAAAAGCTTATCCATATCACTATCACTTTAATATTTACTAATTCTTCTCCAAATTCAAAAATTCTATAACTTCCAGCAAAAACAAAAAACCCTAACCTACAACCCGCTCTCACTAGAAAAGAGCTATATCAAAATGGATATATTGTATATTTGATTTTAAATTAGTAAAACTAAATAAAAGTTATATGAAATGGTACATGAAATATATAGATTAAAATTAAAATTAAACTTTAGAAATTAACTTATTTCTTAGCAGTTAATCTTCTTAAGTAGAAAGCTAATTCTTCACCTTCTAAGATGTAACCATCACATCTACCAGATTGACCTGGTCTAGAAGAGATAGCAGCGTATAATCTACCAGCAGTAAATTGAGAGGCAACAGCGGTTTCAATCTTGGCAGCAGCAGCTCTAGAAGCCCACTTCTTTTCAGCGTTCTTGGATGGAGCAACAATTTCTTCTTCCTTAGAGCTCTTCTTCTTACCTAAGGTTTGACCGTAGTGACCTTCGTACCATTGCTTAAATGGAGTTGCATCAATTTGAACAATGGCGGACTTGGTTAAAGTGTTAGTTCTAACTAATTCGTTGTTAGATGGGTGGTAAACGACACCAACGATTCTAGTCTTCTTGGAAACACCTTCAGAAGCCCAAGAGAAGTTACCGGTTTCAATTCTTAAAGCTCTGAACTTCTTGTTACCACCTCTGGTTCTAACAGTGTGAATTCTCTTAGCACCAATCTTGGTGTTAGCTGGCTGTCTACCTAATTCGAACTTTCTCTTCTTTCTGAATTGAGCACGCTTAGCACCGGTGGCTGATCTTTTGTGACGAGAATCACGAGAAATACCCATTTTGCAACTGTAATGAAAATAAATAAATAGTATTAATAACAATAATCCCAGATGTTATAAATATTAATATATCCAATTGTTAGTAATCTCTTGTTCAAAAAACTATTTCAGAATTCTTCTTCTTTTTCACCCCTTTCCATATTAATATTGAAGCCAAAGATTAAATGGTAACTTGAATCAGTATGATTGTAATATAACGATCCCTCATTCCTAATCACCTTTATGGATACAATTTCTCGGTAAATTTGATAACAATTTTTCTATAACTCTCCTCTTTTTGTTCAATTTCAGTTTTCTTTCTTTTCTAAATATTAACACTCTCACACCTGCTGATTAGTACTCAATAATCAGATGCTTGACTCTATTCCACATTCCCTACTTTTTCAAACTATTTAGACTAATGCCATTATACGTGTTTCTTTGGAACGCCAATATCAAAATCTATAGTGCACTTCTTACATACGTTCTGGTGTGATTTGATTACGGTTTGCTAAAAGAACCAAAGGGGTGCCAATCAGGAAGAAAGCACATATGCTCTAATATAGATAATACCCAGGTACCAACATATAATAGTAGTCTGTGTATAACACACTATCCGAAATCTACAAGGTCAAACAAAGAGAATAAGCGTGATGGATAATACCCATTAGACAAAGGAAGACAGGAGGAAGGTTTCCCGCAACCACAGGACCTTCTCCCTCCTCACTACAAGAGTAACTCGATCTGAGTTGACACGAAGAAAAGAAAAGTGGAGGGAAACAAATGCACAGCGTGTTTGCTAGAAAGACGAGGGAAGGGATTAGAGGAATAAAATGAGGCGAGGGTGTTTCAGGTTACTTACTGGCAAGTAGCAACAGTTGCAATAGTCTTTCCCCTTGAAAGAACATTATTTGTCTGGGAGTGGGTTTTCGAATCATATTTCTGTGTGTCTAATAGAATTTCAAGGAGCGCATCCTCCAAACAATTTGGACTTGCTTTTTTTTTTTTCTTTTCCATTTTCCAAGAAAAAACATAATTAATCAAACATTAATTTCCAGAATAGGTAATTATACAAGATCTCTTAACTTTTTCCGAATTATTCGTATGAAAAGAAAAAAAGACGATAGAATGTACTGATGTTAGATTATAAGCCGTCCTTACAGTGTTTTTTGAGTCTAGCACTTTTCTGTTGCCATGGTGATAAACCAACTTTATCTGCACATAAAGAAGAATTGAGGCAAGAATGTTAATGTTAGATTATCTTAACTTTGATATTACTTTAACTCATTGTAAATACATATATGTAAAGTACAATAATATGCTCCAACTATATGAATTATTCCCACTAAATATAGATAAGTCTTGCTATTTTCTTTCCTTTCTCTTTCTCTCTTTATTCAAGTATATCCTTTGTGATATATAATATTGATAAGTACACAATTATAGTTTATTTCTTCATACTTTTTACTGATAGTATCTTACAACTCCATGCTGTTATTAACAATCTTGCTTTCTTTATGTAACTTGTTAATTTTCGTTATTCATTTTTACTATACAATAGCTGATTATAAGATAAGACTAACCAATATGTACTATGGAGATCAAGAACGTAATTCTTGCTTTTTTTTTTTCTTTTGTTCCTAAAAATACCAAGAGGAATAAAATAACAAAAACAAAAAAAAAAATGTAAACAAACTTTGTAAACAAATACCAAAATAAAATGGATTATTATTATACTAATCAATATCACTTACAAAAAAAGGGTTTCGGAATAACATATCTGCTGAGTAAGTATATATATATATATATATATATAACCACAGAAATTTATCATATCTGACTAATAATTATCTTCCTTTTAGAAGTAACAATTTTCCAATCTACTTTTAGCATTATATAAAAAATAGACATACGCCCTAATAATTTGAAATGTCTGACAAAATTTTAACGAATGGAGACCCAGTATTAGAAAATTTGGTAACTAACCCAACTATTGAGGCACCAAAAGAAATTAAGGTAGACGAAGTTAAATTACAAAGAGTAGCTAGACCATTAAGACATGTCAAGAACATTCCAGTGAAGGCACAAGTATTCCATTCTGATAAGGGTCCTATCACTTTTTCTTATGAAAACAAAATTAAATTACCCATCCCTAAAAACAAGCTGGTGGTAGATGTAAATTATGTAGGTTTAAATCCTGTAGATCTGAAAATTAAAAATGGTTACACGCAGGCAATATATGGTGAGGTAGGTTTAGGAAGAGAATACAGTGGAGTTATCACCCATGTGGGTGAAAACTTAACAGATAAATGGAGCGAAGGTGATGAAGTCTTTGGTATTTATTTCCATCCACATCTAGCTAAAGGTGCACTTCAAACAGCTATTTTAGTGAATCCAAATGAAGATCCAATTTTACTAAGACCTGAAAATGTAGATCCAAGGGAAGCAGCTGGTGCATTATTTGTTTTAGGTACAGCTTTTAACATTTTGGATAAGTTAGATAAAAGAGGCTATTTAAAACAAGATTCTAATGTTTTAATTAATGGTGGGACAAGTTCTGTTGGGATGTGTGCGATTCAATTATTAAAAAGATATTATCAATTAACCAAGAAAATCGTTGTAATCACGACTGGTTCCTCTGCAGAAGCTTTGAGAACATTTTATACTGATTTGGAAGGGGAAATAATATATGTTGATTATTTGAAATGTAGAGGGAAATCTAGTAAACCTTTAAGAGCTATGATAGAAGAACAAAGGACAACCGTATTTGATCCTACAACAGGGGATGAAATAAAAATTCAATACCTACAAGGGAAATTTGATATTGTTTTAGATTTTGTTGGAGGTTACGACATTGTAGCTCATTCATCCTATCTAATTCATAAAAATGGTGCATACTTAACAACAGTAGGCGATTATGTTGCCAATTATAAGACTGATGTTTATAATCAATGGGATAACCCTAAGGCCAATATGCGAAAAGCTTTCGGTTCTCTACTCTACTCCTATGATTATACTCATTTTTATTTTGATCCTAATGCCAAAACTGCAGCAAAAAACGACTGGATCAATAAATGTGGTGAATTCTTAAAGACTGGTGTAGTTACATGCAGAATTGATAAGGTGTATAATTGGAATGATATTGATGAAGCGATTTCATATATGAAAACACAAAGAGCCCAAGGTAAACTAATATTAAAGGTTGAAAGATTCTAAAAATACAGCTAATAGGTCGAGGATCTTGTTAAATACTTTTTTTGCAGCATTCTTAATTCTTAAATAAGTTGTAGTTAATCAAAGAAAGACAATATTAAATCTGTAAACCCATTATATAATTAACAAAATCATTTTACAGTTTCGCTTACAATCTTTACTATCAGCATAATCTTCTTATAATCCTATTTTTCTTCCTCCTTGATCAAATAGCCCATGCCAATTTAAAAACCTTTCCAATAATGTTCTACCTTTTTCTTTTTTCTTTTTCTTTTTTTTTTTTAAATTACATTCAATGCGAAGTGATTAAAACCAAAAAATTTTAGATAAAAAATTTAGATGATATCCAAAAAAAAAAGTATAATAAAAAACATGTCGATGAGATAAGTCATCTTAGGCTCACATCCTACCCACAAGTCACCCTTGTAGATGGGGCATGGTTGTTAACATTCTCACCATCTTTAATGACAGAATCCCAGGGTCCACAAAACTTTAATAATAAATCTGAGTTAAAAACTACAGAAGAAAATTCTAAAATGACTTCAAATAGCATAAAATTATTAGCAGGTAATTCTCATCCTGAATTGGCTGAACTTATTTCCAAAAGGTTAGGTATTCCGTTATGTAAAGTTGGTGTGTATCAATATTCCAATAAGGAAACTTCCGTAACTATTGGTGAAAGTATTCGTGATGAAGATGTCTACATCATTCAAACAGGGATCGGTCAAGAAGAAATTAATGATTTTTTAATGGAATTATTAATTTTAATCCATGCATGTAAGACAGCCTCTGCTAGAAGAATTACAGCCGTTATTCCAAATTTTCCATATGCCAGACAAGATAGAAAAGATAAATCTCGTGCCCCTATCACTGCCAAATTAGTTGCTAACCTATTAGAAACAGCAGGTTGTGATAATGTTGTTACCATGGATTTACATGCATCTCAGATCCAAGGTTTCTTCCACATCCCAGTTGATAACTTATATGCAGAACCAAGTTTCTTGAACTATATGAAGTTAAAGGTTGATTTGGACAATGCCATTTTAGTGTCCCCCGATGCAGGTGGTGCTAAGAGAGTTGCTTCATTAGCTGATAAGATGGATTTAAATTTTGCCCTAATTCACAAGGAAAGACAGAAGGCCAATGAAGTTTCTAGAATGGTACTTGTTGGTGATGTTACTGGTAAGACATGCTTATTAGTCGATGATATGGCTGACACTTGTGGTACTTTAGTGAAAGCTTGTGATACTTTATTGGAACATGGTGCCAAAGAAGTTTTCGCTATTGTTACACACGGTATATTTTCTGGTGATGCTAGAGAAAAATTAAGCAACAGTAGATTAACTAAAATCATTTGTTCTAATACTGTACCTGTAGAATTAGATTTGCCTGTTGTTGATCAAGTAGATATAAGTCCGACCTTAGCAGAGGCTATCAGAAGATTACATAATGGTGAATCTGTTTCTTACTTGTTTAATTACGCACCACCAGTATAATCATAACGAAAATAACAAAATTGAAAGTGAGAAAAAAATAATCAAAACATTATTTTTAAGAGTTAGGTTTATTTTTGTCTGTGCATACCCAGACAGGTTTAGTTATATGCTCACTCTTATTAATATTATGCTTCTCTATTTATAACATATATTTAATTAGATATTTTTTGCAAAAATGAAAAACAGAGATTAATTATTATAACATAAAAAATATAGGTAGTAATCACTAGTCATCATTCAAACCAATACGTAGTCCTCAAGATATAATATTATAATATAGTCAGAGCAAAAGTAGGTTACTTCATCATAAAACTTCCCAATAAGGATTTTCTCTTATTAGTCTTGTGTGTACTTTTATCATCATCTAGTTTATTATCGTTAAGTGGAACAATAAAGTTTGAATCTCTTTCTGAAATGTGACTAAATATATTATGAACTGCCATATCATTTATCTCATTATACTCATGCTCTTTGTTTAACCTTCGCAGTTTTTTCTCTTCTAACTCTCTTATATAATCATCTTTTTTTATTAAATTTTCAATTCTTTTTTCATATTTATCTTTACTCTGTGGCTTAATATCTGATACACTAACTATTTCTTCTACTTCACTACTGGATTTATCTCTAATCTCACATTTCTCATTATAATGGAAATTGTTTCCAAATACTTCCTTATAAAACAATACATATGCAGTCGTCTGATTATTTTTATCTCCAATAAATTTAAGGACCGTACTTTCTCCAACTGATTCTACAGTTTCATCATCGAACAATAACCACCCATACTGTGAACTTTTACATATGGATATATAATGTCCATGTCTTGAGCTAACTCCCATATGAACTACAACCGAAGTTAATTCATATCTTTTGTAAACTTTATTACCACAACTCATACTAGAAGAAACATCTAGAATTAGAGGATAAACAATTTTGTTAAACAATTTTACATTAGTTCCTAATTCTTCAGAATATTCAAACCTCTTTAAATGTAAAATCAAAATATGTGGTAGCATATCTATTGTAACAGATCTTTCCGCTTCTTGGAGCGAATTACATTGGTTGCAATAAAATTTATTTGAGCCCTTCAAAAACTCGCTTTGTTTGTAGTCATTAAACAACTCTTGAATACTGATATTCTCATCTTCATTTATTAATTCAATAGGAAAGTCTAAAAACGATTCGATATTTGATGTCTTACTGTCACAGGTTAAGCATTTTATAGTGCTTTTCATAAAACCTTTGAATTGGTCCTCGATAAAATTTATAAAGTTTGCAGGTACATAGTTAGAACCTCCCTCATGATTAATAGTTTTTAAATAGTCATCTATGCTATTTAGAATAAAACTTAATAATTCGTGTGCATCCTGCTGGGATGATGTTCGAAATAAAATATTTTCTTTCTTTAAGATCTGCATAAATTGTAATGGAGACACAATCCCTGTAAGCCTATCATTTTCAGTAATACATTCGAAAATATCTTTTAGTCCATTATAAATATTTGGTTTAGCCGATACATTCACCATATAATCAATATTTATAATAGGACCATGTATCAGTGCTGATTTTTTCCTCTTTTCACTAGTAAAATTATTAATGGAAAAATCAGAATTACGAATACCATTATTATCTTTTAATAAGGTAGTTTGATCGGGATTCAACAATTTTTCTATATTTGTATCAGATAACTTTGAAGATGGCGTCAATAATTGACTTTCAGATCGTATTGTTGAAATAGAAGAGGTTACAATAAAAGATGATTCAGTGGAGGTGATTGGAAAACAATTACTTCTGCCAACAATGATCCTCTGACAGCCTTCATGTAACTTTTCAGTTGCATAATCAGCTTTCATAACAGTGGAGTGAGCTGGTCCAATGTCATCCGCATATATATTCGCACTTAAATCTTTAACAACAGATTTATTATTAGGATCTTTACTGTTATATGTTTCTGGAGATAAACTTTTATTTTTTTTATGTTTAGAAAAAAAGTTAAATGAAGATGATTTAGTTTGGTTCTGATCTACTATATTATCGCTAATATTATTCATTATAGGCTTTTCCTTATTTACTTTAGTACTATTGTCTGATTCAACACAGTTTACTTGTTTATCATTTTGACACTTGTCCTTTTCCTTTATAATAGTTTGAAAACTCTCCATAGTAAAATATCTTTTTTTTCTTCCATCCATACTTCGCTTTCTATGTCTTCTTAATGTATTTACACTACCATTATTATTGCAATTATTATGACTATTTGTAGGTGTACTACTATCACGAATAAAGCCATTAGTTAAATGCAAAGGAAACGATAAAATAATAGCACGAAATGAATCTAAATAAAATAAACATTGTAAAACTGAATTACAGTAACAAGTGTTACCAAAATTTTCGTATCCAAATACTTTATTTGAACCATCACCAAATGGTAAATAATGACTATTTAACAATGGAATAGATGCATGAACTGTTTGTTGATCAACTGAGGAGTGAAAATAACATTTTTCAGTACTATAATAATCAGAATCTTGTTCTTTAGAATCTGAACCTTTAACTGTAGTCAAATCTAAATTTTTAGTAAAGATAATATTGTCCGAATCAATTATAGTTCTTGGTATAATATGATCAAGTTTAATATCATTATTTGTATGTTTATATGTTACTTCTTTACTCTCTTTAGTTCTATTGTAATACTCTTCCTTCTTATTGATAAGTAACAGCTTTTTAAAATGCATAATTGAGCAAGTAATTAATGTACCAATTGGTAAAAAAGGATATAACTTTTTTTATTTTATTTTATTTTTTTTTTGTTGACCTAAATTCTTTTGATCTATGGGAAATAAATTGCAATTGAATAACTAATATCTTAAACAACAATATGGAATATTAATAGTAATTGATAATTTTGACAAATATATTAAAATATATATTTTTAAATAACTTATTAACTCGACCTAAAGAGCTATGAAACTTTTATTTATTGAATCAGTGAAGGTTATGGAAAATCATAAAAAACTTATAAACCTATGCTATGACTATTTTATATTTCAAAAAAACACTAAACAGAAGGGCAAAGCAGGCAAATAAGAACGAGAAAGGGAATAAAAAGCTATGTCAGAGACATAGGTCGCAAAAGTTCTGCGTTAATATTTCTTAAATTACAGGATATCAATTAGAATGGAATACAATTGTAACTACGCCATAGTCTTAAATATATTCTTGATCCCTATGTAAATAAAAGGGTCAACATCTAAATTAGAAACATAGAAAAACAAAAAACAAAATAAAAGAAAAGAAAAGAAAAGAAAAGAAAAGTGTTTTCCAGAGAATTAGACTGTATATACCTCATTCACCTTAGTCCTGTTGCATCTTGTCTCTTGCAACACCCATCTTAACAGCAATAAATCGAAATCCCAAAACTCAGGGAAACTCAACAAAATTATAAAAAACTTGCTAGAGAGGAAACCAAATGGAACATTTAGCAAGATCAATCAAAAAACTCCCGCAACATAATAAAAACAAAATAGAAAAAAAAAAAAGAAAGAAACGTAATTATCCATAAACAATAAATCTATCAGAAACAATAAAAAACAATAACCCGCTATTTCCATTGTTTTCTTTTCCCCTTCGCTTTTTGTCTTTGTTTTAATTCTTCAGATCTTCTTTCCTTTTTCAGAATACGTAAGCCTGGAATAAAATAAGATACGTATAAAGTATTCATTATCAAATATATTAAACATAGATATAGATGCATATATTCAAGGGTATATGGTTTACAGTATGTATAATTTTTCAAATGTTGGGGTACACTAACAAATATATTTACATTAACATGAATTGAAGAAGGTAATGCGATTAGATGGGTAGTTTAATATGATTCCAGATTTAAAAAATAGTCATGATAATAACAACAACAACAATTATAATAATACTAATAATAAAAATAACATATAATTATGCACATTTATTCATCTTCCTCCCTTGGATCACCTATACCATCTTCATATATTGCAAATACACATTCTGCTTCTGGTAGACATGGAGAATCAACTACTTTACAAAACCTTTGACATCCACGTCCTTTTTTAAATGCCAGCCTTGTTGTAGATGAATGTGCCATAATGTTACCACCAATTGGTTTTTTAGGATCCGGATTGAAGCTCATTGCACCATCCACTTGTGCAACAACCTGATTTGTTACTACTACAGCAACACCAAATTGATCTGCTAATCTTTGTAATGCTCTCATAAACTTGGCTAAATGCATCTGTCTTGCACTCAACTCTCCACGACCAGCAAAATCAGTTCTGTATAATGCCATTACAGAGTCAACAATAATTAAAGAAAATCTGGACTCACTCATCATTTGGGCTGCTGCATCTAATAGCCTTAACTGATGATCAGCGTTGTACGCTCTAGCATATGCAACATTGTTCAAGGCATCGTCAGGATCCAACCCAAACCTCTGTGCAATTGAAACTAGTCTAATAGGTCTAAATGTACCCTCCGTATCAATATAAAGACATTTACCTTCACCGCCACCAATATCTAATGGGATTTGACAGGTGACAGCTAAGGTGTGACAGAGTTGTGATTTACCGGTTCTAAACTCGCCAAACAATTCTGTGATAGACCCAGTTTCAATGCCACCACCAAGCAAAGTATCCAAATTCTTTGAACCTGTCGTCAAACATATCATCTCTGATCTTCTCATATGGAAATCTGCTGCTGTAACAAATCCCATTGGAACCAAACGGGCAGCTTCATTCAATAGCTTATCTGCCTTAGCTTCCGATATACCCTTAATTTCCAACAGAGCTTTACGTGGAGCATAAGCTACTGCCTCTACCGTATGTAAACCATTCTCTCTCAATTTCTTCAAATCTGTGGTAGTAATCCCATTAACTTGTAACTTTTCTAGGGGAACAAACGATACTAGTGCTACATCCTCTTCTCCTTCCCCTCCTCCTCCCTCTTTTCCATGTTCATCATACTCTTTAACACCTGCCCCTGTTAATTCAGGATGTTGGTCTGTTATACCACCTAATGATTGCTGTGGTTCTAAAAGATGGTTTTCAGCTTGATCTGGATCTTCAAAATTTTGTTCAGGTTGTGTTTGGTCTCTTGGAGCTGTAGACATTAAAGACAATGATGGTTCTACTTGAGATGCACTCATACCTGACCTAAGCTAATAGTTCTATTGTTTGTTTTGTGGTTCTGTTTTATCTTTCCTTTATTCTATCTAATTACGGTATTATTGTAGCAATGATATCAGTATTTCTCAAACCTCATAAAGGTGGCAATAGGAAACTGAGCCCGTACTTGTTTTACGCGTTATTTCAGGAAATAACATTTCTGTATTTTATTCAAGCAACTTTCGCGTTTCTATTTATACTTACAACACACAAAGAAAAGAAATCACCAAAAAAAAAAAAAAAACTTTTTATTTTTTTGTCCTTTACTTTTAAGTTTCGAGAAAATAAAACCAAAAAATAAAAATAAAAAAAGAAAATAGAACAGGAATCAAAAATTTCTAAATCGGGGATCTTTTCCCAATTTGAGAATACTCAAAACTGATAAAAAAAATTTCCCTAAAACGTAATTTTTTCTGCCATGCTGGCCATTGATTTCTTTTTTGATGGAAAAAAAAAAGAATTCTTGAAAAAGTGACTTTTTGTGGATGTGTGGGTGCATGTATGGTTTGCTCAAAAAATCGTGAAATATGACAATGCAAACTATCATATTTTTTAAATCTTTTTGAACGAAAATAAATTCAGCTGATATAATTTGGTACGACAACCATCCTTCAAAGCGTCTTGCTCTTTTTATTCTCGTACTCTTTTTCTTTTCTTTTCTATGTTTAGAAGAGCATTCCCTTTTCCCTTTGTAAATTTGCCACTACTTTGTGAAATGGAAGAAGTTTAAAATAAAAAAAAAAGAACAAACTACTTATATATTACAAAACGGGGTTCATGTTGACAAGTTAATCCCTTTAGATACATATATATCATTCGTTAAGATCAATTAACATCATTTGAATTGACAAAATATATTCAAACTATTTGCAATAACAGGGTCAATATTATTTATTCCTTTTTGTAAGTGAAAAAAAAAACTAACAGCATAACACATAAGAAGCCAAAAACAAAAAACCTTTATTTTTTTATTTCTACTTTGATAATCAATATTTCATCTATAAAAAATAACAAAAATATAATATTCCACAATGTCTGATCCAAGTTCTATTAACGGTGGTATTGTATTGGCTATGGCAGGTAAGGACTGTGTTGCCATTGCGTGTGATTTACGTCTAGGAAATCAATCACTTGGTGTGTCTAATAATTTTGAGAAAATATCTAATTTTGGTCATGTCTTTTTAGGCATAACAGGCTTAGCTACAGATGTGATTACACTAAATCAAGTGTTCCGTTATAAAACTAACATATATAAACTTAAAGAAGATAGACCTATTGAACCAGAAACTTTTACACAACTGGTTTCCTCTACATTGTATGAAAAGAGATTTGGTCCTTATTTTGTTGGTCCTGTAGTAGCTGGGATAAATTCAAAAACAGGAAAACCATTCATTGCAGGTTTCGATTTGATTGGTTGTATAGATGAAGCTAAAGATTTTATAGTAAGTGGTACTGCATCTGACCAATTATTCGGTATGTGTGAATCATTATATGAACCAAATTTAGAGGCGGATGATTTATTTGAAACTATTAGTCAGTCTTTGTTGAATGCTGCTGACCGTGATGCATTATCTGGGTGGGGGGCTGTTGTTTATATCATAAAGAAAGATAAAGTCACAAAAAGATATTTAAAAATGAGACAAGATTAAATTAAAGTAATTTTCCGTACATTTTCTGTAATTACACACACACATACACCATATATATATATATTAGAATATAACTCCGAAAAATTATATACCTACCATTTCAATAGGTTAAGACATGAAACCTTTTTCTTATAAAATATTCATGCCATTAAACCAGTTCCCATCTTTTTATTAAACTATTTGTATTTTATGGAATTTTCAAAAAGTAAAAGAAAAGAAAAAAAGGAAACTTGGTAATTCTTCTGTTCCAATATATATATATAATAGAAAATAAAAAGTTACTCAATAACCTACCAGCATACCTTATTGTCACTATAAAAACACAAGTACTTCCATTCATACCGTTATGTTAGAGATTGATCAAAATCGAAGAAACAGAGAATTTCTGAGGTTTTTTGGTGCCTCTGCCATCTCCTTAATATTTGCAAAATTAACACGTAGAACTTTACTCAGTTTGAAATGTATGTAATAATATAGAAAATTGTCTATATATGTTTAGCAACAATTACTAACAAATAAACTGTTCACTTCCCTTTTCATTTATTTTTGCTTATTTATTTTGCAATTGCAACTTTGAAATTATAGACAATCCAAATGTTTTTCAATCAAATATAAGAATTCCAATTCATCATCATAATACCCTAGGACTACAAGCAATTACATTATCTATAGGATTGTCAACAGGTATTTTTTCAATGGTGCTTTTTGGAACATGCTGGATTGCAGATATTGACTCTATCGACGAATTCACTACTGGATTCAGAAAATTACTAAAACCATTGAATACAAGAAATAATGTAATGAATCACCAAGATAAGTTTTCCCTTACTGATGATCAACAGAGTTTAATAGAAATATGGGACTCTTTGACAAAATAATTTAACCATACTGTATTATTATATTTTACACATAACCTTATTCTCCTTTTGTAAATACGCACTTTTATTATATAATGTACCAATATTCAACCTCCTCCTATCCTAAACTCTTTTATAATGATTGTCACCATAATAGTTATTTTTTAATATATTTTCCTTTTGAGAAATTTGAAAAAAATAAATAAAATCCGATCTTGAATCAAAAAATAATATTTTTGTATACATGTGGTCATCATTGCCAGTCACAAAGCTATTAGAAAACGCTCAACATTTACAATTAAAAAACGAACTACGAAGTATATATATACCAACATATTAAATTGTTATATTCTGTCAATTTATTTTTTAGATTATTTTTTTTATTTCCTTAATATTCAATTTCTTTAGTTTATGGGCTGATCTTTTTTTTGTCTTATTATTGCATAAGAATCTATCCGAACCATGAATAAAGATAATATAGAACAACAAAACAATAATGTATCAAAACCAAGTAGGTCAATAACACCTCATTATAATACTAGTAATATAAGGAATTCTATATATAATACATCTAATAATGCTATCATGAATTCTAACACTGATCTTAATAATGATCACTCTAATAAAAAATCTTTGGTACTTGCAACTTCATTTTCACGAACAAAAAGAAATGAACCTCACAATATTATGTCTCCACAATTAAATATGACCTCCCCAATTAGTCCCTATTCTACAGGCCTTCCTAAGACTAGCATTACAAAAAGTCGACAAAATTTGAAATTAGAAATAGAACAGTTAGAAAACGAATTATTTAAACTCCGAAGTAAGAAACAGGATACAGAAAAATTTAGAGACACTTCAGAGACGGCTATATTTAGTGCAACTTATTCCACTGAACATTTACAAAAACATTCACAAAGAATTCGTACTAATACCCAAATAAGAGAAATCGATATGAACCTTAAGAAATTAGAAAGACAATTAGAAACCTTAAAATCTCAATACAAGGCTGTGAAAGATAACTATTCATCACTTAATTCAATTAGTGATCATGAAGATTCTTCTTCCGAAGATCATTTGGAAAATACTAATAACAAATACGTAAAATCAATTAACATAAACGAAACCAATGCCATTGATACTAATAACAGACCACATAATTTTTTTGATATTGGTAGTACTACTCTGCGTAATATATCTTCAAGAAGTAGTTCATTTGATCCTGATGATTGTAAATCTATAGAATCAAAAAATAATCAAGAATCAAATGTATTCATTATTCCAAAAATGGAAGCCTCAAAACAATCTCTTCCTGAAGCGAGTTTAATCAAAAATAAAAAAAGCCCAATAAAAGCCATTACCAACACTCATCCAGTAAAAGATAAGATGGAAACAGCAACTTTAGAAAGTGCTACTTGGTATATTAGTGATTATATGGAAAGTTTACAAGAAAATGATATCTCCAAGGAATTTATTCTAGAAAAATCAAATAATCTAATCAAAATTTTGAAAGATCACCCAGAAATCAGAAATGATCTAGTACTAACATCATTTATGAAGACAATTAAGAATCATTTTCTTCGTGACGACTGTTTGATAAGCGCTACTACATATAGAGTATGTCGATATTTGATTAATGGACCTGAATTCATTAAAATCTTATTTAATATGAATATTGAGACCTTTCTAGAAAAGTCTCTTATGAAGGACAATAAGTTTCAAGTAGAGAAGGAGCAAGCACTAAAGTTAATACAAAGAATGTCAGAATATGAGAATGGTATAACTACAAAAATTACACAGATATTAATTAATTGTATTGAAAGGAATAACGATATTTTAAAAGTTCTTTTTGTGGAAACATTATTAGAATTTTGCATTAAATCTCCTAAGATTGTCAACAAGTGCCAGGGCATTCATATTCTAAGTAAGCTATTACAAGAATGTAGTTCTTTCGAACTTTCTTCAGTTATATTAGACACAATTTTAAGTTTGATGGAATATCCAGCAACAAGGATATATTATATTGACGATTTTGATATTACAGTACTTTCATCTGTATTTTCTGATATGAACACAAAAAAGACTTTAAATATCGAGAAATTACAATCTATCACTATATTAATAACCAAAGCATTGAAAAATTATGCAGGATTTATGTTGTATTGTATGAACAACTTTAAACCCTTGAAGGATTTGTTGATATTTTTTCAGGTACCTCTTTGTGCTCATTATTTAATAGATATTTTTCTTGATATTTTAACGATTAAACCATTATCCTTAAAAGGAAGAGCAAAAAATGCAATTTTTAATGCTAAAACTTCAGAAATTCTTAAAGGTTCTGTTCCAAGCAATCAAGTGTTAGCTATAACGTTGGAAGTACTGAGCAGATGCAAATTTGAAAATTATCTGATTGATTTAATCAACTGCACTTTAGGAGAGGATTCGCATACTACAATGTCAACAAAGGCACGATTATTACTAAGTGAATATCTAAATTTGAGGTCCAACTTATTAAATGTTAGCTCCTTACCCAGTTTAAAAAAAACACATAATACGGATGTGTCTAAAAATCAAGAAATCTTTCAATTTTGCAAAACTGTTAACAAGTTAAACAGAGGGAGAAATACAATAGGTATGGGTGATATAGACAGTAAAGAGCAAATTAGACAGTATACAAAGTCCGTTAAAACTAATTCATTAGTTACAAATGTAGATGACCTAAGGTTTAGAAAAATGGTTTTGGACAGCAAAGTACTTCAGACTAAAGATTTTTCTCATTGGAATTGGGATGTAATTCAAGAATTACTTGAGGGACCACTGATGAATAAAAGACAATTGGAAGAATTGGCAAGATCCACAAAATTTATTCGGAGATTACTAGTATTTTATAGGCCTCTTAGATTAAGATTTTCTAACATTGATAAAGGAACACGATTGGCACAAAAGTACATTCAAGTAGGTTGTAAATTTTTTAAAGTGTTAACAAGAAACCCTGAAGGGCTGAAAATCTTTCTTGAAGATACTAAGATAGTTCCACAATTAGCGTCATTACTATACCGTGCTATGGAAGGAAATACTAATGATAATATTTTTAGTGAGGAAACCTTAAAAACTAAGATTGTAGATGGTTATTTTAAATTCGTTGGTGTGTTAACCGAAACGTTAAGTGGGATCAAGATTTTAACAAAATGGAATTTTTTTACTGTGATATACAAGATGTTTCAAGAGGAATCTTTCATTGGAATGAAGTTTCTTTTATTGACTCTTCCAGAACTAAATCTTGTTTATTCAGTGCATTGTAGGGTTATATTTGGGAAAGCATTAACTGCAACCAACAAGAAACTTAGAATAAAGGCAACAAAAATTATAGGTGACAGATTGAACAACTTAAATAAGCATGATTATAATCTTTATGATTCAAACACAGTTACCAAACTTCAAAAATTGAAATTAGAACTATTGACAAGACAACTATACGATTTATCTTCTTCTGTGGTAGCTATTGCTGACAAAGCTCTATACGAATATATTTTAAACGATGATGCATCTATTAATACTAAAATATCTATCAAGAAGTTCCTCAACCAAATGGTATTTATAGGATCGCCTATATTGTTCGAATTATTAAGTAAACCATTGGGCTTTAAAATGTTAGACGAAATTGATTTTGTGGAGAAAGAAAGAAAATCATGGCTTCTCACTAAGAATAGAGAGTATGTTATTATTATGGAGCAGTTTTTATCCAATGGTCAGTCATCACTTTCTATATTCAATTCAACAAGATACAATGTTGGTGATAAATTGCCGTTGCATTTCTATGAGAGTCTTTCTAAGACAGAAGGCGGAATATCTTTATTAACTCAGTCGGGTGACTTATTAAAATGTATTAATGTTATAAAAAAATATGTGGATACATTAGATGGTGGTAGACACAAAGATATCGATCCAACCACAATCAAGAGCATGTTATGGTGTTTAGGTTACATTGGTTCAACTGTACTTGGTATTTCGTTGTTGGACAATTATTCCATTGTAACAGATATCGTTCGTATCGCTTATGATTCTGACATTACGAGTATTAAGTTTACAGCATTCTTTGTATTGGGGTTAATTAATAAGACATGTGAAGGTTATGAAATCTTGGATGAATTAGATTGGAATTGTACACTGAGTATTATGGGAAAACCTGTAGGAGTTTCATTACCTTCCAAGTTGGATAAATTCTTAGCATTTAAAGAAAAAGCATGGACAAGCGATGTGGCATATAAAGAAGAGACTTTTGAATACAACTTATCAACTAATAAATTGATATGTGATAGCAACACTAAGATCACAAATTATTGCCTTGATGAATTATTAGATAATCAATATTATTCTCAAAGAACTGTTAAAAAAAAGAATTAAACGTTAATTTAATTTATATTATATGCTATATATCTACATAAATACATATTCATACATGCATATATATAAGTGTATTCTTTTATGATTGTCCTTCTAAATCTTTATGTAATAAAGGTATCTCTTTCATAAAGTTATAACTCTCCCTTAAAGATGGTGTTATATCCTCATTATCTTCATTATTATTACTATTATTTTCATGGATCTCATCATCTATCATATCATCCATATTTGAAAAATTTTTATCATTTGAATATTTGTTACAAATCTCTATTATCCTGTCATTATACTTTTGTAACGCAGGAACAATTCGAATAGCTTCCTCAGATAACATGGGAGGGTATATAGTGTTGTTGTTGTTGTTAGCAGTATTATTAGCGTTATTACTATCTATTTCTGATTCATTGAATATCGATTTAATTAAATCATCATGTTCTAAATTTTCCAATATACGTAAGGTACTAGATATTTTTCGTAGAAATGTTGCTGAAAGTTTCTCTAGACCAGCTAATTGCCTTTGATTTTCATCATATTTAGACAATTCTCTTTGATATTTATTGACTAATGGTGGTTTCTTAGACATAGTTAATCTATCTGAAATTATTTTGTTTCTTTATACCTTGCTTATTCTTCTTTTCTATTGTATTCTAAGTTTATTGATTTAATAATGCCAATTATTGGAACTATGTTTTAATAAGATGTTTAAATTTATAGTTATTGATTTATTTTATTCGATTTAACTTAGTTTCCGTATATATGGAGAAAGCTACTTTCTTCTTCTATATCTATATCTATGTCTTTATAATCTACATCAAAAATACTATTAATATTTGCACTAACCAAAATTTATTATTTTATCAACCCTGAACAGTTTACATTATATTATTCTAGGGTATTATTAAAAAAATCAAAAATATCTCTTTTAGCCCTTAAAACTCAAGTAGGGTTACTATTTATTTTCTAAATGTGTTTTTCTTCCTTTTTCTCTCCACGATTAGACAACTACACAAATTGTCAGTGAGTACAAAAGTTTTACTTCCCACAGTCACAGTTTTTCTTTTATTTTTTATTTTTTTTTTTTTTTTAAAAAAATTTCCACATTTATTCAAAAACAGAAAAACTGGGATATGTGGAAAATCACAAAAATTGTGGGACAGAGTCAACACAAAATTAAGAAGAACCAAGAAAAAGGGATACCGGTATTCTCGAAAAAAAAAAAAAAAAGAGTCACCGACAAATTTCTTTCTCGTTTTTTCTTCTTCTTTCCCTAAAAATGAGTGTTACAAAAAAAAAACACTGATAGCCGGAAACGGAGAAAAATTGTTGTTCAATATTTTCCTGTAGAATTACAAACCCTAATCTCCAATACAATCATTTTCCTTAATTGAAAACAATATATTGTTATAACCCTATTTATACTATTAAAAGAGAGCACAAACTACTTTAGTAATTTTCCAATGGTTGCTTTTTCAGCAATAAAAAGAGCATTATAACCCTAAGTTTTCTTTAATAAAACGATAGTCCTTGGTTGTTTATTTTATCCCTTTAACAGTAAGTAGACTTTTGTATTCCATTGAACCCTAGATTCTCTTTTCCCCTTATGAATTTTGGAAAATTGACCAATTTGAACGATGACTCTTATCGTTTAAGAGGGAATTGAAAGAAATATACATACTAGGGAATTAAACTGAAAAAAAGTGGTGGTGAATAAAATATTCTATCGTTACATACAGATTCTTGCCATTGTTGTAAGAATTTGTTTGTAGCAGTAGTAATAATAGTAGTATCATCTTTTTCATAGTAACATTTAACTTACTCCTTTTTTTTCTTACTTAACCTTAAAATTTTGTATATAAATAAATCTTAACTAGATTAAATCATGTATTTTCTACACTTGTTTTTTCCCCTTTATAGTACTAACATTTTTACAGTCCTTATTACTTTTCTTTCTGAATAATGAATAACACAACTACAGTGACTTTGGTCAACGCAACAACCCCCTACACATATATCTAGATATACAGAAAATGGTTAAATCCGCAGTTTTAGGTTTTCCAAGAATTGGTCCTAATAGAGAGTTAAAAAAAGCTACAGAGGCCTACTGGAATGGTAAGATTTCTGTAGATGAATTATTCAAAGTGGGTAAAGAAATTAGAGCTGCCAATTGGAAGTTACAAAGGGATGCTGGTGTGGATATTATTGCATCCAACGATTTCTCCTTTTATGATCAGATCCTTGACTTGGAAGTCTTGTTCAATGTTATCCCAGAACGTTATGCCAAATATGACTTACCATTAATTGATACACTTTTCGCTATGGGTAGAGGTTTGCAAAGAAGGGCTACTGAAACTGAAAAGGCCGTTGATGTTACCGCCTTAGAAATGGTTAAGTGGTTTGATTCTAACTACCACTATGTGAGACCAACTTTCTCCCATTCTACTACTTTCAAATTGAATGGTCAAAAGCCAGTCGATGAGTTCTTAGAAGCTAAAGAATTAGGTATTCAAACTAGACCTGTTTTAGTCGGTCCAGTATCTTTCTTACACCTAGGTAAGGCTGACAAGGATTCTTTGGATTTAGATCCATTATCCTTACTGGACAAGTTATTACCACTTTATGTTGAAATCTTAAAAAAATTGGCTGCTGCTGGTGCTGTTGACGTTCAAATTGATGAACCTGTCTTAGTCTTAGATTTACCACAAAATGTTCAAGATGCTTTCAAGACTGCTTACACCAAGCTGGGTCAAGAAGCGGGTTTACCAAATATCATTTTAACTTCTTACTTTGGTACTGTCGTTCCAAACTTGGAAGCTATCAAGGGCTTACCAGTTGGCGGTTACCACTTCGATTTTGTTAGAGCTCCAGAACAATTTGAACAAGCTGCTTCTATTATTGGTGACAACCAAACTTTATCTGTTGGTATTGTCGATGGTAGAAATATTTGGAAGAATAATTTTGCTAAGTCTTCTGAATTTGTCAACAAAGCTATCGCAAAGTTAGGTCAAGACAGAGTTGTTGTCGCTACTTCTTCCTCTTTATTACACACACCAGTTGACTTAGAAAATGAAAAGAACTTAGATGCTGAATTAAAGAACTACTTCTCTTTTGCCACTCAAAAGTTGACTGAAGTCGTTACTATTGCTAAGAATGTCTCCGGTGAGGATGTTTCTGCTGCTTTGGCTGCTAATGCAGAAGCTATTAAGGCTAGAACCAATTCTTCTTTGATTAATGATCCAGCTGTTCAAGCTAGAGTTGCTTCCATCGATAAAAAGATGTCTACTAGAGCTGCTCCATTCGCCACTAGATTACCTCTTCAACAAAAGAGATTTAACTTCCCATTATTCCCAACCACCACTATCGGTTCTTTCCCACAAACCAAAGATATTAGAATTAACAGAAACAAGTTTGCCAAGGGTACTATCACTGCTGAAGAATACGAAAAGTTCATTGAATCCGAAATCGAAAAGGTTATCAGATTCCAAGAAGAAATCGATTTAGATGTCTTAGTTCATGGTGAGCCAGAAAGAAACGATATGGTTCAATACTTTGGTGAACAAATTAAAGGTTATGCTTTTACTACTAACGGTTGGGTTCAATCTTACGGTTCCAGATATGTTAGACCACCAATTATTGTCGGTGACTTATCTAGACCAAAGGCTATGTCCGTTAAGGAATCTGTCTATGCCCAATCCATTACTAAGAAGGCTGTCAAGGGTATGTTAACTGGTCCAATTACTTGTTTGAGATGGTCTTTCCCAAGAGATGATATTGATCAAAAGACTCAAGCCTTCCAATTAGCTTTGGCTTTGAGAGATGAAGTCAACGACTTGGAAGTCGCAGGTATTAAGATTATCCAAGTCGATGAACCAGCCTTAAGAGAAGGTTTGCCATTAAGAGAAGGCACTGAAAGGGCTGCTTATACTGTCTGGGCCGCTGAAGCCTTCAGAATTGCTACCTCTGGTGTGGCCAATGACACTCAAATTCACTCTCACTTCTGTTATTCTGACTTGGATCCAAAGCATATTAAGGCTTTAGATGCTGATGTTGTCTCTATTGAATTCTCCAAGAAGGATGACGCTAACTATATTGCTGAATTCCGTGATTATCCAAACCATTTAGGTTTCGGTTTATTCGATATCCACTCTCCAAGAGTTCCATCGTTAGAAGAGTTCACTGCTAAGATTGAGAATATCTTAAAGACATATCCAGCTGAAAAGTTCTGGGTTAACCCAGACTGTGGTTTAAAGACAAGAGGTTGGGAAGAAACGAGAGAATCTTTGACTAATATGGTTGCTGCTGCTAAGCACTTCCGTACCAAGTACCAAAAATAAATTGATTGATATGCATTTTTATTTTTTTTCTTCTTTCAATCATAATAATAAAAATATAGGTAATTGATATTGATAGTGTTATATCTATATCGATTATTTCTGATTCAACATCGGGTGGTTATTATTTTAATTATATTTATATACTTTTTGATTTTATTCTGCATTTTTTAGATAAGTATTTTTTATTATATATCATGTATATTATAAATTTAACGCATTCAACATTCGTTTTCAAAAGAGAAGTTGGTTTTATATATATGTCAATATAGAAGTAGTGAATATAGGTTTACTTTAAAGTTTTTCAAACTATTAATTCTATTTACTTTCATTTTTTATATATTATATTTAATTGGAATAACTTTAAATACTACCAACTTTGGCGGCCCAGATTTCTTCAGCTTGAACAATAGTGTTATGATTAGCCATCATCTTATTCATGGTTTCAATATATTCATCATGTTCATCAGAGTCAAAAACGATACCACCACCTGCTTGTAAATAAGCAATACCGTTTTTATAAACCATAGTTCTTAAAGCAATACACGTATCCATTGTTTTGCCATCGTAAGACCAATTACCTACTGCACCTGCATAGACACCCCTTCTCTCACCTTCTAACTCTCCAATAATTTCCATGGCCTTAACCTTTGGAGCACCTGAAACAGTACCGGCAGGGAAGATAGATCTAAATGCATCAAATCTTGTCTTATCTGATCTCAAAGTACCACTAACTTCAGAGACCAAATGTTGAACATGAGAGAATCTTTGAACAGTCAACAATTTATCTACTTTCGTAGTCATTGGGTCACAGACTCTATTTATGTCATTACGTGCTAAATCAACAAGCATGACGTGTTCAGCACGGTCCTTCAATGAGTTGGATAAGATGTTAGCCAATTCATCGTCTTCCTCAGGTGTTTTACCACGTTTAATAGTACCAGCGATTGGGTGCGTAACGACCACATTTTTATTATTGGATTTGACCAATAATTCTGGAGATGCACCAATAATTTGGAAATCGAGACAATCGATATAGAAAAGATATGGAGATGGATTAACGGTACGTAGATGACGATAAATGTTGAAAGGATGTAAAGAAGTTGGTCTAGCGACTCTTTGGGATGGGACCCCCTGAATAACATCACCTTTCTTGATATGGTCTTTCAACGCACGTACATGTTTTTGGTAGCCTTCTTCACCGATGTTGGATGTAAAAGTTTGGTTCAAGGCAATTGGGGGTTGCTCAGGATATGGGATAGGTTTAGAGTTATCGTTTAAAGTATTGACAATGTTGGAGATGATTTCGGTGGCCACGGCATACCCTTCTTTCAAAGAGGTTTCTTTAAGGTTAATGTTGTGGATGATTTGGAATCTTTGGAAAAAATGGTCATAAGCGATTATGGTGTCACATAACATCAAATAGGCTTCAGGGACTTTCAACGTATCCTTCAATGGTCTTTCGGTCTTTGGTTCGAAATAACGTACACAATCGTAAGAGATGTAGCCAATGGCACCACCACTCAATTTAGGTAAACCAGGAATGTTGGATGCCAATTTGCATTTATTCATCTCATCTTCTAGAATATTCAATGGGTCTGTTTCTATACCTTCAGTTGGGCCAGTCTTAATGATTTTTCTTGGTTTGATACCTATAAAGGAGAAACGGTCCAATTCCATGTTAGTGTTAGCACTCTCTAAAAGAAAGGATTCATGTCTAGCAGGATTATTAAGGTCAGCCAATTTTAAATATGCTACATGTGGAGTTAAATCTAGTGCTGGTAAGAAAGTGTATACTGGGTACATATTGATAGAAGAATTATCATTTTCTTTGATTAATTGGTTAAGAGTATTTAAGTCTGGTTGGATCTTTATAGATGAACTCATTATGTTGTGTATTATTATGTTGTTATTATGTTGTTAAACTTATCAGTTATGTGGTACTGTCGATATGAAGAAATTTTGTTTTATAGTAGTGTCGGTTTCAATAGGTGGAAAAAAAATAAGTAAGTGGATAAGTAAATTAATCAAATAAAATTGGATACTTATGCTTGCTTGTTTTTCTTTTAGGTATTTCTTTTTTTAATGTATAGTAGAAAAGGACAATAACAGAACAAATTAAGTGTATGATGAAGTTGGAATGAATATGGCCGATTAGCACAACTGAAGGAAAAAGCAAAAAGGAGAAAGAGTAAGAGAAAGAAAAAGAAAAAGAAATAAGAAATAAGAAATAAGAATATTTTAAGAACTACAATAGTCTTTAACAAGGAAAGTTTTTCTACCCTGATTATTACAATTAAGAATCGTATGTTCACTCTGATCTATGACTATTTCATTGTAAGTACCTACCTTGCCTATATTTTCCAGATTTTTCAATAATTAAGTTTTTCGAAAAAACAAAAATAAATAAATATATAAATAAATAAATCAAAAAAATGAAAAAAAAAAAGAGATAGAAGGATCAGAGATAGAGAAATTGATTGAAGACTCGCCTTTTTTTATTTTTACCACTTTTTTTTTCGAACTCAACTTTGAGCGATGATGAGTCAGCGATAACAACAACCGTACACCCAAACGATTGAATGTAGCGATAAACGAACGGTGCATTTTGCGCCTTCGTCGAAGATGATTCACACCAAATTTACCGATGTCTTGCATTTTTTGTCCCGCGAATTGCCGCTCCTATTTTTCGTTGTGGGTGTCTGGGTTGTACCGTTGACAAAAACTAGGGCTTGGAAACAGAGAAATTAGGGCTGGTGGGCACGAGACACAGAGGAGGGAGACAAACAAACGGAGAAAAAAGAATGCGTCCGCCATTAAAAAAATAAAAAATAAAAAAAACAGAATAAAAAATAAAAAGGAGTTTAGGTGTTCTTTCATTTTTTTCTTTTTCTCTCTTTTTCCTTTTTATAAAAAATTCTTTGAGAAAAACCTGAAGACAAAAAAAAAAGAAATAAGAACAACTTATAACACATCATTCGAGAAGTTAGTTATATACCAATATTGATTTATCGCCTATTACCAAGTTGCTCATTCCTCCACGTCTTTTCTTGTCGTCTTGTATATCATAGATACCTCGTATTTGTAAGATCTGTATAACTTATTGCTTCTCCTTTAGTTTTTTGTTTTGTTTTCCCTTTGTCTTTTTTTCTTTTTGTTTCAATTTTGGCTCATATTCAATTGAACTTTCAATAGGCATAAACTCAATACAGGATAAAGGATACTAATCAATTGATTATTAATTGGGATCTTTTTTGTTGTCTTCTTCTTTAATTGGAATTTTTTTGTTATATACCTTGCCAAAAAAAAAAGAAAATAAAGTAAAGATCATTAGAATAGAGGAGCTTTTTTATTTTAATTGAGTTGTATTATTAAATTATTTTTGTCTAAATATAAATAATCAGAAGTCGACTCATTTGATTAAAGGAAAGAAAGGAAGAAGAAAAAAAATAAGTAAGTAAATATGGGACAGATTCTATCTAATCCAGTAATAGATAAGGAACATCATTCAGGCGAAGACTTGTTTACGGCTTTTGGTCTTTGTGCCATGCAAGGATGGAGAATGTCGATGGAGGATGCACATATAGTAGAGCCAAATGTTTTGCCCGAAAATGATAAGGATTATATTGCATTCTATACAATTTTTGATGGACACGGTGGATCAGGTGTTGCTCAATTTGCTGGCGAAAAGATGACCTCAATCTTACAAAAACAAAAATCTTTCCAAAATGGTGATTTATCTAAAGCCTTAATCGACACTTTTCTATCTGTTGATAAGGAATTGCTAAAGGACCCAATCTTGAAAAATGATCACAGTGGCTGTACTGCAACTACCATTTTAATATCCAAATTACAAAACCTATTAATTTGTGGTAACTCAGGGGATAGTAGAACTGTTCTTTCCACTGGTGGTCTGGCTAAAGCTTTATCCTTCGATCACAAACCAACTTTGACTTCTGAAAAGTCCCGTATTGTGGCTGCTGATGGATTCGTGGAAATGGACCGGGTTAATGGTAACTTGGCTTTGTCTAGAGCTATCGGTGATTTTGAATTCAAATCCAATGATAATTTGAGTCCATACGAACAAATCGTTACTTGTGTACCGGATATTATTCAACACAAACTAAATTATGAAAATGATGAATTTGTTATCTTAGCATGCGATGGTATTTGGGATTGTTTGACATCTCAAGAGTGTGTCGATCTAGTACATTATGGTATCAAGAAAGGTGATATGTCTTTAAATGATATCGCATCTCGTATCATTGATGTATGTTGTTCTCCAACTACAGAAGGTACAGGAATCGGTTGTGACAACATGAGTATCACTATTGTTGCTTTATTGAAGGATGGGGAATCTGTAGAACAATGGTTTGAGAGAATAAGAGCTAAAAATTATGATCGTCCAATATCATTTGAGTTGAAAAGAAAAGTTATATATAATTATTATGAATTTAAAGACGATAAATCTATATTTGATATCACTACAAAGAAACCACAGGAAAGATTTAATCATGATTCTAGTGCAGACGACGATGAAAATTCCATGGAGATTGATGATACAGATGCCGATGATAGTGAAGATGGTAATAAGAGAACAAAGAAAGGAAATGAACTTGGCGCATTCCCAATTGAAGCATTGTTAGGTAATGGAATACATTTGACTACAGGTTCAGATAGTAATACATATATTACAGGCAATTTGGTCGATATGTTAGCTACATTTAAAAAGGTGGCATCAGAAGGCCAGATTTCAATAGTTAATGACGTTGAGGGAAAAGAGGGAGAAGAAGAAGAAGAAGAAAATATCGGTAAGGATGGAAATGTTAGTTTGAGTGATAAAAATAGTAAGGATAAGGGTACTGATGATTCAAAAGAGAATAAATCTTCAAAAAGCCAAAACTGAAAGGTAAATAAACAAAAAAAGCATTTAAAAATATAGAAAAAAGAGAGAGAAACAGGGAAAGAGGGGTGTGTTTAAATTAATGAATTAAATGTAACTGATATTTTCACTGTATATATCATTTCTAATCAGCTTTGTAGTGTTAAATTATCTTTATTACTAAGAAACTTCATATTTTACGTTATTTTATTTCTATTCCTTTATTATTTATCTTTATCAATTCTATTAATAATAATGAAAATTGTAGTAATATCTCCATGCACTTAATTTTAACTACATTGTAGTACAATGAATAAAAATACAAATAGATCTATAGATCTTTCTAGTAGTGTAAACCAATGTATTTTTTTATTTGTATATATAAGTTATTTTAAAAAGATAAAATGAATGTGTAGAGAGCATTGAATAATTTGTCTAAATAGTTGAGTAATAAAGATTGAAATTTGGGCAACTTTTCAACAAAAATAGAAAAGAAAAATTGGAAATAAAAATTTCCTGTTTTAAAAAATGTTATGGAAATACAAATGTGTTTTACAGTATAGGCAAAATACTTTGAAGATATTTTTTTTCAAGTAGTGGGTATTTAATTGATGTTTTACCTCTACTTTTTTTTTTGAATTTTTTAGATTAAAATATTTTTTGTTTTCTCATATTTTTATAGATTACGCACAGTTTAGAAAAAGATTTCCAATAGATAAGAGGATAATAAAGAATATGATTAATAGAGATTATATATATTTATAATAAATAATATTTTCTAAGATATTCCTTCTATCTGCAAAATAATGAAAATTCAAATAAATTCTTAGTTGCTTGATAGCTAGCTATAATTTTATTTTATTAGTATTATTAACTACTACGTTAACTAAAAAAACTTTTTTTTATATTAAATGAGGAATGTGTTTTTGTAATACATATACTAGTAGTTGTAACTTTATTGAAGAAAATTTAGCACATGTATATTTACTTAATTAAGAACTTTTTAAATATGCAATGGTATACAGAAAGATTATCCTTGATCTAGATGATGTTTATGTTTATTGCCTGAATCAAGTTTTCTAGGCTAATAAGGAATCAGAATGTAGAATAGAGATTTCCGAATATAAAATGTAAATATTTTGTTTTACTATTTTTGAATGATTTATTTTTGCAAAGAATAAATTGCAGTTAGTTAAAGAATTGATCTAAAATATAATTACCGAAAATGGAAAAGATTCACAATAAAATTAACCACTGTTATTGTTGTAATAATGAAAACAAAAGGAAAAGTCAAATATATTATTGGAATAACTTAAATAGAAACAAAACACAGAAAAGATGTATCAAAAAAGGAAGGAATACGCTAAAATAAAAGAAATTTCTTATTGTATTCTTTTCTTTTTAGTTATTAGTTGATTACTTTGTTTTATGAAACAAAAAAAGTAAATGGTGACTATCTTTAGAGAATCAATTTACTAAGACGAATCTAAAAACTTAAATAGAGCGTTATAAAATAATAAATGCTCTTTATTAAATATCTATCTATCTAAGGCAGTATTTAATGGGAATAATGATGAAAATATGTAACATCTCTTATCAAAGTTTCCTCTACTTATGATTACTACAATTACTAAAACAGTAATACTGACTTCTGTCTCTTAAAGTTTTCATACAGTTGTAGATGTGTTCATATATTAGTATATTTGTTTTGATTAACTGGTGTTGCGTCTAACTCTATCTGGTAATAACATATAAAAAAAAATCTAGAATGTGTTTGAAAGAAGGAAATATAGTTACCTAAGACTGAATCCCTTTAAATAAGATTAGAAAAAATGTGAGTTTTCTGAAAAAATTACAAATTAAAAAGAAGTTTAGGTTAAAAAAACAATATTATTTGTTTTCTCAAATGTTTGAAATTATTTGAAATTAGAGTTCTGGAGAAGACTTTTTCATAGCCATCGAATTACAAGAAATTTATGTATAACTTTAATGAAATAAAGAATATCAAGACCTGCTTACAAACTCTCAATTTTCTCATGTATTTTTTTTCTCTTGAAACCTAATAGTATATTAAATGTTGAGCGTGTAAGTGAAAAGAAAGAACAAACATACAGCAATAACAACAACAACAAAAAAAAAAGAAAAAGATAGAAAGATAGTTTTCGGCTTATAATGTAGTAAAGAAAATGCATTTTGAGCCTTTTTTCTTTTTTTTTTTTGTTTCAGTAGTATTCATTGACGGTTAGTATCTGGAGTTCAAAAAGATCGAAAAGATACCTCTAAGAGCTATTCTATTTGAAAAGGATACGGAAATACACCATCCTGCAAACATGCTTTACTTTCATCCAAAATGAGGCAGTTCTCTTTAGGATTTTTAGTTTTTTTTTCCTTTTTTTTCTTTTTATTTTTCAATCAATCACAAAGTAAATAATTGTTTTTGGTAGCTCAAAAGAATAGGTTTATTCACAAACAAAAAAAAAATGAAAGAAAATAGTTTATAGCCCTAACTACTCTAATGTAATGTGTTTGAAGTTTCACTATATATGTTGTAAAAAGTAATAGAAAAATGCCTTGATTGCACGATCCATCCCAAACAGGAAATTTTTTTTGAGCTGTTTTTTTTCTTTTGTTTTCTTTTTTTTTTATTTTGTTTTATTTACTAACTCCATTAAAGTCTCGATGTAATTCCCGTTTACGTCAATTTCTCTATTGTCGTTTCTTTGTTGTGCCTCCGCCTCACTAATTTCCTCTTCCGGAACACGGAGCTCCACTTGAGCGAGGCTTTCCGCGATGATTTTTTTTCTTTTTAAATGAGGGGAAGATACACACACACAAAAAACAAATTAAAGGGGGGAAGAAGAAAGGACATAAGAGAAAACAGAGGTGTGGTGCATGGGTGTGCGGTGTATTCGACAACTGTCACTTCTCCTGGTCTCCACACACAAAACAAACAAAACCAAGAAAATAAAAAAAAGAGAAAATAAAGAAAAACAAAAGAAAAATACAAAAGAAAAACACAAATACTGTTTAATCTCATCTCATCGAAGCGGATCTCATCGCATTATGACGCTGTATTCTTAATTGTCGATGCCTATTGCAACTTCAGTTTTGTCCCTCTTTGTCTGTTTTCTTTCACTATTATCCATCTATTATTAGAATAAAGTAGCATACCTCTGTATTATTATTTTTTTTCTCTTCTTCTTCTTTGTCTGCTGCTGTCATAAGCTTATTGTTTGATGATTTTGACATGACAACCACAATGGTGTCTTCGTCGACAACAACAACAACGTTATTATAATCATTATCGTCATCACCGTCTTCATATGCTTCTTTTTCTCCTTCTTTCTCTTCTCCCTCTTTCTACATGTTATACAATCTTCTTTTATCTTTTATCTTACCTATTCTACTCCATTAACTGAATCTCCTTCTGTTCATTGAAACGTGTCCCACTTTTCTATCTTCTAATGGTTACAAAATATTACGTCTTGTTGCAACCATTTTCTTGCTTCTATATATAATATCTTGTATCTTGTTTACCGATCATCTATCATCCTCGAGGAAGTAATCCAAATCGACTATATCACTTGGATAAAAACCACAAAAGAAAAAAATAAAGAAAAATAAGCAAATAACCAATATTGTCATTGTTTTTATTTTTGCATGTACTTATAGGGCAGAAGTATCAAGTTTTTAACCGGTATAAATATCTTAAAAAGAAAAACAAAAAAAAGCCTAAACAAATACATAAATAATATTGATATAATATGTCTACCGCTGCAGTAACAAGTAATAATAACAATAAAAATATCAATAAAATTAATATTCCAAACATTATTGAAAATGACACAGATATCGATCACCCAATCATAAAACATACACATAAATTAAGTTCCAAAGACTTGATAAGTAATAACACTCATAACAAACATCCTTCATCATGGGAACCCATTGATGACTTACTGTTGCGTCATTTAAAAGAAATTAAAAAGATGGGTTGGAAAGAAATTTCACAATATTTTGAAAACAGAACCCCCAATGCTTGTCAATTTAGATGGAGAAGACTAAAATCTGGGAATTTAAAATCAAATAAAACTGCCTTAATGGATGTTACCATATTTCCAGGAGAGATCAAAATTTTAAATCCATATCCTGCATTTAATGAAAAGAAACAAAGGAATAAAGCGAAAGATAACAACAATGATGATGATAAGTTTAAAAACAAAGGGAAGGATAAGAATACGACTAATTATAATATAAGTAAAGATGACTCAAGTAATACAATTACTTTACCTAAGCCATATAATTCAATATCTGCCCCACAGGTTGTTTCTTCTTCATCTGATTCTAAAATGACAAAACTAGCTTCATTAAAATTATTTAGTGATAACATTTCTTCCTCGAGATCCCCATCTCTCACTACCAACTCTACTTCTGGTTCAAGTCTTAACAAGAGTAATATTTCTATTAGTAAACTTATTAATACTAATGATCAACATGAATCAATTACCACGTCATCTATTGATAATAGGAAGATGATTGGTGATTTGAATAGTGATAATAATAAAGCTGATAACAATACAATTCAAACAATGACTCAAAACAACACTTTACTGAATAAATTTGCTTCTCCACCATTACCTATTTCTTCAGAACAACCTGTTACGACCTCCAACAATACAAAAAATATCACATCTACCGATGGTAGTAATAATAATAATAGTAGTAATAGTACTAGTAGTAATTCTTGTGATGGAACGGTTAAGAAGTTTATTAAACCAAGATCATATTCTCATTCAGTCACTTCTAATTCAGCAAATCCTAAAATTTCTATCAACTCTCCACAATTTGCCAACTCAGATGATACAGAAAGATTCGGCTTTATTCCCAAAGTTTTCGTAAAATCAAGACGTGGTTCGTCCATCATAATACCTTCATCTCCAACATCTTCTTCCTCTTCCTCTTTATTAGGTTCTTTCCCCTCAGTCAATACTGCTTTAAATACAACTTTGACTACATCTAAATCAAGAAAGAATTCATTTGTCAGAAGACATTCATTAGTTACACCAACAAGCGCCTTGTCTTCAAGAAGATCATCGATGGTTATTGCACCAAATTCATTATCTATCAATTTTAATAACTATCAATTACCCACTGCAAAACATAGAAGAGAATCTGTCATCTCCAGAAGTCAAAAAGCTATATCACCTAATAACAATAACAATACTTCTTTGAATATAACAAAGAATTGGGAGGCACCTATGACTACAAATTATCTTTTTAATCATAACTATAGTTTTACAGACATTCCTGTAAATTCAGAAAAGGTAGTAAGAAAAAAGCATTTTATTCCATGGTCTATGCAAGAAGATCAATTGTTGTTAGAAAACCAATCTAGAAAATTGTCAATATCTGAGCTATCTATCTTGTTACCCAATAGAAGTGAGTCAGATATAGATGCAAGGTTACATTCATTGACTGAAAGGCTGAATAACAATAACAATGATGAAAGTTCAGAAACAAATACCGCCATAACTACTTCTGCTTCGTCTTCAGATTCATCTAAATTACCAACTCCACAACCTGAATTGCCAGATTTTGCGTCTCCAATACATTCGCCAAACCGTTCCTATATTTTGAATCAAACAGATCCAACAATAAATGCCCAAGAATTTAAGGATCATTTAGAATTAGATAGTCTGAGATCAGAAACTGCACAATCTCATACATATTCCTCAAAAGAGGTATCTCCATCTACATTTTCTCAAATCTCTTTGGATGACTCGGCATCTTCCTCTTCAAGTGTCACACATTCCAATATTGTAATATCAGATTACCGTACATTTTTAAAGTCTACAGGTCAAGAACATTCTGCTCTAGTATATCAAAATTTCCTCTGCTATCAACAACATATATTACAGGAGAGACAACAACAGCAGTCACAGACTACTTTACCAAGTATTAACACCATATTACAAAGATATTGAAAGCATTTTCTCTTTTCTAACGTAGTAATTCATTTTTTTTATTTAAGAAAACAAAACTTCCATTTCAAATATATAGTGAATACTCAACATATAGTTGCCAGTTTATTTTTATGATATTAAAACATTGAAAATTTTTTAGTAGTTAGTAAGTGATGCTTTCTATCTCTCTGTTATTTATAATTCATATACCCCTCTTGGTCAACATTTGAACAACAGTACGGTAACAAGTTCCAAAAACATTTCGTGTAAAACGATATATATCTTATGATTAAAAAGTGGAGGAAATAACAAAATAAAAAAAATTATACAAAAATAACAAAATATACAAGATACGGATGAAAATCAGATGATGAAAATATCAAAATGTATAATTAAGTATTGAAAATAGTGATCCACAGTCACTATACTACTGAACCAGCAAAAAAGTATCAACGATTTAACAATGTCTGTAACTCCACCAGGTGGTCAACGTACTTTACAAAAGAGAAGACAAGCTCAATCTATTAAAGAAAAGCAGGCTAAGCAAACCCCAACTTCCACAAGAAGTGCTGGCTTTGGTGGCTCTTCTAACTCCATCCTAAAGATCTTTACTGATGAAGCAAACGGTTTAAGAGTTGACCCATTGGTTGTTTTATTTTTAGCTGTTGGTTTTATTTTTTCTGTTGTTGTCTTACATGTTATTTCCAAGGTTACTGGTAGAATTTTCTAAGACAAATAAATAAAAGATATGAGAGAAGGGAACGCCAATAATAGCAATAATAATAAAAAGTGATTAGGTTAACGTATAAATATTCAAAATCTGAATTTGGTTTTGGTATCTTATTTTTTTATTTTATTTTCGAAATCCTTTTTCTGGTTTTTTTTTTACTATTTACTTATTATTTCTTTATTTTATTTTAATATCATTCTATTTAAACATAAACAGATAGATGAAGTACTCAAAAAATGTTATATCATTTTCTTTTTCTTTTATTGATTGCCACATAATAACTATATTTATCATAGTTTTATAAAATTATTTGAAAAGAATAATCTACGTTGATGTTGGATCTACGTTTTTTCGTATATATATACATGTCATTAGTACTAAAACAATATCGTCATACTATATATAAGTATGTGTGCTTAACACATATATTATTATATACAATGATATCCACTATTATATATTTGAATTAATGATAAAACCACATGAAATTTAACTTGTGTGATTTAATTCTTCATGATTACGATCAGTCCCAGTACCAATGGTTACATAATTACAGAGAGTCTCTTAATCATTTTTTTATATAAACCTAAAATACATGCCATTAAATGAATTAAAGAATAATTATATATATAAATCCAAATGGCTACTTAAAATATGAAAATGAATAAGTGAATCTATAATAGTATATTATATTAAATAACAGGCATAAGTAAATCAATATTTTAATAATTTTTGATATACCATATTATCAGTTTCATCATGATATTTATATCCTAAATCTTCTAAGAATTTTTGGAAAGTTAAGTTTTCTCTTGGTGGGACAGAGATACCGGCTAGCACTTTACCAATGTCAGAACCATTGTTTCTGTAATGGAAAAGAGTCAAGTTCCAAGATTCGCTTAAACCAGCCAAGAACTTGGTTAATGCACCAGGCCTTTCTGGGAATTCAAATGATATGATTTTTTCATTTGGAATTTTAGAAGCACCACCAACCAAATATCTACCATGAGATTTGGCTAATTCATTATCAGAGATGTCCACTGCATCAAAACCTAATGTACGTATTTGTTGCATAACTTGCTTGATTTCCTTTTCACGATCTACAACACTGAAAGAAGTGTAAATATAAGCCTTTGGAACTTCTGAACTGGATTCATGACGGTGTTCATTGTAACGGTAGGAGAATTCAGTGACTGCTCTTGGATGAATCACCTGTTGTAACCTCTTAAATGCACCTGGAATGTCTGGTAAGGTCACCAATAAAAAGACTTCTTTACCTTCACCAAGTACGGCACGTTCAGATACAAATCTTAATCTATCAAAATTCATATTTGCACCAGACAAAATTGGTACATAGGTGTATTTCGAGTGGTCAATCTCTGGATGTAAATAAGTAATATATTTTTTCATACCAGCAACGCTTAATGCCCCAGATGGTTCCACTATACTTCTAGTATCTTCAAAGATATCCTTTATGGCAGCACAAATTTCATCAGTATTAACAAGAACTACTTCATCAACGACCTCCTGGGATACTCTAAAGGTTTCTTCTCCAATCAAACGAACAGAAGTACCATCAGCGAATGTTCCTACACCTGGAAGATTAGTTCTTTTGCCATTTTGCAACGATGTATGTAAGGTGGCTGCATCAAATGTTTCTACACCAATAATTTTAATATGAGGAGCAATTCTCTTTAAATAAGCACCAATACCAGCGATCAAACCACCACCACCAACTGGAACAAAGACAGCCCCGATCTTGCTAGCATTACGTACTTGCCTTAATATTTCCATTGCAACAGTACCCTGGCCAGCAATAACATAAGGATGATCAAATGGTGGAATATTAGTTAAACCACGTTCCTTGGCCAATTTCGCACATTCAGCCTTAGCTTCATCGAAATCATTACCGTAAAGAACCACTTGGGAACCTAATCTAGAAACATTCTGATATTTAATGGATGGTGTAGACACTGGCATAACAATTGTGGCAGGGATATTTAAATGTTTAGCAGCAAATGCTACACCTTGGGCATGGTTTCCTGCAGAACAAGCAATAACACCTTGATTTTTTTGAGTATCATCCAATTTAGCAATCATATTGTATGCACCACGAAGCTTAAAGGAAAAAACAGGTAAAAGATCTTCTCTTTTCAATTGAATATTGGTGTTTAAACGGGATGATAACCCTACACCTTGACTTATAGGAGATTCTTCTATAACATCGTAGACGTTTGATCTTAATATTAAACGAACATAATCCGGGGTATTGTCTGTCTGTAATTCATCTAATTTAAGTTCTGAATGTAATTTCACCAGAGATGGGGATAATTGTTGGTGAAACCTAGCACGTAAAGTTAATTGATAATGTTGGTTTTGATACTGATTTCTTAATTGTGTAGTGCGAGTAAATACCATTTTGAATGGACTTCTTCTTAATAAAGTTGTCGCTGTCATCTTAAAAATATTATATAAAATAAAGTAGTTAACTTACTTTTAGCTTCTATCTCTTTTTTTTTTTTTTTTTAACTAGCTAATTGACACTTAATTTAAGTAAAAATATGAACAAATATAGTCGCTTTAGAATTTTCTTTTATACTTCCATATATCTACTAGTCTGATAGTACTTTTTAATTTGACAAACAATTATCTACCAATTGTTTTTACTCTAAGCTGGTATTGTCAATCAGTAGAGATGCAATAAGTACAAATAATCAAGGTTTTGTTTCTAATCTTAAAGAAACTTATTTTTGTGAGATATCTATTTGTTTCTTTGTTTATGTAAACAAATATTACTTAATAGCATTCAACTACCTTAGATTAGAAGTATTGATGGGAAGTCAATATGTCAAAAGAGAACAAGCAAACAGACTAGCATATTAACAGGAAGGAATAAGTAGAAGTTATTTCTGTATGACTCATCTAAAACATTAAACTTTTTTGTCAAACGAAGATTAGGCTAGATTAGATTAGACAGCCTTCTTCGATAAAAGTTTGAGATAGAAACGGTAAAAAAGTAAATAAAAAAAAAAAAAATGAAAAATTTTCTATTTCGTGTACAATTATATATACGTTTGTACCTCCGCAAATACCAAATCAAGTAATTACGTTCTCGAATTTTTCTGTTTTTTCTTTTTCATTTTTCAGTAGAATGCGTTTGCTGACACATATGTATTAGTAAGAAGGGGATTGATAAAGGTAATGAGAGTAAAAGAATGCAATGCTTTTAAATGTAATGAATTGTCAGTTGTTTTGTAAACAAACTAGTGATAAGATAAGATAAGACAAGATAAGGTAAGAAAAGATGATATAACATAGAGAAAGAGATAAATATGGTATGCGCCTATATTTACAACCACAATTTACTCTTCTTAAACATAATACATTAATATATATATATATATATATATATATATATATATATATATATATATATAGAGAGAGAGAGAGAGAGAGAGAAATTGTGTTTTGTACATATGTATAACTCAGAATTCATTTTCGAGATATTCTGGTTCGTTTGGATCAATTGTAAAAATTTTATCTGGATTCATGATCCTATTTGGATCAATGGCTAATTTAATTTTTCTCATTAAATCAACTGGTTTATCACCCAACTCTTGTAGAAGGAATTGTCTTTTTCCAATACCAACACCATGTTCACCTGTACAAGTGCCTTCAGCTTCTAATGCTCTTTTAACCATATTTTTTACCAGTTTATCACATGCCATTAATTCCTCTTTATTTGTATAAACAATAAATGCATGGAAATTACCATCTCCTGCGTGACCTACAATTGCATTAATCAATCCAGACTGGTCCATTTCATGTTTTGTCTTATTGATAACTTCTGAAAATTTCGAGATTGGTACTGCAACATCTGTGGTCCATATCTTAGCATCCTTAGATAATCTTTTAGCACTATCTAAGACGGACCAAAGAGCCACTTTTCTTGCTTCCCATAATTCTTTAACAGTATCTTCATCTGGTGCGTATTCAAAATTAATTGCATTGTGTTCCTTCGAGACCCTTTCCATCTCTTGAAGCAATTCTTTGATTATTACTGGAGTTTTACCACCAATCTTAAAGAATAAAGTTGGTTTTTCTATCCAGTCGTTCTTTTCTGTTTGATCATTGGTGTTGATTAAATGCATCATATTGTCATCTAACAGCTCCATTGCATTCACTGGGATACCTTCTTGTGTGATATTACTTGCACAGGCTGCAGCATCGGCGACACTTGGGAACGATACCACAACGACATTTTCGAATTGTGATTTTACATGACATTTGACAACAACCTCAGTGATGATCCCTAAGGTTCCCTCACTGCCACAGAATAACCCATTCAAATTGTAACCTGCACTAGATTTCTTTGGTCTTTTCTTTGTCTTGACAATGGTACCGTCTGGTAAGACTACGGTCAAACTCAAGATGTTTTCTTTCATTGTACCATATCTGTAAGCGTTTGTACCTGAACAAGAATTTGCTACACAACCTGCAAGCAATGCCCCTGGACCTGGGTCACAGCCAAATAACAGACCTTGATCATCCAAAAATTCGTTTAAATCTTCCCATGGGACACCACCTTGTACAGTAACATCTAGATCAGTTTTATTAAATTTGATAATATTGTCCATATACTTAGATATATCGATACAGATAGTTGGATGTCTAGTCGGTAAGAAATGGCCTTCCAAGGACGACCCACCAGAAAAGGGAACGACAGGAACATTAGCGTCATGACATAATTTCAACAACTTAGAGACTTGTTCTGTGGAATGCGGGAAAAGTACGATCAATGGACGCTGATCTTCGCTTGGATGGTGTGTATTAAAATCAGAGTCAGAATGTTGTTTTAGTTCACTGGCTGTGTTTGTATAGTTGTTTGGATCATTATTCAGGACATTTTTTAATTCAACTAATAACTTTTCGATCTGTTCTTTATCTGTGTTATATTCTAGTGGTTTAATATCATTTACGGAAAGGGTAGATTTTGAAACTTCGATACTTTGTTTTGAGACAGGTAAAGATGAGGGAAAGGAGGAGGAAGATGATGATGAAGAGAAAGGGTTATTTAAATAATAACCAATTGATCCTGCAATAGCGGCAATAATAACAGTAGAAAACCAGAATTTAGCATTTGAGTTACTATTGTTATTGTTATTGTTATATTTTGTACTGTAATAACAATGGTTTGTATTTTTAACGAAATTTGATTTTTTAATTGAATAAAAACGTTTATTTCTAAACAATAACGAATATTTTGAATAAGAGCAATTCAACGCATCCAATGGTCGAATATTTTCCAAAATGGATTTGGAGACTATATTCAACTTGGTCATTTTTATTCTGCTTCTTCTTTTTTTATTTATTTATTTTCCAAACAGAAAAAGAAAAAAAAAAAAAGAAAAGAGAAGAAAAGGATTAAACTGTACTGGACATATAAAATTACAAAAGGTACAGGAGGCAGAAACAGAATAAAAAAAATAAAAAGAAAAATAGCAAATGGTTATACCTAGTTCAGTTTAACGTAAATGAGCATGCTCTATATATAAGTTGTTGAAAGATTACAGGAGAAAAAAAAAAACGACAAAACACAAGGTAGTAAGAAAAGAGGTTTATTGGAACGAGAAAGTAGTTTCCACAGTATGTGATGTGTAATCGGATAGAGGTTTAATCTTTTATGCAAGGTACATGTGTACTTTCAAATAACACAAGTGTGGTATTATTTATGCAAGGTTTATATAGAGGTATACATAATTAGTAACTTTTTCAATATATAAAATTAAAGATCACCTTATTGGTATCATCTTAGGATTGAGAGAGATGGTTGGACAGTTAAGAATAAATAAGACAAAGATTGGATAGTTGATTGGCTAGATTAACAAATCCTAAAAGGGCTAATAAATGGCGTGGAGTTAAGAAAAACCAAAAACGTAAAAACATAAAAAAATAAAAAAATAAAAAAAGGGGCGGGTGAGTACAACCGGAAAAGTAGCGGTTTCTTAAAAAAATAAAAATATAGATACATACATACAAATTTATATATATATATATATATATATATGTGTGTGTGTCTATGTATAAATCCGATAGGAAGAGGTTCGGGTTAAAAAACAAAATTTTGTTTTTGCTTGAATGTCCGTAGTTATTTGGAGTTAGGGTTCATGTAAAAAAACGTCTTTGTGACTGTCTATTTACATGAATTTTGTATGTAGCTTTGATGAAATGAATAGTGCCAAGACCTGGCTATGAATTAGGAACGAAGAAAAAAAGAAAAACAAAAAAAAAATATTATAGTAAAAACTATTGAGTGTAAAAGAAAGTTGGTGGTCAATCTATCATTGAACATGCGGTTGTTGTTCATGTATCAATTATTAATATTGTTACATCGTTTCTCTTTTTTTTCAATTGCAACTAATCTTTTTAGGGTATAGTAAAAAAAAACAAAGAAAGTTAAAGCAGAAGATAATTTACAGTAGGGTTTTTGATGAGTTTTTAAAAGCTTTTCTGTAGAAATACTTTTTTCTTATTTTTGGTACAAGATATATTTGTATAAAGTATTTTTTTTTGTGTGTGTGTGTGTGGGTGCGTTTGTGGAAGAGGAGGAAAGCAGAAACTATTTGTGTTTGTATTTTATTTCCGATATCGCCCCAACAAAATTTCAAGAGATGAAGAGGATTTTTAAAAAAAAAGTTTGTTTTTTTTTTTTGGTTCTTTTTTTTTTTCCATTTCCTCTCTTCAATTGAAATTGTCTTTCTACAATTCGACAAAGACGAATAAAAACGTGGGATTCTATGTACATCCATACATCACACCGTGTTTCCCCCTCCTTCTTTCTTTTCATTTAAGTTAGAAAAAAAAAAAAAACAAATAAAAAGAAAGAAAAATCGAAGCGATTTGTTTCTTCGAGAACGGCAGTTTGTGTGTTTGGAAATTCCAATTTCCATGGATTATAAAAAAAATAAACAAATAAATGACACTGGTTTTGCATTTGTAGGAATCTTTTTCTTTTTCTTTTTTTTTTTTTCCTTTATTTTAAGTTTTTGGAGAGATTTGATTCCAGACATCTTCTTTCTCCCCCTCATTGTGACGTGAATGTTTACCAATTTCGCTTTATTTCTTGCCTCAATCCTAATCTTATTCTTAATCTTGAGTACATTCTTATTTTCTGTTTCTTGTAGTAATTCCTCGCATGTTCTATCCATCGTCACTTATTATCGCTTTTTTTCTTTCTTTATTTCTCTATTTCTAACTCGCTTCTCGTTCATTTCTCCTTTATCGTTTTCTAATTGATATCATATCCTGTGATATCCTGTGAATCACTATTGTTTATTTTATATCTGTAACTGTATATATAATTTAACAGTGAATATATCCATATCTAATATTCATATCCATTATTAATTATTAATTATTAATTACTGACTATTAATTTTCATATCTAACACTATTATTGCACTTTCACTCGTACAGACGATCAAAGAATAAAAAAAAACGAAAAAGAAGAGAAAAGAAAAGACACTAGACTAAAGAAAGTAAAAAATATTGAAAATGTCACAAGGTTATAGAGTGTCAACGGGTAGAGGAGGTGCAGGTAATATGCATTTCTCAAATGAAAAGATTTCATCACCAAAAATCATTCCTGAAGGTTCACAGACGCCAAACATTTTATCTCCAGTTTATTCGACAGGTAGGGGTGGAGCAGGCAATATGAGGAAAAATATTGATCCCACTATAACCAGAAAAGCACAGGATGTGGGAGATGTACCGGTACCCCACCATCATCATCATCATCTTAATAATAATAATAATAATAAAAATAATAACAATAAGAAACTCAATAAGCATACGGATAAAGATAAAGATAGGGATAAAGATCTTAGTAGCAAGAATCCTGACGTTAGTTATATGGATACTATTGAAAATACCATAACTGATTTGGATGTAGCTAATGAACCCTTTATTGCTTCTTTGGAAAATAATACAATGGAACCGTTGAATAGTCGTCATAGTCAATTTTTGTATCAGATTACTCGTACCCATACGAGAAACAGTAATGAGGAGGAGGAGGACGCTATCATTATAGATGAAGAAGACTATATTGCACCAATCACCAATGAGGATTTATTCGAAGATAATAATAATAATAATAACATATCTAAAGTTACCAACGTGTTAAGCAAGATTAGATCGCATATTAGTCCTGTGACATCTTCAAATAAAGATACGATTAACCAACAGGAGAAGGTTAAATTTATGAACACTGATCCAAAACAACATCATTATCGCAGTGGTAATGGTACTAAACTTCGGTTGGTTAAAACCATCTCTCATTCAAAAGATGGTTCGCCAAAGACTATCACATTGAAGAAAAGTCGGAGGAAAAGTAGTCACGGAGGTAATAAATCACCACCCCCAATTGTCATTGGTAGAGGTGGAGCAGGAAATATTGTGTCTCCGATAAACACAAATAGTAATCATAATCCCAATGTCTCCGTATCGAATTCAAATAAAAAGAAATCATCATTCTCATCACCGTCATCATCCTTATCAAAAGATAAAAATAACAGTAATAATAATATTCCATCCCAAAACAAGGAAAAAAAAGGTTTCTTATCATATATAATGAACATATTTGCATAAATTATATTTACATATATATATATATATATATATTTGTAATAATAGTAATAGTAGTTGTTGTGATAGTAGCTTTCTTTCTATATTTCATTTATATTTTTCTGATATATGATTTTATCATGAGATTATTAGAATTATTAAAAAAACAAATCAGAAAAGTAAAAGGCCATATTAATAAGAGATATCATACTATCATTAAATTAATAAAGAGAACAAGCATATGTAAAAAAATAAATAATATACAGTAAAATAAATATTACAAAATAGAAGCGACTTTTTGCCCAATTAAAATTTGATTCAACCTATACTAAGCAGTAGCAGTAACTTCTTCTTCTAGTAAATCAAATGTACGTGGAGTAAATCCACCAAGATCTGGTAAATAGCTCTTCTTGTCTAAGAATTCATCAATAGCTCTAGCACATCTTCTACCTTCTTGGATAGCCCAAACAATCAAAGATTGACCCCTTCTACAATCACCAGCAACAAAGATCTTGTCGTCCTCCTTATATCTGTAGGAGTCAGAAGATGTAGTCTTGATGTTACCCCTTTGGTTAACTTCAATCGATTTATTCTTAATCATTTCTGGACCAGTGAAACCCATAGATAATAAAATCAAATCTGCTTCTAGAACTTCTTCGGTGCCTGGAATTTCCTTCATTTCCCAACGTTTAGTTTCAGCATTGCGGTTCCATTCTAATCTTATAGTTTTGATACCAGTAACATTACCTGCTTCATCACCAACAAACTCTTTGGACATGATACTGTATTCACGTGGGTCATTACCATAACGTTCTTTGACTTCTTCGTGACCATAATCCACTCTCATGATCACTGGCCATTGTGGCCATGGATTATTTTCACCATTTCTCTTTGGAACAGGTTGTGGCAACAATTCTAAGTTAACAACAGATTTGGCGCCATGACGAGTGGCAGTGGCTAAACAGTCATTACCGGTATCACCACCACCAATAACAATAACCTTCTTGCCATCAATTTGTTTACGGACAGTTTCCAATTTATTAGATAATAATGCCTTTGTGTTTTGTTCTAGTAAACTCATAGCGAATTCAATGTTCTTTAATTCACGACCTTTGATGGACAAATCTCTTGGGATAGTGGAGCCAACAGCGAAAACAACAGCATCATATTCTTTCTTCAAATCTTTTAATAAGATATCCTTACCAACTTCAGTGTTATTAACAAATTTAATACCTTCTTCTTTTAATAAGGTTAATCTTCTCTCGACAATATCCTTGTCTAATTTCATGTTCGGAATACCATACATCAACAAACCACCAAATCTATCATTTCTTTCAAAGATAGTAACATTATGGCCTACCTTGTTCAATTGATCAGCACAGGCTAAACCTGCTGGACCAGAACCAATAATAGCAATTTTCTTATCAGTTCTGACCTTTGGTGGGTTTGCTTTCATCCAACCATTCTTATAACCAACCTCAATAATTTGCCTTTCAATTGACTTAATACCAACTGGATCATCGGAAATACCCAAGGTACAAGACCCCTCACATGGGGCAGGACATACTCTACCAGTGAATTCCGGGAAGTTGTTGGTTGATAGCAAAGTCTTCAAAGCTAATTCCCATTCATTTCTAGCAACAAAGTTATTAAATTGTGGTATCATGTTGGATACTGGACAACCGTAATTCAAATCAGATTGACAGAATGGAGTACCACAGTCCATACAACGAGAAGCTTGGATCTTAATGTCCTTGGCAGATAACCCATTTTGGAATTCACGCCAGTGCTTTAATCTTTCTGAAGGTGGAATGGTGTTTTGAGGTAACTTACGTTTGTATTTAATGAAGTTGGCCACCTTTTTGGTGGGTTTCTTTTCTGGAATGTAATCTTCAAGATCTTGTAATTTTGGTTCATCCACAGTTGATTTGTGGGAAGTGGAGACACCATTAGCTTCTTGAACTTCCTTCTTGGCAGAAGCGGCTTCTTCTTGTGCGATGGCTAAAGCCTTCTTATAATCACTTGGAATGACCTTGACAAACTTAGCAACATTAACATTGAAATTAGAAAGAATGGTTTCAGCTCTCTTGGAACCAGTTAATTCAAAATGTTCTTGGACCATCTTTTTGATGTAAGAAACATCTTCTTCTTCAACAGTCTCTAATTCGATAGTATCCATATTGATAACACTCTTGAAATTGTCTTTGTTTTCAGAATAGCAATATATAATACCACCAGTAGCACCAGAAAAGGCGTTAACAGAATGCATTTCAGTTAAAACAATAGCCCTACCACCAGTCATATATTCAAAAGCGTTACCACCAACAACAGATTCGATAACAATTTCAGCACCAGAGTTACGGACAGCAAATCTTTCACCAGCAGAACCGGAAATAAAGGCAGTACCAGAAGTAGCACCATAGAAACAGGTATTACCAACTATAACATTTTCTTCACTAACTAATTTAGATCCTTCTTCTGGTTTGATAATGATACGGCCGCCAGACAAACCTTTACCAACATAATCGTTAGCGTCACCTTCTAATTTGAATGTAATACCAGAAGGTAGGAAAGCACCGAAAGATTGACCAGCATGACCATGGAATTTAACAGTGATGGTATCTTGTGGTAAACCAAGTTCACCGAACTTTTTGGAAACTGTGTAACCTAAAGTAGGACCAACAGCCAGATCAGTATTAATGATCTTGATGTCTTCAATAGAAGTTGGGGTCTTGTTAGCCAAAGTGGCTTCAGACTTTTCAATCAACATATTGTCAATACGGCCTTCAAATTTAACATCGTTCTTTTTAGTGTTGAAAATAGAGGCACCTGGTCTAATGGATGCAGATGGTTTCAACAAAGCAGCTAAATCGATATGAGATGTTTTTGCATTTAAATCTGATCTGGTTCTTAACTTTTCTGTATGACCAACCATTTCTTCCACAGTACGGAAACCAAGTTTAGCCATAATCTTTCTGAAGTCTTCAATTAAGTTGTAAAAAAAGTTAATAACATGTTCTGGTTGACCCTTGAACTTAGATCTCAAGTATGGATCCTGTGTGGCAATACCAACAGCACAAGTGTTAGTGTGACATCTTCTTAACATGACACAACCCATAACAATCAATGGGATAGTAGCCAAAGTGAACGATTCTGCACCAAGTAATACAGCAACTGCAATATCAAAACCTGTACGTAATTGACCATCAGTTTGTAAAACAACTCTGTCTCTTAAATCGTTAAGTACTAAAGTTTGTTGGGCTTCAGCCAAACCTAATTCCCATGGTAAACCTGCGTGTTTGATAGAAGTCCATCTAGCTGCACCAGTACCACCATCATGACCAGAAATGGTGATATGATCGGCCTTAGCCTTAGCAACACCAGAAGCAATAATACCAACACCTACTTCAGAGACTAATTTAACAGAAACTTCCGCCACTGGGTTAGCACACTTCAGATCGTAAATTAACTGTTTCAAATCTTCAATAGAATAAATATCGTGATGTGGTGGGGGAGAAATTAGACCAACATTTGGAGTGGAGTGCCTAGTCTTGGCAATTTCTTTGGAAACCTTGTGTGCTGGTAACTCACCACCTTCACCTGGCTTAGCACCTTGAGCAACCTTAATTTGCAATTGATCAGCATCAGATAAGTAGTACGAAGTAACACCAAATCTACCGGAAGCAACTTGTTTAATAGCTGATCTCATTGTATCACCATTTGGTAATATTTCAGATCTTTCAGCATCTTCACCACCTTCACCACAATTCGATCTAGCCCCAATACGATTCATCGCGATGGCTAATGTAGTGTGTGCTTCTGCAGAAATAGAACCATAAGACATAGCACCTGTGGTAAACCTTTTAGCAATGACGGTCCATGGTTCAACTTCATCTAATGGGATTTCAGTAGAGTTTTCATAATCAAATTCAAGTAAACCTCTCAAAGTACATTCTCTAATTACAGCCATCTCCTTCTCAACATATTTAGTCCAAGCTTCATTATTATTGTTTCTGACAGAATCTTGTAAGTTAGCAATAGCAGATGGATCATTGACATGCTTCATACCACCATGTCTCCAGTGGTACTCACCACTATAAAGGACAGTAACTGGCTTAGATGGTAAAATATTATCTTCGGCTGGGAAACCACGTTCATGTAAAGTAAAGGCATCTTGAGCTAAAATTTCAAAAGTAGCACCTTTTATTCTGGAAGCAGTGTTAGTGAAACATAAGTCAACAACTTCGTCATCTAAACCTAAAGCTTCAAAGATTTGAGCACCTTTATAAGAGGCTAATGTAGAAATACCCATCTTCGACATAACTTTCATAATACCGTGGTCAATAGCATATATATAGTTAGAAATGATCTTGTCATCAGCAACTAAACCTTGGTCTTCATTTTTAACAGTGTCACGTAACAAACCCTGTTGGTTCAAAATAACTAAGGTTTCCATAGCTAAAGATGGGTAGATGGCATCACACCCATAACCTAGCAACAAACAGAAATCATGAACTTCTTTAGCTTCGCTAGTTTCTAAGACTAAAGCGACTTCTGCACGATTTTGTTTTCTAATTAAATGGTTGTGAATAGAAGAAACAGCAATTAAGGAAGCAATGGCAACTCTATCCTTGTTAACATTTCTATCAGAAATAATAATGATTTGCTTGTTGTATTTGACAATTAAATTGTTGGCTTCTTCGATGATCCTTTCAATAGTAGCTTTGTAACCTGATAAACCTTCTGATTTGTCAAAAGTTATATCAATAGTACCAACAGTCCAAGATGGATGAACTTTTTCAATATTGGCAATCGCATTGAATTGTTGTTTGGTTAAGATTGGTGTTTCCAATTTCAATCTTTCACATTGGTTTTCATTCATTTCTAGTAGGTTACCTTGAGGACCAACAAAACATTCCAAAGACATAACGTTGGCCTCACGAATTGGATCGATTGGTGGATTGGTGACTTGGGCAAATAATTGTTTGAAGTAATCAAACAACATGACAGGTGCTTCATTTAAGCAGGCCAATGGAGCATCATTACCCATAGAACCCAAAGCTTCTTTACCAGTTAAAGCCATTGGAGCTAATAATAACCCAATCAATTCGAAGGTGAACCCATTAGCTAAAAGGCGCTCATTATCAAGGACACAGTTAGCCGGTATATTAGTTTCAATTGGAATATCTTTAATTAATTGTTCTAAAGAGATTGTTTTATTTTCCAACCACTGGGAGAAATTTTCACGTGTGGCAATTTTATGAGTAATTGTGTCTTGATTTATAATAGTACAATTTTCAGCGTCCACAAGTAATAAATCACCTGGTTTCAATTTACCCTTGGAAATAACTAATTTATCATCAATATCTTGAACCACACCGACTTCGGAGGCACATATGATTCTATCATCAGAAGTAACATAATATCTACATGGTCTTAAACCATTTCTATCAACTCTAGCACCAATGTATCGGCCATCAGTGAAATTTAACAAAGCTGGACCATCCCATGGTTCCATTAAACAGGCAGCCCAGTCATACCATGATTTCAAGTCTTTGTTCATATCATCTTTATGAGCCTCTGGGACCATCATCATAATTGCTTCAGGTAAAGATAAAACTCCTTCAGTGACTAACAGCTCCAAGACATTGTCAAGAGATGCAGAATCAGACCCTTTATCAGGGATAATTGGGAACAGTTCATTCAAATCACCTAGATTCTTTGTTTTCATGGAACCTTCTCTTGCTTTGACCCAATTGATGTTACCACGCAATGTGTTAATTTCACCGTTATGAGCGATCCATCTCAAAGGTTGTGCTCTATCCCATGATGGGAAAGTATTAGTGGAGAATCTCGAATGGACCAAACCCATGAAAATCTTGAAATCAGGATCTTCCAAATCATACTTATAGTATTGGAAAACTTGTGCTGGAGTCAATTGACCTTTATAAACCATAACTTTGTCAGATAAAGAACATATATAGACTTTACTGTTATCATGATTAAAGATTTTTTCTAATTTTTTTCTAAATATGTATAATCTTTGTCTTAAGTCAGATTCAGACTTGTGTGGTGTAGTGGAGACAAATAAAGGCTGCAAAACTTTTATAGGAGCAGTTGGTAAGCAGATTGGATTTAATATCGATGAATCAACAGGAACATCACGCCATTGTAAAATCTTCAAATTTTGTTCAGCAGCCAATCTATCCCAAAGATCTGGGTTAAAGTACAATAAATCATGGAAAAAGACGTTACCAATGGCATAAGATCCTTGTTCTAAATTAGGCAACTGGAATTCACGTTTGATGAAGTCATGTGGAAGAGACAATAATATACCTGCACCATCACCGATACCATTATGAGACGCACCACGGTGAGTCATATTTACCAAAATTTGTTTAGCATCATTTAAAATATTATGGGTTGGATTGCTTGCCTTAGTGACAATGAAACCAACACCACATGCATCACGTTCATAATCAGGATTATAAAGACCAATAGGTTGACTTGGTTGTTTCATTGTTGTGATTGGAATTTTTGAAGTAATATTTTATAAAGGAAAAAAAATCAAAATAAATAAAGAGAAAATAACAAATGTATGAATAAAAATTATGAGTATGTCGTTTCTATCAGAAAAAATTAATAAATAAATAAATAAATAAATAGAGTAATAAATAAATAAAGAATATGGATAGGTCTGTTTATCCCTATGGTTGTTTAAAGTGTATCAGTATCTCCAACTAAAGATACGGGTGAATGAGAAAGATAGATGCGCGGTTGTTCCTAATTCTGGTTCTTCTTTTTACTTGGCCTTGAGGGAGAGAAGTATAGTAGCAGGGAATAAGTTACAAGTAAATAAATAAAGAGCCTGCTGTAAAAGGGGGAAAAAACAGCTAGCTACGACTGGCAAAGGATCGGTCAATGAGGCAACGGGAATGAGAACTTTAATGAAAAGATCTAGGTTCGTCTCACTAAAACAAGATTGGAACATAAAAGTTCTTATATATACTTCGGAAATATTAAAAACAACTTAAAGAAACCAGGAAATATCTAAAAGATTCATATTGGAAAATACGTAAAAAAAAATAATAGTAGTAACAGTGTTAATATTCCGGTTTAAAAGTAAACAAAGATACAGGAAGAATTTTTTAAGATAATAGAAAATGTGAAAAAAAAAAATAAATGAGAGGAGCATCGACTGAAAGGAAAAAGAATTTCCTTTTGAAAGAGAAATCTTGAATCGTTCAAAAATTTGCAGTGCATTTTTTTATTTTTGTAAGTGGAGTAAATTTTTTTTTTGTAGATAAAATTGAAAAAGGAAAAAAAGAAAAAAAGAACAGGAAAATATAAAATATTGTCCATTTGTTCTTAAAACAATAAAGAGATTATTGTTTGAGAGATGACTCTGCTTTGTTTGAAATAATTAAAAAGATTCAAAAGAAAAAAAGAAAAAAAGAAAAAAAGAAAAAAAGAAAAAAAGAAAAATAATACTGAGCCTTTAAATGTGTGGATAAGAAATAAGATTTTAAATATTTCTCTATAGGGTAATTTCCTAGATGTTCCGATCGGAAAAGGGTACCATATCTATTTTATTAGCTTGGTTGAATTGTGAACTTTAAAATGTTTGGAATATGTTGTGATGAGCCAGCTATAATAATGACAAATTCACTTTAAAGCTAGACCAGGAATTATTAGCAGAAGAGTAATGACTTCCAAAGGAATAAAATTATTGATGACAAAGGAATATTTGTCCAATTTTAAGAATCATTTAGAGAATAAGAATTAATAGTCAGACAGTGATGAATGTCGTTAGCTGATTATAGAAAAAGGTGATTTTCGGGGAACAACTAATTGGCCTTGAAAATTGTTCCTTGTCTTTATCAAATATTGAAATTAAAGATTATAAAGACTGATATGATTAGATGGAGATAAAAGTTGAGATAAGAAAGCCAATAAAATTGACACATGGAACAATAGTGGCACGTGATCCGATAAGCATTCTTGTTTTTGATTGGTCAATATTTTTTTATTATCCATTCCGGGATAGTTTTTTTTTTCTTTTGTTTTATATTTGCAATTTTTTTTCCATTTTCTTTATTTTTCTTTCTTTTGTTTTCATTCTGCTCTCATTTCAAAAAAAAAAAAATTGAATTTTACTGTCTGAAATATTTTGTATTGAAAGATTTGGTGTGCTCTACAACACACAGATAGCTTTAAAGGCAGCATTAATGTAAGAGTGCAATAATTACGACTTATTCTGACAGTTTTACGAGGATAATCTTTTTTATTTATGTTAGAGAAAGACAGTCTGATTAGATTATTGCTATTTTTTCTAATGTTAAATCTACGACAGTTGTTATTACTGGTAAAACGGGCGGGTAATAAGTGTTACTGAATGCCACAAATCATATTATTCTTGTTAATATAGTATCGTTCTTTTTTTATAACCATCTGATAGTTAGGTAAAAATATGCATCCAGCTCTTGAAAAAAAAGCTTAAATACTTTAATGTCTCATCATTCATGTAAGTAACGTGTAACTGTTTATTTCATATTACTTCTTGTTTTGTTAGTTAGACTCAATATATTAGAAATATCAATTACATTTTTTAATAGTCTGTATTGTTAATGTTATTAACTGATTTTGGCATGCTGTTGAAAAGAGTCGGTGTTTCAATAGTATATCATAACCTGATTTTGAAAATAACACCCTTCATTAAATACACATCGAAGTGAGTACAATTATGTATGCTTGTTAAATATTTTACAAGAAGGGTCTAAATAGCAAGTTTGTTTAAATAATCACGATAAATTACATGTTCAGCTATTATATGTTTTTATATTTTTATTGTTAATCTATTAGAAAATATGTAAACAACAATGTTTTTATCTTTCATTATTGTTACGTTGATTAGTGTTAGCATTATTAAAAGAATATTATCTTTCTCTTTATCTTATGAAATTAACTATCTTATCTCAATATTTACATTTATGTTTTCTGTATATCTTATCAGTAGTTTTTCCTATTTTGGAATACGTAATATTCTTCATTTTTTGTTTGTTTTTTGTTTACTTTTATTTTTAATATTTTTTTACTAATTTTGAACTTCTACAATGTTTTTTTTTTTTTTTTTTTTTTTTTTTTTTCAATCAATATGATAAGTTAGACCTCATACACTTTTAATCTCAACTTAGGAGCCACTTGTAATAATCTAGATGTTTTTTAAATTCCTTTTTGGTTATTAAACCCTTTTCACTTTGACTGAATTCATCACAGTTGTCTTTACTTTGTTCTAAATATTCATTCAAAGGTAACGACAAATTAATTAACCCATTCTTTGAATCTCTTTTAAAACTTATACTATTACTGTTGGATCTTCTTCTGTACTGTATTCTTCGAGACAAATCTGAAATACTTCTTGATTCCAAAGTCTCTATATCTTCACTAAGTGAATCTTCATGTCCATCATATTCCACTTGATGATTCTGCTGGTACTGAGTAACAAATAAATCCTGATTCCATTGAAATCCTTGTGATTGAGATAACGCAATATAATAATGGTAACAATGTTCAAACATCTCTTCTTTAGATAAGTCTACTTGGGTCTCTTCTTTAATTATTTCGTTATGTGTAGTTGAATATACTATTGATATTTCATTTTCCATCATAGCTTCAGATAAAAGAGTTCGATTTTCTTCATATGAATTTAACCTTGCCATAGCTTCATAAATATATATATATATATTTAAGAGATGATTTCTACCTTCACTTACAAATAGTTTATAATTTTTTGCTTTTCTAGGTGATAAGAATAAGAGTCCAATATCAAAATATAACGTGAAAAAAAAAATGAACACTACACTATTACAAATCAATATCAAGAAAACTTTTTATCTAATACAAGATTTATCGTTTGTTTCCCCCCCCTTCTCTTTTCTTCTATATATAAACATCTATATCTATTTATATATACATGTAAATTATTTAGACACCCTTTATTTAAACATAATTTTTTTTGCAGTATTAAATTTATATTTTTTTGATTCTTCTCCCCCCCCCTTTTTTTTTTTTGGCTTCTAACATATTCAGTAGTAATAAATTTGAGTTTAAAACTGTTACCTACTTATATTACTTATACTTTAGCTTGAACATTTGGTTAACATCTATATATTTACAAGTTGAGAATATCAATATTAGAATATCTTAGTTAGTCTCTTACGTTTGATGGAGTTAGTGCCCTTTTTAATACGCTTTACTCCTTTTTCCCAGATCTATAAACACACATAAGCATACACATATATAAAATCTTCAAAATTCACTTTTACTGACCTTAGTTATATAATTTCTCCCACATCTTAATCTGTTAAAAAAAATCCGATTTTGTTTTTTATTATTCTCTTAATTTAACCTTCATCTTCTTAGTTGTTAACAGCTTTCTGTCCCATTTGTTACCAGTTGCATGAAGATTAATAATATATATATATGTGTATAGAAAGAGAGACTGTGTGTGTGAAAAGGAGTAAGTGAGTAAGTAAGGAAGACAAAACGAATAGTGCCAGTGCTGGCCAACTTTAATATCTCTTTTCAGCGTTTTCTTACTAAATTATCTTTCTGTTTTTTTTTTGTTGCAGAATTATCTTAATCATTTTGAAAATTCTGCCTATATATTTTATATTTGACAGTCGAGACGAAAAAAAAACTTTTTGAAAGTTATAGTAGACTATACGATGTTTCAAAAATATATCAAATATTTATTTATATAGTCTTTCTTCATTGTCTGCTCTATATACTAGGAATTCTCATATTCCTGTTATACTCAACAACGGATAATATTCTTTGAAAATATCAACTACCAGATTTTTTCTTTTGTAGGATATGTTATATCCGTAGATGCTAAAATTTAATAAAATATATCCAATCACTACAAACATTATATATCTATCGCAACCAAGATTCTTTCCTTATTCTATCAACCTTTCAACATTCAAAACCACTCTCAGTAAGTATTTAATTAGATTGTTTTATTATTCAAATCAGCAAAATTATTTATCCTATACATATAATCGTAAAATGAGTTCAGGTGATAAGAAACAAGCTACTTTAGCGAGATTTTTCTCTTCAATGAAGAACAAAGATGATAATACAATTTCTGATAGAAAAATTAATACTAATAATAAGAATAATAAGAATAATAAGGATGATGACGAAGACAAAATACCTGATTCCATAGATACAGATGATAAAAACACTGTAAAAGAAAACCAAGTCATATCTCATGTTAAAAAAACAAGTCCTGGAATTTCTTCCTCTACTTCATCTCCAATATTGAAAAGATCATTTACTTCAATGAACAAAAATAATGACAATTCTAACAATGATGGCAGTAATAATATTAACGGAAAAGATGCTCAAATATCAAACAGTTTAAAAAAAAGTAAAACTGAATCAACCACATCCCTTAATACGTCTATTAACAGTGATAATCCCGATAATAAGAATAAAGAAAATTTTGTATCCGATATACCTTATTCAGATCTGTGTAATTTATTCCAAGAGATCGAATCTATATCTTCGAGACTAGCCATCATTAAACTATGTTCAGATTTTCTTATTGAAGCGATGAAAAAAGATCCACAAAACTTAATCACGATTACATATTTGTGTATCAACAAATTAGGTCCTGATTATGAACAAGGTTTAGAACTAGGACTTGGTGAAGGGTTACTAATGAAAACTATAGCTGAATCCTGTGGTAAATCTTTGAAACAAGTTAAATCAAAATATCATTCCATCGGTGATTTAGGTCAAATTGCATTAGAAGCAAGAAATGTTCAACCAACCATGTTCAAACCTAAACCATTAACCATTGGAGAAGTCTTTACTAATTTGAAATTGATTGCAAAGAGTCAGGGAAAAGATTCCCAAACTAGAAAAATTAAATTGATTAAAAGAATGTTGACTGCTTGTCAAGGTGTTGAGGCAAAATTTTTAGTCAGATCACTTGAATCTAAATTAAGAATTGGGCTTGCTGAAAAAACTGTTTTAATTTCATTAGCTAAAGCATTATTGATCAAAGAATATGATGAAGGTATTGACCCAGATATGAATCTATTAGAAAACGCAGAACAAAAGATTAGAGATGCATTTTGCCAAGTTCCTAATTATGAAATTGTAATCAATGCATGTCTTGAGCATGGTATAATGAACCTAGAAAAAGTATGTACTTTAAGGCCTGGGATTCCACTAAAACCAATGTTAGCAAGACCAACAAAAGCGATATCTGAAGTCCTAGACCGTTTTCAAGGACAAACATTTACATCCGAATACAAATATGATGGTGAAAGGGCTCAAGTTCATCTATTAGAAGATGATTCAATGAGAATATACTCTAGAAATGGTGAAAATATGACAGAGCGGTACCCAGAGATCTCTATCAAAGATTTTATTAAGGATCCAAACACCACCAAATCCTTAATTTTAGATTGTGAAGCAGTTGCATGGGATAAAGAACAAGGGAAAATTTTACCTTTCCAAGTATTATCAACAAGAAAAAGAAAGGATGTTAATATTAGTGACATTAAAGTTCGAGTCTGTTTATTTGCGTTTGATATTCTATCCCATAATGATGATAGATTGATCAACAAGTCATTAAGAGAGAGACGTGAAATTTTACATAAAGCAACAAAGCCTGTCCCTGGTGAATTCCAATATGCCACTGAAATGACAACATCTAATCTAGAAGAATTACAACATTTTCTAGACCAATCAGTTAAGGATTCATGCGAAGGTTTAATGGTCAAGATGTTGGATGGAGAAGAATCGTTCTATGAACCAAGTAAAAGATCGAGAAATTGGTTAAAGTTGAAGAAAGATTATTTAGCAGGTGTGGGAGACTCACTGGATTTATGTGTATTAGGTGGATTTTTTGGACGTGGGAAGAGAACTGGTACATACGGTGGTTTCCTATTGGGTTGCTATAATCAAGACACAGGTGAATTTGAAACTGCATGTAAAATTGGTACTGGTTTCTCAGATGAATTATTAGCCGATCTTTATAATAAGCTGAAGGACACTGTTATTGATGGACCAAAAGCCACATATGTTTATGACTCTGGTGCTGAACCAGATGTTTGGTTTGAACCTACATTACTATTCGAAGTTCTAACAGCAGATTTGTCGTTATCCCCTATTTATAAGGCAGGTAGTTCTACATATGATAAAGGAATTTCTTTAAGATTTCCAAGATTTATTCGGATCAGGGAGGACAAAAGCGTGGAAGATGCCACTTCATCAGATCAAATTATAGAATTATATGAAAATCAAGCCAGTTTACAGACCTAACATCATCATATTTGTCATTAACAAACTGTATAAAATATATAATTAGACATTTACTTACTTATAAAGACACAGATTTGACATTTATGACAGCTCCATTTCTCTCTCTATGATTATGGAACTTTGTATCAGGCTTATAATACGCTAAACATTTACGATTCATATCCATTTTTTTTTTCACTTTAATTTCATTTTTGTTTTTTTCTTTTACGCCTTTTACAGCACAGTGAAAATGCTATTAATGAAATAAAAAAAAAAAAGAAAGAATACAGGCGGACTGAATTGATTAACAATGTAAAATACAAGGGGAGAAGGGGAGGAAAGTTATAGAACAACATTCAAACTAAAAAGTCGAATTCACTGTCAATGAACACATAAAGCACATAATAGTATCTCATTCTTTGATAATTTATTATACAAATTAGACACTTATTATTTACTATAGTAAATTGATTGCTATACATTTATTATTATTTTTATCCATATGTTTGCTTCAAAATCAATACATGTTGAACGATTTTACTATAGAAGCTTCAACTTACCAAATGTTATTCAGTCAAGAAATATTGTTGGATTTGTTAGAAATGCTCTGGGGTTAGAGCCACCCCCATCCCCAGACGCTCCACAAGAATCAAACAGATTTCATCCTTGGGAAGAATCGCCCTGCCCTGATTTGCGCGCAAGAGCTATGAGGATTAAAAAATTAGCACGTTGTCCAGTTACTGAGAAGGATATTAGATATACATGTCCAATATCAGGTATTCCAACTCATCATTCCAGGGAAGCGTGGGAAATGGATAAGAATTACCATCAAAATAAAATCTATGAAAAATTAAAGAAAGTTAACATTTATGAACATGATCTAAGAAGTGGTAGAGCCTTCCCAGAATTTGATTTTCCATTAGAACAAGGATTTGATAGAGCGGTCAGTTTACAAAATTGGGATTTATTCTTTTATACAAGACAATTTTATTCGATGGATACCGAATTTGAATTGGCTACAGTCACAAAAATGTTAAGTTATCCCATCACAATTGCATCTATATTACATGAATATTCTCCATACTCTTATAATAAGAGAGGTCCACTAACTTTAGAAGGTTTGAAGTCCATTGCTGCTTTAAGATACACTCTATATCCATCAAAAACTAAAAATACATTACCAACTAACAACCCAATGAGAATCTTCATTGTTGGCGCCAGAGCTGAAAGTCAACTACCTGGTCATGTTTGGAAGCAACTACAGTTTTTGTTCCCTGCACAAGATTTTGAAATTCATTTTATAGGCCCTGAATGCCAATTAAATGAAACTAGACAAACTGATTCTACCAGTCCATTAGTGAAGAAGATTGATGATACATTATCATTAATATATCACCCACAATATTTTCATGAATTACATCTAGCCCAAGATTTTTACCCATATGACCCATACAATGATGTTTTTTTCATTTTCCACCCAGGATTTGCCTATAGTGATACTACAAATTTATGGATGAATGATACTATGAAAGGTCTTCTAGATACCAAATGTGCAATTTTTCATACTGGTTTCAATGAAAATGATATAATGAATGATGTAGCATTACTAAAAGATAAATATGATAGAGAATTAGATGTCTTATTAGAACCTGTCAAGAATGTATTTGGCAGTACCAAGTGGGAGCTAAATGATTACAATCCACAAGAAATCTATCAATTTAATATGTATATTACTGGTTTTAGAGGAAAGAGATACCGTGTTCAAAGAGCTTGATATCTTTTTATTTTTGCGATTTTGGTTTATTTTACTTTATTTTACTTTTAGTTTACTGTTGTCTTCACTAGTACTGAATGAACATTTTCAACACATAATTAAAGACCAACTATATCCAATATCTGTATATTTTTTTTTCTTGACTAGATCTAGTTTATTAATTTAAGCCTACTCCAACACATGTATATACAATTACATATATATATCACTAATGGTAATTACAATATATATACTTGAAATCTTATCTTTATGCCTAAACTCAGTTTTTCCTACTCCTGCTAATAATAGATAGAAACAATGAGATTTGCCTTTTATATAAGTATATATATCTTTATTACATGATAGCATTATAGAATAGAAGAAAATCTCTTTGACATTTTTCCCATCTTTGTGGGTCAAAAAATACATAGGAACCTCTTTCACTTAATCCATCCTGAGAAACTATTGGCTCCATCATTGGATCTTTAGTCAACCAGGCTTTCAAAGTCTTATGATATCTCCAATTTCTTTTTCTTAACTCCAAATATGTTAGTTCTTGAACCACAGTACCAGGATGTTTATAAAATAAATAAAAAAGTGTCTCATCTTGAAATAGCGCTACTTTTTGTTGATCTCTTTGTATTGAATTAATACATGGTGGCGTACACTCCGATTGAAGTACTTCAGGTATATTAGTGAATGACTCAGGTATATAAAATTGTGGTTCTACTTCACTTCTAGAAGTCTCAGCCCATGGGGATTGAAATGTCTCTAACACTCTTTGTCGTCTTAAATCCTTAGATATACCTAAAGAATGTAACATGGAAGCTAAATCAGCTCCAAGAGTCATTGAATGATCATATTTCTTGGCTAGTTCTGGATCATCTTGTTTAATTAATGGTAATAATGCTTGTAAACCGAATTTGTCCATTGTATCTTCTCACTTTAATGTGTTTTTTATTTCGATTTTATATTTGATTGGGGCAATTAAAAATCCCTTCCTACTTGCAATTTTTAGTTTAAAAGCGAACTAAAAAACAATAAATACTTGAATATATGTATCAGAATTTTAGTTTACACAGCTCTTCTAACAGATATATCAGATGCAATAATATTTTCTGTATGAAATTATAGAGCAAGTCCTGACCTTTTATTTTTAGGTCTTAGATTTTTTCTTTTGATGTTTTGTTCTTTAATTTTTGCCATGTAAAGATGAGTTCGAATTAAAAAAAAAAAAAATTAGAAGGAAATATTTACTGAGAAAACTTGCGATGAGCATAACATTCAAAAATGATGATAGCTGTTTGTATATGTAATAAAGAATGCATTCTTGTGTGTATAGAAGTTTCATATTACCATCTACAATGAATAGACTATTGTAGACTTAAAACTGTGAAAAAGAATTATATAGTACACTTTTTCATTTAAAGGAAAGGAAAAATAAATAGAGAAAGAAGGATTAATACAATTACACATCAATTATTATGGGTCAAAAGGAATCTCGTAGATATCAACCAAATTTGTTAATTACAGGTACACCAGGTTGTGGAAAATCCACTACATGTGAATTATTACAACGCAGATTACCAGATTACAAATATTATAACATATCAGATTTTGCAGAAAAACACAAATGTTACGAAGGTTATGATAAAGATCGTAAATCGCACATAGTCGATGAAGATAAGCTATTGGATGAATTGGAACCTTTGTTGCATGAAGGGAAGAGTATTATAGATTGGCACGTTAATGATGTCTTTCCAGAGAGATTGATCGATTTAGTTGTTGTTCTTAGATGTGACAATTCAATATTATTTGACAGGTTACATGCTAGAAAATACCATGAAAGCAAGATCCAAGAAAATTTAGACGCTGAAATTATGGGTGTTGTACTCCAAGATGCAATTGAATCTTATGAACAAGAAATTGTGGTTGAACTACAAAGTAATACAGTGGAAGAAATGGAAAGTAATATTGAGCGTATTGTTGAATGGGAGAAATTATGGTTAGAACAACATAAAGATGGTGTTACCAATGAGTTGCCAGAATATTTATTAAATAAGGAATTAAAAAAGAAAACCTCAGGAGAAGAAGAGAATGAAGAAAAAGAGGAAAGTGAAAAATCAAGTGAAGAGGAAGAAAGCAATGAATCAAGTGAAGAGGAAGAAAGCAATGAATCAAATGAAGAGGAAGAGGAAGACGATAAAAGATCAAAGTAATAAATGTGCTTTTAGGCATATACACTTCCTTATTCATTTATACATAAATTATGAATCTATATATCCACATACACACACACATATATATATTAGGAATAAACATTTGATTTGATATTTTAACTATCTTCCACAGACTTCTTAAAGGAGTTAACTAATCAAAATCAACAACCAATAGTTAATTCTCCTTCCCTATTATTAGTAATACGTTATTTCCTTTAAAAATTTACACTAATCACTATAGCTTATTTGATTTTACTTATATATATGTTTTTCTATGTATATTACAAGTTTTGGTTAATTTTTTCTCGATCATTTCTAATTTTATATTCCTCCAAGTTTTGCTCATCTCTAAATTTTAATATTGCATAAAAAAAATCCTTCCCATTAGTCAGACTAATACAAACAGTCTTATATAAGGCATTTAATTAACACCTGTACACAACTGAAACATTTTCTTTAGGATTAGAGGAGGAAGGGGTAAATAACCAAAATAATATAACTACTTATTCAGAAAAAGAAATAGAAGGTGATATTATATAATGTATTATGTGGTACTAGAAACGTCCACTAAATATCTACCAGAGGAGCCAAAAGATCAAACAAATATTACAAATTTCTGTTATATATTTATAGATACAAAGACGTTACAGACAATTAGTGAATCTTCAGAATCAGAATCATCACTGTTACTGAGAGAACTACTAAATCAATCTAAGTCTATTCCTGTAAATTATGATATATCCAATGGATTACAAATTGCTGTTGATAAATTGCATCAAATAATAATTGAGACCTTAAACAATTCCGAATTTATTATCTGTTCTATGTTTTCCACATGGACTCTTAAAGTTGTTTTACAAAGACAGGCTTTCGACGAAAATGTCAATTTACCAAATTTCTTAAAACATTTAAGGATATGTGATCTTTGGAAAGCATATGGTGTTTGGTATAATAATATTTATAACAATGATGTGATTGCTCCAGAAACTATTAATAGAAATGATATACAAGATCTGTTTGAGTCAAGAGGAGATCTAAATGATCTTAGACTAACTGGTTGTTTAACACTATTAGGTCTTACTGAACTGTGTCAAGGACAAAAAACTAAGACAATCAAAAAGGAAGGGAATTATGCTACTGATGATCAATCTAGGATTTCCTTACAACCCTTGAAAAATATTGACACGACAATAACTGTTCTTTCGAAATTATATTCTAAACAGAATAACAATGAGACTGAATTATATGATATTTTGAGCCATCTATACAATTTAGAATTAGATTTCAAAACATTTCAAGAAGAAGAATCCAATATTCTTTATATGACAAATCTCCCTGTAGACATTACACAAAGTGAACTAGAATCATGGTTTACCCAACATAATACAAGACCGATAGGATTTTGGACTTTTAAAAACATTGTAGAAACTCTATTTAACTTTAATAACTGTAATAACAACAATAATAACGAAGATCCATCTATTTGGCAATATAACCAATTCTCATACGTTGAAGAGTTAAACAGTATACCTGGATTTGTTATATTTCAGAACCACGAAAATGCAAAAGATGCCTTAAACTTATTGAACGGTAGATCAATTCTATCTAATGTTGCCAATACAAAACAACCTAAGGTAGTAGAACATATCATTGAATTACAACCATCTTCTAATAAAGTTATTGATCTAGCGAAGGAAATTTTAATATCGTTTCCACAGAGCAAAAATAAACCAAGACCAGGCGACTGGAACTGTCCATCTTGTGGATTTTTAAATTTTCAAAGAAGGATTGCATGTTTCAGATGCTTATTACCGATTCCAAGTGCATTACAAAAGATGAAATCTGAAACTTTTATACGAAATCATATCAACAACAACAAAAACCACAACAACAACAATACCGATGACACCACAAACAAGCATGGATCACCTAGTTCAAATTCGAATTATTATAACCATAATTTAATGACTACATATGATAAGGACACAAATTTATCTCTTTCACAAAATCCACGTATGTCCAATGACAATTTTACCAACAACACAGATGATAGAAATTCTGCAACCACCACCCTCATAACTGCTACTACCATCACTACCAATTATAATCCAAAAATAGCATATATAAATACACCTTCTTATGGTAACCACAATACACACAGTAATATACCATTCCGTGCTGGAGATTGGAAATGTGTTGTATGTGATTATCATAATTTTGCCAAGAATATTACTTGTTTAAGATGTGGTGAGCCTAAAAAAACAACAACATACTCAAAATCTTCAATTAATAAAACAAATCAAAATAAAAGTAATGAAAAAAGCAACAATAACTCTATTAATTTCAATTTGGAAATTAATACGACTAGAATGGACACTAATAATAAGATGGGAACATTAGAGGATCATTAGAATATACAAACTGTAGGGATACTAAATTTCCAATCAAGGTGCAATATTGTTGTGAAAAGAACAAAAAAAAAAATCTTATATAATATATACATATATTAAATATTATTTGTTAAAGAGAAACCTATACTTTATAATTCTTTTTGTCTTTTGCTCTTCTAATTTGTCTAAAAATTTAATACGGTTCTTAAACAATCACCATGATGTAAGTCTTCAAAACCTTGATTAATTTCATTAAATGGTCTAACATGGGTAACAAATTCATCGACCTTCAACTTACCTTGTTGGTAATCTTTAATCAAACCGCCCATTTCAGATCTACCCTTAACACCTCCAAAAGCACTGCCCTTCCATACTCTACCAGTGACCAATTGGAATGGTCTTGTCGATATCTCTTGACCAGCGGCAGCGACCCCGATAATGATGGATTGACCCCAGCCTTTATGACAGGCCTCTAATGCGTCTCTCATGACTTTAACGTTACCGGTACAATCGAAGGTGAAATCAAGACCACCGTCGGTCATTTCGACCAATTTGGATACTATTGTCTCACCTTCTTCCAAGTCCTTTAATGGATTAACAAAATCGGTGGCACCAAAATCAAAACTCCATTTTTTCTTGTCGTCGTTGATATCGACAACGATGATTCTAGAAGCTTCTCTAGCTTTAGCACCTTGAACCACGGATAAACCTACAGTGCCAGCGCCAAAGACGGCCACGGTGTCACCCTTTTGAACGTTAGCAGTTTTAATAGCGGCCCCATACCCAGTGGTGACACCACAACCTAGAAGACAAACTTTATCTAATGGAGCTGTTGGGTCGATGGCGACCACAGAGACGTCAGCCACCACAGTGTATTCAGAGAAAGTGGAACAACCCATAAAATGAAGTAAAGGTTCACCTTTTAAGTTGTGGAACCTAGTGGTACCATCAGGCATGACACCTTTGCCTTGGGTAGCTCTAACGGAACCACAGAGATTAGTTTTACCAGATTTACAGAATTTACATTTAGCACATTCAGCAGTGTATAAAGCAATAACATGATCACCTACTTTAACAGTATCGACGTCAGGTCCAACAGATTCCACAATACCTGCACCTTCATGACCTAAGATACATGGGAATGCACCTTCTGGGTCGGAACCGGACAAAGTATAAGCATCGGTATGGCAGATGGCAGTATTAGTGATCTTAATACGAACCTCATGGGCCTTTGGTGGATCAACAATAATTTGTTCCACAGATAAAGGCTTACCTGGAGCATAAGCAACGGCAGCAGTACATTGAATTGGCTTACCTTGAGTAGAAGACATTTTAAAAAAAGAAAAAATAGTGAATTAGTCTAGTTGGCTAGGGTACACGGTTCGCGTTTGAGATTTCTTGCAAAAAAAATAAGATAGAAAAGCGAAACGAGTCAAAAATGATAGTAATTGTATATATATATATATATACAAACCCAGTACTACTTATCCATCTAAGTTCAGCTTCCTATGCTACTCCTTTTCCTCATCGCCTTTACCACTTTTCCCAGCCACACTTTCTGAATATTTTCTTGATATCACTTTTAGAAGAAACGAACTAAAATAAAAAAAAAAAGAACCCACACGAAACTCGAACGGACAGTTTCCAAACGCTTTTATTACGTAATCACCAACTCCATGAAACGAAGGAAAAAAAAAGATAAGTTACTCATTAGTAATCACAAGAAAATGACTTCGTTTAAAAAGAGAGAGACAGCCCTCTTCCTTAGTCCCTTCTTTCCAGCTTATCGAACCTACATAACTAATTAGTATGTAAGTATGATATATTATCTTTGTACCAACTACTTTTTGTCGACAGAAAAAAAAAAAGAACAGACACCTCAATGTTCACTACATTGCATCTCTCTTTTATGTGACACAGAGAAACAATAAAGTCTGCATATCGAAATTTAACTCTTTTTTTTTTATTTTATTTTATTTTTCTTACGAATAGAAAATGTGAAAAAAGAAAAAAAAACAAATAAAAAAAGACGTAAACCCATACATCCATACTTCACACAATCGTTGTTCCTTTTGTTTTTTTTTTATTTTTTTCTTATTTGTCTTTTTTATTTGTATTGGTAAGGAGGGAAAAAGGGAAAAAAAAAAGCCCTCTAAAGGTCAAACGTAGTAGAAACCGACGCAAAAGGAAAAAAGATGGAACAACGTATGGATAGTTAGAGGTAAAAGAAAAAATCAAACAGAGATAAAGGAGAGAAGAGAGAAGAGAGAAGAGAGAGGAAAGAAGAAAGAAGAAAGAAGAAAGAAGAAAGGAAACAAATATAGATAACTTCTTTATTTTTGTTTTGCATTTTGTGCTTTTTTAAGCATATGGATGAAACTGGAATAACTATAACAACAACAATAATAATATCACCTGATCTTTTATTCTAATTCAACATTTGAATTCAGTCAGTTTCTACTTTCTTTAAAACATTATTCCAACAACTAAATATTTCTGCCAGGAAAAAAGGAAGCAAAGAAAAAGAAAAAGAAAAAGAAAAAAAAGAAATGTTACGTTCTGCCAAAAATATTGTCAAGGGCTACTCCTCCACAGAGGTACTAGTGCGTGATGCAACAGCAAACAACTCCAATGTGCCAGACAGGTTCCTCCTGGAAGAACTTGCCGATAAGTCGTATAATAGTACCGATTTCTTCGAGATTATGGACATGTTGGACAAAAGAATCAACGATAAAGGGAAATATTGGAGACATGTACTCAAGTCGTTAGTGGTACTGGACTTCTTGGTTAGGTTTGGTAGCGAGAACTGTGTGCTTTGGTGTAAAGAAAATATCTATATTATAAAGACTCTAAGAGAATTTATGCATACCGATGAGAGTGGTGCTGATGAGGGGAAAATGATCAGAAGCAAGGCTAAAGCCTTGACTTCTTTATTGTTGGATGATGAAAGATTAAAACAAGAGAGAGAATTGAATGGGAAAAGAAGAAAAGAATGGGGGAGAAGAGATAGAGATGGAGATAGAAATAGCTCAAGAAGTTATTTGGCTGATGAGGAAGATGAAGATTTAAGAAGAGCTATTGAGGAAAGTAAAATTACTGCAGAGGAAGAAGAGGCTAGGCGTAAAAGAAATGAACGTGAAGTGGAAGGGGAAAGGAGAATGGCTCTACAACTAAGTAAAGAAGAACAGGATCTAAAAAGATTACAAGAATTACAACGTCAACAACAGCAACAGATGCAACAAGCACAGCAACCTCAAATATATTACGATATATTTGGTAATCCAATTACCCCAGAAGAATATCTACAATTTCAACAACAACAAGCTCTTTTGGCCCAACAGCAACAAGCCGCTCTACAACAACAACAATATTGGGCTTTGCAACAACAACAACAGGCTGCGTTATTAGCACAACAACAACAACAATTATATGGCATTCAACAGGAAACCTTACCCACTGGCTCGAATAATCCATTTGCCAGAAACAAACAACAGCAACAAACAAGTACCATTTCAACATCTAGTACACCCTCTGAATCTCGACCACCTTCATCAATAACATCATTACAAACTTCATCAGCATCTACAGCAAATACTACTGTTCAACCACCATTACAACAGACTAGAACAGGTAATAAATCCATCACTGACAAATATAGTGCTCTAAATAGCCTATTAGCTACCGGTGCTGGTGTCGATACATTTGGTAATACCGGTAATCAACGTATCCCTGCTCAACACACACAAACAGGTACATTTATAAATTCACAAGGTACTGGTTATAGACAAGTCACAGAAAAAGATCTTGCCAATCCATTCTTTATTGGAACACAGTATACAGGCTTACCAAGTACAAACATTGTTCCTTCCCAAACTGGATATGGATTTGGTAATTCAACTAACAATACCACAAACAACAATAACAGTACTACTTTACTTGATTTGTAAAATTAACGGTTGAAACACAGTAAATCTAATCAAAGAAACAAACTTATCAATTAATTGTGTATAGCATTTTCCATATCCTAGTATATATAAGACAATATAAATTACATACCTATATTATTACGTTATAATTTTTTCTGCAACATTTGTGTACCATATCCACTAATATTAGCATTTCATAATATAAACTCTGTATCACCGCAAATCTAATTCATTCTCCAAAAGAACAAAAATCACTGAATCAAATGATGGAATTAAATTTCATAATAAAACCAGCTAATCCGTTTGCTATTCAAGATATGTGTGTTTTTTTTTTTTGCTTTTTGCTTTTTCTCACATATCCAACAGCAAAAGACCAATTATTCTCTCTATATCTCTTTCATTAAGAACTATTTCGTCATTATCTATCTCACTCTTTGGTTTATTTTCAATAGATCTTAATACAATTTCATCTGTAAACTTATCTAAATATTCTTGTAATTTTAATAACAAGTCTTCTTTAGTATTGGAGTCTAAAGTTGTATTACTACTTTGAAAAGAAGATACTAAGATCTTCTCAATTATATCAACCGAAATCTTCATAACTCTGACGAGATTTCCCCTACTTTAAATAACTATAATATCTTCCTAATTCTCCCAAGTTAATTAAAATAGAAAAAAAAACTTTACTGGTGATTTTTTTTAATGCATAAAAAAAATAATCCATTACTTTCTGCATATGATCTATATATGTATATATACATACATACATAAAAAATAAAGTAAAATGAAATAAAGTATATATATATATATGTATGATCATTATTTGTTCAAGATAACAACAGAATCTAATAGATAAAAAAAATGCAATATCATGACATTCCTAATAAAAATGCTTTCTTTATTCATATTTATATTTTTTTTATATTGTATTTTAATTTTTGTTTGAATTTCAAACCCAATTTAAATTTATCTCTCAAACCACTAAAATTGTTGCTGTTGTTGCTGTGGAATTGGTGGATATTGCATTTGTTGTGGATGTGGTTGTGTCATATAGTTTTGTTGAAATTGTTGTGGGTGTGGTTGTTGTTGTGTTGGGTGTATATTCATAGAAAACTGAGGATGATTTTGTTGTGGTGGAATATTTATACTACCAGTTGTATTCATATTATTGTTATGCGATATTTGAGTGTTTTGTTGATGTGGTTGTTGGTGTTGTTGATTATCCGTTATAGTCATTGGAATGGGTACGTTAGATGAGTCTTCAGCAACATATAATGATTTATCAATTGTGGCTGGAATAGCAGCAATTTCAGTACCTAACTCTTGTTCAATCTTATAAAGGTTGAATCTATCATTCCAATTAATTAAGTTAATGGCAAGACCTAAATGACCAAATCTACCAGATCTACCAATTCTATGTAAATACGTTTCTGCAGTCTTTGGGAAATCAAAGTTTATTACTACATTAACAGCTTGAATATCAATACCACGAGTCAATAGATCTGAACAAACCAATGTTCTCACTTTACCTTGACGGAATTCATGGAATACACGATTTCTTTCCTGTTGTTTCATTCTCGCATGAGAATAGTAACATGAATAACCTAAATCTGTAATTTTCTTGGCTAATAACTCCACTCTATTTGTTGAATTACAGAATATAATTGCCTGGTTAATTTGTAATTTAGAAAACAAAGTGTTTAAACAGTGCAATTTTTGTCTTTCTTCTACAAAAGCATAATATTGGGTAATACCCTTTAATGTAAGTTCTTCCATCAAATTAATTTCATAAGGTTTATTCAAATGTTTAACCATAAATTCTTTTACAGTTAATGGGAAAGTGGCAGAAAATAATAAAGATTGATGATTCTTTGGTAAGAAATACAAAATTTGTTCAATAATGGTTTTGAAATCACGTGACAACATTTTATCAGCTTCATCCATAATAAATAAATTACAATCAGAGAGATTGGCAATTTTCCTTGAGGCCAAATCAAGAACTCTACCTGGAGTCCCGACCAAAACATGGATAGTGTCGTTTAATCTTAAGATATCGTCTCTTAAATTGGTACCACCTGTGGTAACCATACAAGTGATCCCACAATGCTTACCCAAAGTTCTGACAACCTGGGAAGTTTGTAAAGCCAACTCTCTAGTTGGAACCATAATTAAAGCTTGAATTTTGTTTAAAGTTGGCTTGATTTTTTCCAAAGTTGGAATAACAAAGGCTGCAGTCTTACCAGTACCGTTTTTAGCTCTTGCTAATATATCTCTACCTGTGATAGCCACAGGAATAGCTTCTTCTTGGATTGGGGAAGGTTTTTCAAAACCGGCTTCAAAGATACCCATCAATAATTCTCTCTTCAAATAAAAGTCTTCGAAAGTGTTACCTTTAGTGTTCAGAACATCTTCAGTTTGTGGCCTAGTATCCTTTTTAGGAATATTTAATTGCGATTTCCAATCTTCACTCATCTTAAACTTACAAATAAGAAATTTAAAAACAATTAACTGCCCGTGTTTTAAATCCTAGTTTACTCTCAAATTTTTTCTTGCTTCCAAATAAAAAAAATAATATAATTTCTGATCTTAGTAGATATTGATATATGTGTATATGCAAAATTGGATAGTTAACAAATGATAAAAGTAAATGTATTAGTGGTATAGTTAAACAAGCTTAATAACTGAAAGGAAATAAAAAAAGAAATATTAAAAAGACAACTATAACAGATTAAAATAATAAAAAAAAATTTCTTCTTCTTAATATACCTCTAATATATAACAATATAATTAATATACAGTTTTAGATATTAGTCCTGGATATTGACAAAATAATAAAGTAGAAAAAAAAAAGATAAAGAACTAATATCTAACTAAATAAACAAAGAAATGAGCGTCCTTATTAATATTTTCTACTTATCCTTGTAATTTTGAAATTGAATAAATCAATAAAAAATAAGTCAGATAATATATAGGAAAAGTTGTGTGATTATACTCTTAAGAATTAATAAACAGTGAAGGAAGAATAGGTTATAGAGTGAACAATCAGTTTGTCCATAAATTAGAAAGTTTCTAGTAGAGTACTCAAGTATAAAAGAAAAAAAAAAGGTACACCAAGTTTGTTGTGTTCTTGTTGTTTGTTTTTGAAACTTTCAACGATATTTTTTTTTCTATTTCTGGTTTAATCACAGGACACGAAACAGTAAAAAATCACTTTCAACGGAATAGCACTTGTCAAAAAACACTGATCGAGAAAAAAAAACCAAACTGTTGTATGTGGTGTAAGGCTGTTACTATTTGAGCTTTTCTGTTTTCTTTTTCTTTTTTCTTTTTTTTTGTGCAGCCAATGACAGAACCTTTTGAAATATTATTTTTCACGAAAGCTGTCGAATATTGTCTTTTCTTAAAAATAATGCATATTCAGTTCTATTGTTTTTATACAAGCAAATATACTGTGTGTGAAATACAAAATATCTACATGCGAGTTCTTAGATTAAAGCAAATATGACATTATTAAAAACAGTAAGTTGTTTTAATGAAAGCACAGCAAAGTATGTTTTTCAAAAGGAAATCCTTCTTTGTTTATAGCTTTGATTCTCAAATACGAAAAAAAAAAAAAGATTCAGAAAATTGGACTGAAAATAATTATGAAGCAACATATTTTTTTCCCAGAAACCTGGAACAAAAAAAATCTTTAAAATAAATATATAGTATTTTGGAATGTATATAATTATATGACAAAAATCCTATAAATTTTTCTTGGCATTCATCTACTCATTTAAACATATCCATTTTATAATCCGAAAGAGTAAAGAACCTTATTAAATTTCTTTTATCAAATATTTCCATATTAATCTATTATTTGTTTCCCAAGAGTATTTTTAATAAATTTCTAAAAAAAGAAAAAACATTAAAGATAATAAAATATTGATATTTCTTTTTTAAAAACATATATATATTGAATATTTTCAAAATATTTTTTCTTGATATATTAGTAAGTAATTACCTGAAAAAACTACAATAATACTTAATCAATATTTATTCTACAATATGGAACAATCTTCATGCTATACTATTTCTTATCTTTTTTTTTTTTTTTTTTTTAATTTAAAAGGAGCAAAACAGAATCAATAAATGGAGAAAAGAATGAAAAAAAAAAACTGATCTTACTATGGTTACTAAAGAAAATACTGAATATTTTTATTGAGACAATGAAGAGATTGAACAATCACCAAACATTATGTCTGATCTGTTAAAAAATCAGATAAATTGCACGACAAAATTCTGAATACAAGTTACAGATATATTCTAGTGAGAAATAAGAAAATGTTTCACATTTAATATCTTTGTAAGCAATACTTTTTGACATCATAAGTATAATTCGTAAAATCAAATGTTTACCAACACACTTGTTAAATCATATTTTAAATCTTTAAAACATAATCAACTAAAATATAAAAGAATATTACAATTGGATTTTATTTTTTTGCATTAAAAACATCAAGACCCAATGAGAATACAATCCCAAATCTTAACAGTAAACTCAATATATCTTCATTATTCAGAAAGCATATCACCGATATATCTGTGCACTAGAAAAATATGAAAAAAAATAATATAAACCAGTCATAGCAAGAAATTAAAGAGAACAACATTAATAGAAGGAAGTTTTATACTAATTTGAATCTTTAGATGCCCAATCAAATCAACAGAAATTTAGCAATTACAGTATGAATAGATCTTTATTAAAATATTCCATCGAAAAGTTGAATAGCACTATAATACCATTTTTAAAATTTAGATCCTATATTTAAAGTACAACATCATTACTGGTAAATAGAAATCTATATCATAATAAACCTGAAAAAAAGGTAGCTCAGTCTTAATTCGATATAAAGGATGTTTTATTAAAAAAAAACAAAAGAAAATAAAATTCTAATGAGAGTAGCGATAGCAGTGATCATGAAGGTAATAAAAACAACACGTCATATTAATTAGAGTCGAAAGAACATGAAGATAGCGAAAATAACTTTTTGAAGAATAACTTTATTTTCAGTTGTTAAAATTAGACAAAACTACTCTCCAATTTCATCATACTAGATAGTTTAATACAGATATCAACCAAACATTCTGAAATAGAATCAGTACATCATATTATTTATGTTATCAGTAAATAAGTACTTATAACTAACTGATAGCTGGAGGGGAAGATCAACGATGTCAGTACTATTAGGAAATCAAGTTGATATCTTAACACAGCATGAGATTAGAATCTTAATTAGTTCTGCGGTATTGAAGAACGAATTGATATATTTACTTGTTCATAGTCTGTCTTAATATTTTTTGTTTTTTTCTTTAGTCCCTCAATTAGGTTATTTGGTTGTGAGAGTCAGCAGAAAGCTATCTAGCTAAGATTGTTTGACTGATTAACTGACTATTTACTTGTCTCTATAAACTATTCTCCCTATTCATTATAATTTTCCGAAAATATCTATTGTTCAGTGAAAAAAATTTGCTTTCCTGTTATTTTTCAAAAGAACAATACTGTTTCTAAAAAGCCTATTTTTTAATGACTTTTTTAAGCTATTGATGAAAAAGTTCAAAATTTGGATAAACTGTTTAAAGATATTTGTATTAACTCTTCCACTTTATGAATATATAGAAGTGTATATCTGGAAATGATAAAATAAGACAATAAGACTCAGAATCAGTGGTTTTATTTTTATTAAAACCTTCATACAGCACTATTCATACTAAAAAAATAAAACAAAACAAATTATACATTTCTCTGTTCGATTTTCTATTACACTTATCTTTTGTCAATTTGATTTCGCTTTATAAATTGTATCTGGACTTTAAAATAAAAGTATTTCAGTCTACTAAAAAACCTTTTTCTATCATAACACATATTTATTTTTTAATTATCCATTTATTTCTCTGTGCATATGCTTTTACTACCATTACTGATAGACCAACACTTGATATAAACTGTCTTTTTTTTCTTTTTTTACTGGAAATTACAATGGACATTTATGTACAAACAATAGAATGTTCTTCTAATAGTGCTACTGCTATGTCTTCTTCTTTAGATAATATTACTAGTATTAACAATGTTAAAACCAAAAAAAAATTGTTCCAGAATAATTCATTACAAAGAAAAAATCTAAAACATTTGATATTGTCCTCTAGCAATAATCAAAAAAATGGTATTAATCAAAATCTATCCAATCTGCCCTCAATAATTTCACAAAACGAACCCCTCGTTAAGACCAACACTATTACTACCATAGATAATAATAATATTCCAAATTTAGAAAATAACATGAAATCCTTATCAATAAATAATAATACAAAAAATACAACCATTAATAATATACCACAACAAATTGAAAAATTCCAATCAATGTCCTTACGAAGAAAATTTAATCATCGTTTAGATAATACTGCTAGAAAATCAAACTCTAATTCTTTACAGATTTCTGCGTCCTCAATTCCATTTATATCTTCCCCGACGTCATCATCCTCATACATTTCATCATCTCCTGATTCGAATATATCATCCTCACCATTAAAAAATAGCTTTACTTCACCGACAAAAACTGTGATAACATCCAACACTAAATGGAATTATAATAATAGCAACAATAAAATAATTGCCAACAATAACACATCATCTATTCCAAAACTATCAGGTGATAAAAATTTCCATCATATTCAAAAGATTACAGTTACAACATCTACAGAAGAAGTTATTTGTAAAGAAGAATGTATATATCAACTACAAGATATGGTACGATTAGGGAAAATTGGTGAAGGTAATTCAGGTACAGTAACTAAAGTTTTACATGTTCCAACGTCAAAGATACTCTGCAAAAAAACTATTCCTATTGATAAAAATAACGAGATTGTCACTAAACAATTAATAAGTGAATTATATATTATGAAGGCAATCAGGAAACATCCAAACATCATTGGGTTTTATGGGGCTTTAATCAACCATAGTATAAATGATGACTTGGTAATATTAATGGAGTATATGGATTGTGGATCTCTTGATAAAATATTATCTGTTTACAAAAGTTTCAAAAATAGAAAAATGACCCATGCTAATAAAACATGGTTTAACAACCCTATGGTAATATCAAAAATATCATACGCAGTTTTGACAGGCTTAGCATATTTATATGATAATTATAAGATTATACATAGAGACATTAAGCCGTCAAATATTTTGGTGAATTGCCAAGGTGAAGTGAAAATATGTGATTTTGGTGTCTCAAAACAGATAGTTAATTCTATTGCAAACACATTCGTTGGGACGTCAACATACATGTCTCCGGAGAGAATTCAAGGAAATGTATATTCGGCAAAGGGCGATGTCTGGTCATTGGGATTAGTTATTATTGAATTGGTTACTGGTGAATTCCCATTAGGTGGACACAATGACACACCTGATGGAATACTAGATCTTTTACAAAGAATTGTTAATGAAAGTGCACCGTGCTTACCTATAAATGATCCAAATTATAATTTCCCACCAGATATGATAGACTTTGTTTCTAAGTGTTGTATTAAAGATGCAAAACAAAGACCTTCCATTAAAGAAATGTTATCTCATATATTTGTTTTAAAATACAATGATAATGCTAGTGAATATTCAAAGGATTTTAACCTTTGGTGTAAGAAAGTCAAATCAAAGATTAGAAAAGATCGACAAATTAGAAAAGAAGTAATTGAAAGAGCAAAACTTGAAGCAAAAAAAACTAGTAACATAAATTCTTAGCCAGAACAAAATAAATTATTTCACAAAATAAAGTAATATTAATGGATATATATTATATATATTAGATGATTATTTTTTCTTTGCATGCTTTTTTCATTTTATGTAAAGATTTGGACATCATCATCGTTATAATTCAACTCTTCATGTATTTTCTTAACTATGGTCCGCTGCTCTTCTAAATTGGCTCCTCATACAAAAGAATTTAATATAATACCATGATGAACTGAAAATAGATATCAACAAATTCTTTGTTTCTTTTGGTTTTGCTTTTTTTACTAGTTATATTAATTATATAATTATATATAAGATATTATTGACAAAACATAAGCTTTATGAACAAAGGTGTTCACAGTTGCCATTAGAATTTATTTTTTACATTATTGTGAAATGGGGTTTTCTAATTTTCTCCACAATTGATAGGTTTCAACAGCTCTATAAAGACCAAAAAAGACTACAAGTCCACCTACAGATCTTAATGAAGTTCTCCACCATTTTGGATGAATCTTATTATACTGCTGCTCAGTCCATTGGGGATTGCTTTTTCTTGTTGGATATCCACTTAAGAGATAACTGCCACCAACAAGTGAAAATAGGGAGCTGAATGCATTACAACCAATACAATCTTCATCTACCTTACTTTTATCTTGATTGTTATTATTTTGTTCACCAATTCCATTAGGTTTAGGAGGATTGAATATCTTTAAAATATTGCTACGATCACTCATGTCTTAAGCTATTATTCTCAATATAATTTGAATTTTTTTTTTTAAATTTTTTTTATTCTTTCTTGTCTTTTGATGTTCTTTCTTCTATTTAGAAGCTTAAAAGTTCTTCCTGTAGTTAAAATATATCTATATCTAAGTATGCTATACCCTGTATAATTTTGATCACTGTCTATAAAAACAAAAGAATTAGCCAACCCAATTTCAAATTATGAACAACACTAATAAAGAATTAACAAGCTTTCAAAAGAAAAGATTGGAAAATATAAAGAGAAATAATGATCTATTGAAAAAATTAAATTTAAATAATATTATTAATCTTCCAAAAGATACACAATTGAGATCACCAAATCACCAAAGGAAAAAACAAGTGAAATCAGTTTCAAAGACTACTAAACGAGTTAAAAAGGAGAAACCTGCTGCTATACCAACTAGAAGATCGCGTCGTTTACAGGGTCAATCGGCTACAATTAATGGCGATGAAACTTCTAAATACTTAGATGACAATCTAGAACCTAAAAAGAATGTGAGTAACGGAGAAAACAATATGTCACCTGCACCTTGGGAAGATATTAAAATCTTGGGCGATGTTAAATTAACTGATATAATACAGGATACAGAGAAACTAGATAAATTAAACTCGTTAAAATTATCAAGTGGTGATTTCTTCAATGAGCTGCGTGAATTTCAAAGAAAACAGAGTAATAATGTGGATCAAGGTGAATTAATGTCTCTATCAGATAAATATGAAAGCATGAATATGATTGAAGCAAAAGTTATCTATGAGAGAATCTCCTCTCTTTATACTCATCCTGATAAAAATCAAAAAATTATTATTGCAGGTGATGTTTCAGGGAATATTGGTCTTTGGAATGCTAACTTTAAACAATTTATAGAAGACAATTATGATCCAGACGAAGATATTACAAGATTCCAATTATTCAATAAGAATATATCCAAAATAGATTGTTTTCCTAATCAATCTGAAAATTTATTAGCTACTAGTTATGATGGTAGAGTCAGATCAATAAATTTAGAATCATTGAAAAGCGATGAATTGATTACACTAAAGAATGAATACGATGATATCTTAGGAGTTAGTGATTGCCAGTTTAGTTATTCTGACCACAATATGTTATATATCACTACTCTAAGTGGTGAATTTACTCAGTTAGACGTAAGAGAAAACAATAAAAGTATTACTTTCAAAAGATTAGCCGATAAGAAAATTGGTTCTATGTGTATTAACCCCCAAAAACCATACCAGATTGCAACTGGATCTTTAGACAGAACTTTGAAACTATGGGATATTAGAAAAATCGTCAAAGAACCAGAATGGTCACAGTACGATGATTTTTCAAGCTATGAAGTAGTTGCAAAATATGATTCTCGTTTGAGTGTTTCAGCTGTTTCTTTTTCTCCCAATGATAATACTTTAGTATGTAACGGATACGATGATACAATTAGATTGTTTGATGTTAGTGATACAGGTTTAACATCTGAAGACTTAGTGCCCAAATTAACAATTAAACACAATTGTCAAACTGGGAGATGGACCAGTATTTTAAAAGCTAAATTCAAACCTAACAAAAATATTTTTGCCATTGCTAATATGAGTAGAGCTATTGATATATATACTAGTCAGGGACAACAACTTGCTCATATGAGAACACCCACGGTTCCTGCTGTAGTGAGTTGGCATCCCTCTCAAAGTTGGATTACTGGAGGCAACTCAAGTGGAAAAGTGTTTTTATTTGCAGAATCACCTTCTACATAAATAAAAGAAGAATGAGAAATTTATTTCACAGTATTTTCGTCTCTTACGATAAATTTTGATTTATTCATTCACTTGCCAAGTTCTGAATTCAAAAAGACTGTAAGAAAGATTATAGACAAAAGTTTAGGAGCTATGAGAAAAAAGTATGTCTCGATTAAAATATGTGTATATAATTAGATAGAAAACAATACAGTTGTGTAATAAAATCAGATTATTAAAGGAACCATCTGTATGTTTGTATAGGTATATCATTTATGAATGTCTTTATCATTGGAAATATATATTATCAAATTTAATGATGTCTGCTTCATTCACAAAATCATAAAATACTATTAAAATATGTACATTTTGTACTGTCTACCAACATTTCATATTTTTTTTAATACTGTCAACAAAACCATAAAGACATTACATAGAATTATACGTATGTATAAAACGCTTTTAAACTGTACTTTAAAATCATCTAATAAAAAAAACCTCCCAGAAACGTTATGTGACTTTTATTTGAGGTTAATTCTACTCTTTTGAAATCGAATTTGTTCATTTGAATTCTTATTTTATTTAATGTATATTAAACCTGCAAAAAATGAATATAAAATTCAAATGCAAAGTATAGAAAGTTTACAAGACATATAGACAACTATTTACAAGAAAGGTGCACAAATAGAGAAACATGCACTCTAATGTGTCAATCATTGAGCATTTATATCACTTGAATACTTTTACAACCAATTATAACATCTAATAACTTGTTTTTGATGTGTTTTCTATTTAGTAAGGCTACAAGAGGGTAAATTCAACAGGACTGATCTGCCTTAAAAATTAAGTTCGCAACAAAATTTTAAATATTGTTTTTTTTTATTTTTTTTTCGAAAAAAAAAAATAAAACGATATCGTATTGTTGTTTTCATAATTTCCTGTTTTGTTTGTTGTTTAGTTTGTTTGTTTACATTTTCATATTTGTGATCTCATAAATAAAGATACAACAACTATAGAAACAACAAGAAGAACAACTACATTACTATTAAAATTATTGAAATCCTTCTGAATAAACCTAAACAGATCGAAAATACTAAAACTAGACAAAACTAATTTTTTGCAATTGAATATAAAAAAGAAAAAAACCTTGGTTTAACTATTTAAAAAAAAAATAATTTAGCTGAATATCCAACATCATAAAATCTATCGGTATAAACGTTTTATATCATCTTTTGTTTTGCTTGGCCATTGCTCTCTTCCTTCCTTCCTAAATACATAGCTTTTAATTACTATTTTTCAATAAATTCCTGCATCTTTTTTAATTGCTATTTACATTAAGTGCTATATTATCTTCTATCAACAGAAATTTTTTGCTAATTACTACTCTACTGCTTACATTAGACTTTTTTTTTTTGATCAACTGATCATAACACAAAATATCAACATTAAAAATATGAATGAAACAAGACACAATTATCATCACCATTCATATTCTGCAGGATCAATCATACCTTCTTTATCCAAAGATAACATAATACACACCAATTCATTTATGGAGAGCAAATGGAGAAACAATAATATTGATGCAGAGTCTAAAAATTTACAAGCAGATGTTAGTCAGGATATTTCCATGGATAAGGAGAATCAACCGGCAGCAGAAAATGTCAGTATGAAATATAATAATCATAATAATAGCATTGCTAGTAATTCTACGATATTATCAAGAGCAACGATTGGGTCAAATATAAATCATCTCTCAACAACTTCATCAAATAGAAATTCGACTTCATCCTTTTCTGGTTTACATATACCTAAACATAGAACAGCACTTTCTGATGTGACTTCAAAAGTAGAAAATAAACAAAAATTGATACCTGAAAATGATGGTAATTATTTTTCAAGAAAAGAAAATATTAAACTGAATAATAATGAACAACTCAACCAAATATATTTGGATAATGAAAATAGTAGAATTTCAACTGATGTCGTTGATTTAGATAATTCAAAGGACAGAAGTAATAATATTCATGATAAGAAATGGAATAAACATCAAAGTGGAGAGACATATAATAGAAATATAACAGAAATTGCAGCAGAACAACAACGAAATGAAGCAACAATATCTAATGAGTATTCAAATGTAGAGGAAGATGACAATAATGACGTTCTAAGGAAACCCATGCAACCAGGATCAGATGATGTAAGTAAACAGATGATAGATGAAAGTTATCAAAAATATTATAGGTCTACGCCAGATCCCATGGATGAAGATACATATGATGTTGTAATGGTATCTGAACTAAGTAATGACATATTTGATTACATGAAACAGTTAGAAGAAAAATATAGACCCGATCCCAATTATATGCATTATCAACCAAATTTGAAATGGTCATACAGAAGAATTCTTATGGATTGGATTATTGAAGTTCATCAAAGATTTCATCTTTTGCCAGAGACATTATATCTTACAATTAATATTATTGATAGATTTTTATCTAAAAGTACGATCATCTTAGATAAATTCCAATTGGTTGGTATATCAGCATTATTTATTGCATGTAAGTACGAAGAAATACATTGTCCCACATTAAAGGAAATCATATATATGCTTGATGGCGCATATGATAGAGATGGTATTATTAAAGCAGAAAAATATATAATAGATACATTGGAATTTGAGATTGGTTGGCCTGGTCCTATGTCATTTCTGCGAAGAATAAGTAAAGCAGACGATTATGAATATGATATTAGAACATTGGCTAAATATTTATTAGAATCTACAATAATGGATTCTAAGTTAGTATCCGCTCAACCAAGTTGGCTTGCTGCAGGAGCATATTTTCTGAGTCGAGTTATATTAGGTTATAATTCATGGACACAAAAACATATTTATTATTCCGGTTATACACAACAACAATTAATACCATTAGCATCTTTACTAATTGAAAATTGTAAGGACGCACCCGCACATCATAATGCTATTTATGAAAAGTATTCACATCACCGTTTTGGATCATGTTCCCAAATCGTCGAAAAGTGGATAACTATAACAGAAAAAAAAATACGAGAGAAATCCAAGTAAAAATAATGTACAATTAAGATATTTCAGATAAGCATTTTCACGAGGTAATAGCAGCCACATAAACAAAAAAGACATATAAGAAGGATAAATAAAATAACAATCGGCAACCTAGGGCATTCTTTTTCAAATTATATGCATTTTTTTTGTCATTAATATTTGTAAGAAATGAAATTACTTTCTTGGTAGTTTTGTCATATTGGAAGTAATAATTTTATTCACAATACAGTATATCTCTATACATTCTCGTTAATGTATCATTTCTTTTAAAACCTATTAATCTATCTATACGTTTTATATACACAAAACAGAACAATCTTTTGATTATTTATAGTAATCCTATGTAACCATTTCTATATATATCAATACATTTCAATACATTCTATTTTAAACAAAAGTTTCTTTATTAATGATTAATACGAACTACTCCTATTTTTTTTGGTAGGCATTTTATTCCACTGGTATTACATATATTTCATAATGTGCTTCTATAGCTTATAGTTTATTTTACAATTTTTTCTTCAGGAGTGTAACATTTCCTTAGAAATATGACTTCTTCTGATTTTAATATAGTATAAATGTTAGCCGCCCAGAATTTCTATAATTATGCTATATACTTTTCACATTTAAAGCTAACAAACTTTACATACAATACACAGAAAACACACCAAAAGCAACAAAAAAATGACTGATCTAAGATCAAATGACACATATAATGACCAAAGCTTTTTGGAATATAGTTTTGATTCTCAAAGTTCAAAAATTATATGCTTAGACATTAATAAAAATAAATTAGGCATTTCAATTATAGATTGTTCTACTGGAACTCTAAAAATATTTCCTGTGGATTATACCCTTAGTAGAAAATATGATTCTGGAGAGTCCCAATTTGATGAGTTGAACAAATATAGTGGTGAAATAAACACAATAGTTGGACAAATCTTTAATGGATTAGTTCCGAATCTATGCCTAGTATCCTCAAGGTTAAATGAAAGTACATATCAATTTATCTCTAACAAATGCAATGAGCTTAATTGTAAATTGGAACTTCAGAGCAACCGGTACTTCAAAAAAATTGCAAATATTTTAACACTAAAGTTTGAAAGCAAAGAGGAGCATTCGATTCTTCAAAATTTAATAGCTCATAAAGAACTTGGAACAAAATGTACGGTTGGGACTGTTTGCTGCATATTATTCTTTTATAACCAGTATTCTGCAGTTGACAGTTCATATATACAAGATGCTACCACTGAACAGTATGCTAGTGATAACAATATCGCGTTCGTAAATAAACTTGAAATAATAGAGATAAATAATAGAATGCTTCTTGGTAACGATGCCTTCTATTCTTTACAAATTTTTGAATCGCAGTATAAAGCAACCTGTTCTAATACAGCTAATAACGGGTCTTTATCCTTATATGAGCTTTTAAATTATACATCAACATCATATGGAAAGACACTTTTAAGGTCGTGGTTGACATTCCCACTCACTGATGTCATTCAAATTAAAAAACGATATTCCATGATAAAGACATGGCTTTCCAGTTCAAACACTGTACATTTTGAAGATTTTAGAAGTTGTCTTAAGAAATGTCCTGATATTTTTACAGTTATTAATCAGCTAAAACAAGGCAAAGAAACATTTCAAACTTGGCTTAATTTAGATAAGTTTCTAACAACTGCAGCATCAATATTTCAAATCATTTGTTCTTTAAAATGTCCAAACTCCAATAATCTGATATTCCATATAAGAACAACTATTGATGGTACAAAATTTCACCATTTATCACAGATTCTTCAAAATGTTATTGATTTTGATATATCAAAAGAATTGAAGAGAGTAATAGTCTCAAACAATATTGATGAAAGATTAGAAGAACTTCGAACAATTGCGGAACATATTGAAGATCTAATAATAGAAGAGACTAATACAACTGAAAATATAATATTGGATATATTAACTGAAACACAGAAGGACAAAATATACAATAAATCTACAAATAAATTAACTAATTGTTTATTTTTGCCGGAGTTAAGTTTCTTAATAACGGTTAATAAAATTGTTGAAGATCATTTTGTAGGTTTTAGTAGTCTTGGTTGGGAAGAAATATTTAGAACAGACACAGAAATTTATTTTAGAACGTCACAAACAGAATCACTGACAAATAAATATGGCAATATTTACTCAACGATTGTTGATATTGAAATTGAAATTCTTTATAATCTAAAACAAGAACTTCTGTTAGAATCAAACTTGTTTTGTCAGTTTTATACACTGCTTGGTGAATTAGACGTATATCAATCATTTGCCCTAATTTCAAAGCAAAGAAACTATATAGAACCAATTATAACTGATAAGAGATGCTTAATAAACATAACAGAAGGTAGACACCCATTATATGAAACTTTTCTTGAAAATTATATTCCTAATGATATTTATATAGAAGGGGGTAATTTTGAAGACAATGAATGGAATAAACAAAATAATGAAAGAATTCAAGTATTAACAGGACCTAATGCGTCGGGTAAAAGTGTGTACTTATCCCAGGTAGGATTACTTATTTACATGGCACAAATTGGGTGTTTTGTTCCAGCATTAACTGCAGAGATAGGTATAGTTGATAGGATATTTACAAGAATCAGAACTCAGGAAAGTATTTCTAAAATTCAAAGTTCATTTGAAATCGACTCAGAACAAATTTCTGAAGCTTTAGCCCTATGTAGCGACAAGAGTTTGTTATTAATAGATGAATATGGTAAGGGGACGGATGTGGTAGATGGCCCAGCTTTATTTGGTGCTATTATTCTTTTTTTATCTGAAAAGATTAACTGTCCACGAACAATTGCATGTACACATTTTCATGGGTTATTTCATGCCAATGTTTTATCTACAAACATTTCTGGGGTATCTTTCTATCAAACTGATGTTATACAATCTGAAAATATAGATATTATCAAAAATATAACAAATGAAAATATAGGTATAACTTTTTTATTTAAAATAAAAAAGGGGATATCAAGAAATTCTTTAGGAATTTATTGTGCCAAAATATGTGGAATGAGGAAAGAAATTCTTGAGAGGGCAGTTCAGTTAAATGAAAGATTAGAGCAAGGTCTAGATCTTTACGATGAATTTCAGATGATTACCGAAGAAGATAGACAAAGTTTTGCTCAGAAACAAAAAATTATTAAGGCTTTCTTATCATGGGATTTGGACTTAGAAACCAATACAAGTAGTGAATTATTGAGAAAAAATTAACTGATATACTATCAGGTGAAGTTGATCCACTGATGTTAAAACAAGATTCGATGGGGAAATTATTATAATAATGTTTCACTGTTTTTGCTTTAGTATAGTCGTATTTAAAAATTCTATATAGAATTATATATTACAATACCATATTTATTATCAATAAACCACATGCCTAGAATATATTTGAAATGATATCTTCTTAGGTGCTTGCTCATCAACAATCCCATCATTTTAATTTATAGGAGCTCAATTTCTAAATTTAACAGATCTTGTTAAGTTCTTCTTAATACCAGTCTTTTCACCTTCATAAACACCAGATTGACCACCTGAATATACTGCACGAACAGATTTAAGTTTCTTTTGAGCTTTTTCATATTTCTTTCTTTTCTTAACACGTGCATTTCTGTTTTCTTTCTTTCTCTTTGGCGTTAAACCTTTATTTTTTAAGATTTGGTAGTTAATTGCACGCTTACCATCTTCACCAACTGCTTCTATGGCATCAGCTAACTTACCGTCTCTAGCAGCTATCAGAGCAGTTTTATGTGCCTCTTTACGGCTCTGTTTTCTTTCTTCCCTATTCCTTTGAATTTGATGATAATAGTCATTTATACTTTGATCATTAACCGATTTTGCTATTGCAGCCTCTTCTTGGGAATCATAATCATCGACACCCAAGTCTGTGCCATTTTTATCATGGAGACCACGTTGTCTGGCTTCTTCCAATAATCTTTGTTGTCTTTCATATAATCTCTCTTTGTATGGGATATCATCATCACCCATAAATCTATCCATTTTCTTATTACTTTGTTGATCAATTTTAGAAGTGTAGAAACGTAAAGATTTTTTTCTCTTTTTCTTTTCCTGCGCATCAATTTCTGCCATCTCAGATTCAACGAAATCATCAACAAGTTCGACATTATTAGTCTTATGACTTTCTTTATCAGCAAATGTCATTATTTGCTTTGGAGACTTTCTATCAATACGAGATAGACCGACATATTCCTCAAAATCATCTAGATCTGCTTCGTCACTGTTGTCACTATCATTTTCATTTGCCATATTATTATCAGCATTGTCGTCTGTCTCATTATTCTCATTCCCAGGAATGTTGTTAAATATTTCTTTATCTATTTCTTGAACATCTTCAACCATATCATTATCATCATATTCAAAATTTGTGTTCCTTTCTTTTTGAGTGTTAGAGTCAAAACTATTTGGTAATTCGTTGGCTTGTCGCCATATTTCCTTGGTTGTTAAAATGGCCTCCATAACGGGATGATTCTTCATGGTTGTAAAGTCCTCGTTATTATTAAATTCATGGGATAACACACCTAGATATGCAGCAATTGAACCAAGATATGTCGAAAGTGCAATGGCTTTAATTTTAACGAATTCATTATCTTGTTTTGAATTTTTCAGTTTATTAAGAACTTCAGTCAATTGAGTAAATTCCTTACAAAGTGGTAGGTATTCTGGAAACATGGTTTTGAAGTATTTCTCTTTAGATTCTTGGTTCATATTGCGGACATCTTTCAATGAAATATTATTATTACTAGTTTGCCTAGTAGACTGTTGGAATTCAGAGACATCAAACTCTTTTGCATTTTGTACCCATTCTTCTTCAATTTCATCATCTAGATAATCAGTCATATTTAATTCCTGTAAATGTTTCTTTTGTTGACGCAAAGCTTCCTTCTCAATTTCTTTAGCTGTTTCATCGTCATCCAGATCATCAGCACCATAGTATTCATTCTTAGTCGAACCCCAGGCATTCTCGTTATCTAAAATAGCCTCTTCATCCTCTAAAGGTCTTTGATCATCCTTTAAACTACGACCAAAAATTTGTCTGTACGCCTTTTCACTCTCCACTTGCATTTCATTTTCATCCTCATCTTCACTTTCATCAATATCACTAATATCCATAACTGCTTCTTCATCATCGTCATCAAGTTTATCTTCATCAGTTTGTCCATTTTCATTATATAATGTGGAATTTTCTAACAAAATTCTTTCATTTTTAGCAGCAAATTCATCTACTTCGTTCAGACCATATGGATCTTGTTCTTCCTCCTCTCTTCTGGATGCCCTTCCTTTCCCTTTGACCATTTTGGCAATTAATTTATTATTTAAGGCTGTTATTTTTGAAATGGTTCAACAGTTTGGTGGTATATATGTTTCAAGCATAAAGTACACAATACTAATATAACTGTGAAAGGATGAGATGAGCCAAAAATGATCTCCAAAAAAATTTTTTTATCTCTAAATACTTTTTTTTCTTTTTTTCTTTTACTATGATTTTCAGAAAAACAACAAAAAGAAAAAAATTACAACATAAATGAAAAGAAAATTGCAAATTTTGTATACAAGATGCTCATCAAAGAGCAGATATATTAATCAAAAATACAAGAAACGTGGGTTTGTATAAGCATAATTCAGCAGTTCTGAGAATTGTATTCATTAAGATAGATAGAAGTCAGTTGTTTTTGATAGTAATTTACATTGACTGGTTAGTTATCACTATTTTATTAATCAAGTAGACATAAATAAAGTAAGGATAACAACTGTAATAGTAAGAATACGCTTAATACACAGAGAGATAGTCTACACATAATGAGTTCTGGCCGTTTACCTTCTTTACGAGATGCTGCACAAGATACACTGAATAATCCAGGTATGAAAAAAAAGACCACGCTTAAATTTAAACCAAAAGCAGGTACAAGAAGATCAAAGGAAGAAAGAGAAGCATCAGCATTAAAGGTAAAAACAGAAGTATCAATTGAAAAAAAGGATAATAAGAATGGGAATCAACAGAATCGGATGGGTAATCAAAGACAGAGAAGAATCCCCAGGTATTTAGCCAACACACATGTTATTTCATCTGGTCCATTAGCTGCAGGTAATTTTGTTGGTGACAGTGGCCGTGGTGGAGGAAGTATGGCCAGAAGAGGATTTGTTAAAGTGGAAGGTGATAGTTCTTCTTTAGTCAAGAAGGGTTTATTAACCATTGAAAATAATGCAGATGATTCTGATGTAGATGAAAATGGTAGTTTTGGAGACGATAATGATGTTGATGAAAAGAAAGATTCTAAAAATCACGCCACTAAATTCAATATGGGTAGAGAATATAGAGTTGGAAAAGATGATTTTGAATTGGATGAGGATGATATCAATAGTGACATAGAACTGGATGACGAAGCTTTGCAGGCTAGAAGAATTGAGGAGATGTTTCCAGTTAGACCATTACGTATTAGACATGAGGATATATATGTACTAAAGAAGGATATAGAAGAATCTTTGACTGAAGCTGCAACACGTGAACAAACTCCTGGTGTTGTGGTAAATAACGAAGTGTCTTCACCATCCTCTGATATAAAGATGGAAAATGATGATAATATTAATGGTACCCTTATTGATACCTTGGAAAACAAGAGGGAGGAATTACAAGAAAAATTGAATAGATTGGATATTGGTTCAGAATCTCAGTCAATTGATGCTAAGGAAATGAAGATCGAAACTATTCAGGTTCATCGTGATTATGAAAAATTGAGAAGTAAGTTAAAAAGAGTAAATAATAAAACTGATAAATTTATATTGTTCCAATTACCATATGCATTACCCACTTTCCAAGATGTAACATCTAAGGATGAAGAAAATGAAACAAATGCAAAAGCTGTAAAAGTGGGGGAAGAAACAGAGGATAGTAATAATAACAATAATAAAAAGAATGACGATGTTGATAACAGTAGTACTAAAACTAATGGTAAAGGTGACACAAAAAAACCAACAACAAAAAAGACTAAAGCTAAGAAGAATAAGAAGAAGATTACTGCTGTTCCACAAGAAGAATTAACAGGAAGAATTGGGTCCTTAAGGGTTCATAAATCTGGTAAAATCACAGTTCGTGTAGGTGAGGTGGTAATGGAAGTAAGTAGAGGTGCCGAAACATCATTTATCCAAGATATAGTGGCATTAGATATGGATGATGAAGAAGCACCTACAGTAGAATACTTAGGTAGAGTTTGCGATAGAATCCTTGTTACTCCAAACTTTTTATAGGTGTTTAATGACATTTTCAATAGTACTGTAGCATTAACTTCTTTGAAAGAGAAGGAACTTGAAAAATATATTGGTACGATAAACCGTTTAACAAGGATATGGTGATATGCTATCATTCTTATCAATATATATAGATATAGATATAGATATATGTTATACAGTATATGTTATATACTGTATTGATCACATATTGCATATATTCATATCCAGGTAATTATCGTAGCATACGGCAAAGAACACTGTTTTTTTATGTATTTTTCTATTTTGGGCTATTTTAGCCGCTAAAACTTTTTTTTTTTATACTACTTTTTTTCTCCCCTTTTTTTTTTGCTGGTTTTATCCGCCGATCAAAAGCAAAGAAATTTTGTGGAAATAATAAAATACACAACACATACACACGTATATATATATATATATATATAAAGAGAGTAGGAAACTTCATAAAAACAGAAAATGATGTAGGGAAATTTACACAACGCTTCAACATCATTTTTATTAATTAATTTTTTAGGTATTATGGCATGACGTCAAAGCTATATAATTTATACAAGGAATAAGAAAAACGTTGTTTGACTAGTACAGCTGAGAATCTTTTTATTTTATATGTGTATTTTTGTCAATTACAACAACCTACAATGGACATTCGATCTGAATATACACATGAAAATGAACCAATTGATGATCCAGAGAGTCAAATAAACCATGTTGGTAAACGTAATACTTTTTTGTCGAAAATTTTTGGAATTCAAAGTGATGAAGCTAAAAAACTAATAGAAAGTGAAGAAATGAGTGCTTTTCCTCTTGAAATAAAAGAATCAAATAATAACAATATAAATGACACTGATAATAATATAGGTAACTCTAGAGAAAGTATTACAAGTAATATTAATATTCTTCCAAATTATATTCATAACTATGCGTCAAGAGTACCTGAATCAGATCAAGAGTCCTCTACTACGATATCTTCTCCATCATCCTTGGTAGTAAATATTGAGTCAGATAATCATACACTAAAATCTCAATCTGATATACTCTTAACTAAAAAAGAACAAATAAATAATGTGGAAAATGAAAGCATTGAATCTGTTCCTAAAGTAGGTCAATTCTCCATATATGAACAGTTTCAAAATAATAATAATAATAATAATAATAATAATAATAATAATAATAATAATAATAATAATAATAATAATAATAATAATAATAATAATAATAATAATAATAATAATAATAATAATAATAATAATAATAATAATAATAATAATAATAATAATAATAATAATAATAATAATAAAAGCGTTGATATAGATGGTTACAATATTGATTCTGAGAATAAACAGACTGAAAATGATAACCAATTAGATTCCAATCTTATTAATCAGAAATACTCTCAGTATTTTAATAAATATTTTAATACACATATTGATAAAAAAATACAAGAAGAAGGTAAAAGTTTTATTTTTAAAGAAGAAAATACAGATAATATACCGAAAAGGCCAAGCATTCTTCGACATATTTCTATCCTTAATAATACATCTTCAAATAAAATCCATACACTAAATGCAAAGGAGAAAGCTTTGTGGAAGTGGGCTAATATTGATAATTTAGATACTTTTTTTCAAGATGTTTATAATTATTACTTGGGAAACGGGTTTCTTTGTATTATGTTACAAAAAGTTTTGAATTTGCTAACTTTATTGTTTGTTGTTTACGTCTCTACTTATTTAGGTTATTGTATTGATTACTCACGGCTGCCAAAAGCACACAGTTGGTTTGAAATATCTCAAGATCAATGCTATAAAAATAACATAACGGGCTTTATTAAAGTTTTACTTTGGGTATTTTATATTTTCCTATTTTTAAAATTAATTCAATTATATTTTGATTATAAGAATTTAATTGACATAAAAAACTTTTATAATCATCTATTAAATATTAATGATGGTGAATTGCAAACCATTCCCTGGCAAAATGTGGTAAATCAAATCATTTCATTAAAAGATCAAAACGCACTGACTGCAAATGTAGTTGAAGTTAAGGCTAAAAATAGAATCAGTGCACTTGACATTGCAAACAGAATTATGAGAAAGGAAAATTATTTAATTGCTCTTTTTAATAATAATATATTAGATTTGTCATTACCATTGCCATTACCATTGTCATTGTCATCTTATTTAAGTTCTCACTTGTCACAATCCTATAATTTAACAAAGACTTTAGAATGGAACATTCATTTATGTGTAATCGGTTACATTTTCAATGAATCTGGATTTTTAAAACAAAATATTTTAAGAAAATCACAAAGACAATATATTAAGGATGAACTGAATAAAAGATTCATGTTAGCAGGATTTTTAAATATTATTTTATCTCCATTCTTAGTTTCCTATTTTATTTTACTTTATTTTTTTAAATATTTTAATGAATATAAAACGTCCCCAGGGTCAATTGGTGTTCGTCAATATACACCATTTGCTGAATGGAAATTTAGAGAGTATAATGAACTTTATCATCTTTTTAAGAAAAGAATAGATTCCAGCATACCTATAGCAGACCAATATACTAATCAGTTTCCTAGAGAAAAATATAATATTATAATGAAATTTGTTTCATTTATATCAGGGTCATTTGTTGCCATTTTGGCTATATTAACTATTTTTGATCCTGATTATTTTCTAAATTTTGAAATTACAGAAAATAAATCAGTTCTATTTTATTTAACTTTATTTGGTTCTATTTGGACTATCGCGCATAACTCAATATCTAAAGTGTACACGGTTTTTGAGCCAGAAGAAAAAATAAAGGAATTAAGTAATTATACACATTATTTGCCAAAGGAATGGGAGGGAAAATATCATATGGAGGAGGTGAAAGACGAGTTTTGTATGTTTTACAACTTGAAGATTATTTTACTTTTTAAAGAGCTGACAAGTTTAATCACTACCCCTTTCATTTTGTGGTTCTCACTACCAAAATCAACTGATTCGATAATTGATTTTTTTAGAGAATCGTCTGTATATGTAGACGGTTTAGGGTATGTTTGTAAATTCGGAATGTTTGATAATATGGAAACAAGAACAAAAACATTACCTAGTAACTTAACTTCGGGACCCTTGACTAATTCTGCTATTGTTGGTGGGGTAGAAGACTTGAGTGTTAATGAAGATACATTAAATAAGATGATACAATCATATTTATATTTTGCAGATGACTATAATGGTAAAAAGAAAACCTTTGGAAAATATCAGCTACCTCAAGGAAATCAGAATCTATATGGCACAAATAAAATTAGTGGTCAATATAAATATTCATGGGAAAAGCAATTTAAACCAGGACAAAATCCAAGGTTATTTCAGACAAATTTAACTAATTATCAAGATAGATATAGAAACAAAAATTCTAGAAATGATCAGTTGTATCAGAATAATACAACAAATTCATTTATTAAACTTTCATCTTCGTCATCAGTATATAATCACACAATTGGAGCCGGCAATGGGTTAGAATCAACAAAAAGAGAAGGAATTTTAAAACTGGTTAAGGAATATTATGAAAAGTCAAATGTTTAATTATAGTTTGAATATTTATTTTTTCTATATCTTCTCTACAAATATGTCCGAATAAATTCAATATATTTGAAGATGCGAGAATATTTCAATTACCTTGAAATATATATTTCTAAGAACAATAACCGACTATGGGTTATAAAAAAAATGATGTTAAAAGGTTCTGTATTTTGTAATTAAACTGTCTTATCGTTTTTTAATATGTTATAATGAAAACTTGAATATAAAACTCATTAAATAGCAGGTATGTATCGTAAATGAAACGTCATTAAGCGAGTATGTGGTGCTGCTACAATAATTGCAACAGTTTTTTCTGTGATAATTAGTCTCAATTGTAATTCTTAAACTTCATCAGGTTCTCATGTTGTTTTATATTTAATATTTCAAATAATAATATCTAATGAAATAAATACTATAAAAATGCTTAAATACTGGGATTTGTCTTTATTTTACAAATATGTGAAAATTTTTTGGGTTGAAGACATACCTGTATCTAGAAATTAGTATATTTTAAATAACCGATTATCTTATATAAATTACTTTTTGCCAGCACGAAGTTTTTTCTCTCTTTCATATTTGTTTTTTTCTGCACCTTCTTCAGTACTGATAGTATTATAGATACGGGCCATCTTAGCATGATATTCTTCATTTGCTTTCTTCTTCTCTTCAATTCTTTGCCTAGCTTCAAATCTCGCATCTTTACGGATTTCTTTCATAGTAAACTTACGTTCCTTCTTGATTTGGGCCTTCATCTTATTAATTTCATTTCTAGTTCTATCTGGGTCATAAGATTTCTTATCTGGGTTGAAGTTTTCTTCAAATTTAGGCGCATTTGATGGAATAGATAGTGGCTTGTGATTTTGTAATGTTAACGGTATATGTTTGTGGAATTTTTCTAACTTGATAATTTTATCGAAAATGTTTTTGGCTATTGTTAAAGTCTCAAATCTACGTATATATTGAGACAAAACTGATTTAATATTAATTATGATTTCAGGAAATGCAGGTAGATTTTTCCAAATGTTGGAGATTGTTGAATCTAATGAATGTAAAATATTCAAAAGAACAGATTTTTGAAAATCTGTAGATTGATTTATTTGGTCATTGAAAATATCATGTAAATGTATTATAGATGAATCATCGTTATCGAATCTTATATCATCTTTAAAAGTCAATTTATCTGTATCTATCCTGATAGCCATAGTTTCATCAATGTTGATAAATGTCGCTAAAATTTTTTCATAGAAGAAAACCAATTCTGGTATGTATCTTTTTGATATTCTTTGATATTGTGAAAGAATATTAACAATAACACTGGCATATGAAATTTTAGATAGACTGTTGAACTTAATTTGTTCCAAAAATTCAACCATTAAAATTACACAGGATGTAGCCACCAAATGATAATGGTCAGATGTTGAAAAAATGGCGCCAACAAGAATGAAAAACATTAGATCATCATTATTGAGGGATTTGAAATTTTCATTTTTAAAATTTTCTTGAATTTCTTTAATTATAACTCTACATTCATTGGAAAGTTCTTTATTGTATTTTTCAGAGACTGTTTTTAAAATTGATATTAAGGATTCTTGAACTTTTCTGAATTCTGCAATATTTTCTGAATAATCTTCGGTAGCCAAAAACAAGATGTGTCTTAAAAGAACAGCGGTGAATTTGCCTAGACGTTCTTTATTACCTTCAGCTAATTTTGGTTGATGATCTCTAATAATTTTTCTAATAATTTTTGGATGATCAGATAATGAGGATTGTTCTAAAATATTTAATAATGACTCATGATCATCTGGACATGAAATAGACTTATTCACTGTTATTCTTGCAATATTATCTTTTTCTTTGCTATTAGTCGTTTCTTGTTCTTGATCATCTTCTTTAAACTTAACGTCATCATCTGAATCCGCAATAATGTCTTCTTCATTTGGAAAATTGTCCTCTATTTCACTTTCCCAGAACCCATCATCTAAATCTTCCACACCTCTTTCATCACCATCCTCATCAACAAAAATTCCGTTCATTCTATCTAATCTTTGTTGTTCTAATCTTTTTTTCTTTTCCTCAGCCTCCTTTAATAATTCTTCTTCTGTCTTAGTTCTATCAGCTGGGACTGCTCTTTTATCTAATAAGAATTTTTTCACATTCATATCATATTCAATATCCTTCTCTGATTTAGTTTCAATAATAGGTTCATTAGAAGCTGGTTTTTGAAAAGCACTGGTATTAGAATCGAATAATTCAGCCATAACATCATCAAATTCATTATCAACATTTTCAATTTCATCTTCTAATTTTCTTTGAGCTTTTTGTCTTTCTTGTTTATAGAATTTGGATTTAGCAATGATTTCCTGCATAACTTCAGCTTTAGTCTTCTTCTTTGGTGGACCAGTTAAATTATCAAAACCTAAAGAATCTTCTTCATAGTGTGACCTTTTATTATTTTTAGTTGAAAAGAATTCATCGTTATCACTACCAAAATTATCGGTTTCATCCATATCGTATGATAAAGTACTACCCAGATGAGTTAGATTATTCTCGAATTCGTTTCCATATTCATCGTTTTCGTCGTCGTCATCTAGGTTATATAGATTTGATTTTCTCTTGGATTGACTTTGTTTTTCTCTAGTGAATCTCTCCAACATTTTCTCTTCTTCCGTCAAATTTCTATCTCTTTCACCAAATCTTTTGTCATTGATACCTCCGCGTCTATTCTTCAGTTGTTTTTTAACATTATAGGCTTTCAATCTTTGTTCTTCACCTATTTGTTTAGATATTCCAGGTTTCCCAACGGCTATAGAACCATTTTTGGGATCAGCCTTATACAATTTACTCTTTGTGTTTTTGATCTCAAATGGGTTAAATTGTTCTCTAATTTTATTTAGAGTCTTGGCTTTCTCTTCACGGTCATATTCTTTAGCTTGTCTCTTTGAATTTTTTTTATTTTTTTTTTATGTTTGCTTGACCAGTGAGTCCATGTGCTCTTAATGTTGCCTTTAATCTTTTCAACTGTGAGCCTGCCATGTTGGATCTTTACTCGTATCAAATTCGTTCTTGCCTTTAATTACTAGTTTATACCAGTGTATGAAATTATTAATCACCTAAACTATTCAAAAGAATATGTATATGGTATATATATATATCACAAATGTACACCCACACGCACACACACTCAAGGACAAATATGTTCACCAAAGTTACTTTTTTCCTGAAGCAGTATCACAGCTCATAGACACACGCAGATAATCTATCGATCAAGAGTAATACCAATAGAGGAAATGATGATATATCTGTTCCTTTGTCTCTCAACAATGTTGTATTTATTTGGCAGGCTCACGTCAACTTCCAGCTCATCTCTTCTTTCTTATTATCACATTTTCGAATTTCACAGCACCAACGGCTCATCGCAAAAAAAAAAAAAAAATTAAAAAAAAATTTTCTTTCACCTGTTTTGTCCAGACACCATGCATGACCGAATGCGGACATGGTCGTGTGAGATGACACAAAGCAAATAAAGCATTAGTGGCAAAAATCCAGAAAAGAATAGAGAGATTCCTTCTGAATTTGTTGCCAGAGAAGTTGAAGAAGAAGAAGAAAACGATACAGAAGCTGAAGAAGAAGAGTTTTTAGTGTGTAGATCCTTTACACCAATTTGGTGTTACTTCACTGATATATATAAACAAGTGAAATATATTCGCATATACAATTAGAGCAGTAGCCATGTCAAGAGACGCACCTTTGAAAGCAGAAAAGGATTATAGTGATATTTTAAAGGAGGAATTTCCTAAGATTGATAAATTGATTTTACAAGACACGGATTATACGGAACCTTTAAATAAATTACTTACATGGGAGAAAAAGACTAGACAAGCCGCAGATTTGTCTTCTTCCAAACAGGTCTTGGCTAAGATTGTAGATATGTTGGCCAATAAGGGACAATGGGATGAATTGAATGAACAGTTGATCTTATTATCCAAGAAGCATGGTCAATTAAAGTTGTCTATCCAGTATATGATTCAGGAGATCATGAAATATTTGAGAGATGATTCGGAATATAATGTCAAGATTGATTTGGAAAATAAGATTAAAGTCATTGAGACTATTAGAACTGTTACAGAGAATAAAATATTTGTTGAAGTTGAAAGGGCTCGTGTCACTAGAGATCTTTGTAACATTAAAAGATCTCGAGGTAAGATAGATGAAGCATGTAACCTTTTATGTGAATTGCAAGTGGAGACTTACAGTTCGATGGAGATGTTTGAAAAGATTGAATTCATACTTGAACAAATGGAACTTTGTATATTAAAGGGGGATTTCCAGCAAGCCACAGTTTTGTCTAGAAAAATTCTGAAAAAGACATTCCAGAATTCAAAATATGAATCATTGAAATTAGATTATTACAATTTGTTAATTAAGATCGGTTTACATAAAAATGAATATTTAGATATTGCTCAATATTATCAGGAGATTTACCGTACAGAATGTGTGCAAAACGATGAACAAAGATGGAAGGATGCCTTGGTCCATATTGTATATTTCTTAATTCTTTCTCCATATGGGAATTTACAAAACGATTTAATCCATAAAGTAAAATTAGATAATAATTTGAAAAAATTAGAGATTCAAGAATCTATGATTAAACTTTTCACCACAAAAGAGTTGATGAGGTGGCCAAACGTAAAACAAATTTATGGAACCGTCTTAGAAAAGGATCCGGTTGCATTCGGTGGTGAAAATAATAAAATTCATTGGGAACAATTGCAGAAGAGAGTCATCGAGCATAATCTTAGAGTTATCTCTGAATATTATTCTAGAATCACACTTGGAAGATTGAATGAGTTACTGGATTTATCAGAGGCTGAAACTGAATCATTTATTAGTGATTTAGTGAATCAAGGTGTCATATACGCAAAAGTTAATAGGCCAGCAAGAATCGTCAATTTTGAAAAACCAAAAGTTTCAAGTGAACTGTTAAATCAATGGTCGAATAATGTTGATGAGTTATTGGAGCAAATTGAAACTATTGGTCATCTAATTACTAAAGAAGAAATTATGCATGGATTGAAGGTGTGAAAGATGGGAGTGGGTAGGAAGTAAATAAATAACAAAAAAGAAAGAAGAGAAGATAATAGAATGAATTGATATTATTTGAGATATATATATATGTATATGTATGTGTATGTGTATGTGTATGTGTATATTTATGATATTACTTCTTTTTTTTATTTTTTTGAAAAGGTAAATCTTCTAGTCTTGTTATTCATTTTATAAATAGCCTCAAAATTTGTAGTGATTTACTACAGTTCAGTATCAAACTGACTGTATTTCTTGTGGAATGTAGCAAGTGTCAGTTATTCAATATGTAAATTTGCAGACAATCCTTTCTTGTTTTCTTATTTTTTTTGTGTCAAGACAAGAAAACGAAACATTTGCAAATTTCAGATGCGGAGAATTAGAAAACATAAAAAAAAAAATACGATGAAGTAAAATAAAAAAAAGGTGAGGTTCACTCCTTAATAAACAAGTGCAACAGACATACATCTGAAAAGTGTACAGACTATCTGTGATATTATCCACCTTAGTATTACCGTATTAACAATTAACAACAACACGGATAATATAAACTATTATAATATAATTTCTTTTAGCGTTTTATTCTGTTCCTTTTTCCCTCGTTATTATTCGTGTTGGCTTTTTTTGGCTTCCCATATTAATCTGTGCTTATTCTAATAGGTATACGTATACACCCATCCACACTCACACATATATGTATATGTATGTATATATATATGTAAATTAATACAGACTTATATATGAAAGAAATATAATGATAATAGATGGCGATATATCTCCCAATGAAATTCAATATGATAAGGATGAACTTATCAGATTTTGGAATTCCATGGAAGAGCTTTTGGATTACAATCAAATATCTAAATCAGAAACAGCAGACAATAGTGTAGCTAATTCTTGTTTGGTGAATTTTTTGAAAATATCTACAGATAAATATAAGGATCTTATTAACAGTGACAAAGATATCTACAGGTTATCCTTAATTCTAACTGAATCTCAAATCTTCACAAAGTACAAGGATTTTTGTATAAGTAAGTTGTTGTCATTATTAAATATAGACCTTTTAGAATTAAATATGAAATTTATTATTAGCTATATTTTGCTATTTGAAATTAAGAAAAATTTAAATTCAGTCGAACTTATATTGAAATATCAAGGGTTCACTGTTATCTATAATACTCTATACACACAGTTTGCTTATTTAAGTAAGTATGATATCACAGCTAATACGGGTGCAAATTCAAAAGGGAAAGTAGAGTTTACTGAAATCGATGCAGGTATCATTAATGAAATGAAACAGATTTGTACAGTGTTGATGGATATAATGTATCAGATATTCAAATACTGTAAATGTTCTATATCGAATGTCCAAATTGTTGATGATTTTTTTGTTCACTTTTTGATAAGCACGATAAGGTCGGATACATTGGATGACCTTTTCAATAATTCAGAATTCAAATTGCTGTTGGCTATCAATGAACAATATATCATGTATAGCAGAGAATTTAATATCGAAAATAAAATATTGAAGTATGTCATTAATAACAATTATTCAACAAACAAAACATTTTCAGAATTATTATTATTAACGTTTAATAGAAGTGAAGATCCATCATTACAAATTATGATGTGTAAATTACTATATTTAATTTTCTCAAATAAATCAAACAAAATTGCAGAGGATTTTTTCTATCTAAACGATTTGAATGTATTGGTAGATGTTTTAATAAGGGAACTACATGATATATCTGATCAGAATGAATTTCTGAGAAACACATTTTTAAGAGTATTGATTCCTCTATTGAAAAATACAGAATTGAATAAGACACACTACAGAAAACAAGATTTAATACAACTTCTAAACTATCTCTGTGTATTTGATAACATTTGTTCTAATGGTAATATCACATCTGAACATAAACTTACAGTTAGGTTAGCATTTAAATGTTTAAAAGAGGTTTCTTGGTTGAATAGTATTGACAGTATCAATAAGGAAATTGATGAACAAAATATATCATCTAAGAGAGCCTTTAGTATGTCTTCCATGTCTATGAACACTCCTACAATAATCAATAGAAGGCAAACTGATGATTCAGAAATGTTTTCCACCTCATCCTCCAACAGTGTCAGCAGTGATAGTCTTCATAATAACAATAATAACAGTAATGATAACAAAGGATATACGTATAGAAACACTTCATCTCAGTTAGAAAACAATAACCAATTTTATAATATGCTGTCAGACATATCTGCTGAATCTTTATGGGAAAGAAAAAACAAACCAATACCTCCACCTCCACCTCCACGTTTAAGAAAATCTACCTTAACTACGTCAACTGCAAATACCAACAGTAATACTAATAATAATAATACAGATTATAGTAGAAACGTAAATTAATTGGCATAAGTATATGGATATTAAAAAAAGATATTAAACCAGTTTCTTTTTTTTTTCATTATATTGTCAACTAACTTCTATTATTTCCATGACTATATAACTATTAATGACATAAATGAATCGATATTATATTAAACTTACAATAAGACAGAATAAAGCTGGAAAAAAGAATAAGAGTTGCTGATCAGTGATCGATTAATCTTGAGATTTTTTCATCAAATACAATCAATCCTTTTTCTTCTTTTAATTTACACTGAACTAATATTAATAAATTGTATAACATTTCCAATACAGGTGTCTCGACTCCGTATTTCTTGGCTAATTTAATTGGGTTACCTAATATAACTTCAATTTCCATTAATTGATGTTTTTGAACATCAACACACATTGAAGGTTTGAATAATAGATCTCTTGTGCAGTTGACAAAAAAATCGATAAATTTATCTTCCAATATTATCCCCTCCGCTTCTGCAATTCTAACAATTTCTTTCATTGCAGGTCTAAATATACCAAATTCAGTAGATTTTTTGTCTTTGCCGAATTCTAATGCTCTTGGAACGTCAAGACCTACCAAGGCTGTGGTCGTATTAATGGCAGCATTATATAATAGCTTTTTCCATCTAGAATAGCGCACCCTTTCATCAAATTCAATCGAATTGAAACCTTCATTTAAATAATAACTTATAAAGTTTTTGGCAGCAAGAATAGAGTCTTGGTCGGATGAATCAAAGGAACCAACGCTTAGATGTTCATGGCCTTGCTGATTAATAACACCTTTATCTATTTTGGTAGATCCAATGATTTGAATCCCAGACAAGATATTATAATTATATGTAGTTTTGTTGAAAGTTGTCAATATATCAGACTCGATCTCGATCCCATTTTGAATTAGTAGAATGTTACACTTCTTATCAATATGATAAGTCAAATTATTTTCCATAATTGGTCTGATGATCTCTGGTACACGAGACTGAAATGGTCCATCTGGAATATTTTTAGTGGTAACTAAGACATACTGATAAAATCTTTTTGGATCATCTTTGATTGCGTGTTCTACATTCTTGTATAGATGGTGTGGTTTCCAACCTTCTAAGTCACCATAATCACAGGAAGATATCTTGTAACCATGGACCTTTACATGATCATAATCCGATCTTACCACCAAGGATACCTCTGTTTTATTACAATGGAATAAGGATAAAGCTGCAATGACACCAACGCCGCCTGCACCAATGACAATAACGTGTGGTTTGTTACCTGAAATATTCGAGCACATGGTCATTGCTATAATATTGGCGAAAAGAAAGACAGGAAGAAAAGAAAAGAAAAAATGGTTATAGGTGAGTTATATTTTGCTATATGTTTTCATCAAAGTGTAATTGTCCCCATAACTATCCTCATAAATATGTACATAAAAATCTGGTATGTAGGATATAAATTTATATCTTTCAGGTGCCCCTACCTCTATTGATTCAAAAGACAATTAAAAGGGAAAATCGCTATCACTCGAGAAGCCGTAAAGAAAAATTATGTTCTCGAGATTGGATAATGAGATGTATGGGTCTATACAAAGATTGTTGCATCCCTTAATAAGCATGATGAGTAATCCTAGTAATTGCATTATTATTTTTACACCAAAGTGGAACAAAATGTAATAAACAGCAATTCTAAAGATAGAAGAAAGAGATAGGATGCGATTGACGAGAAAATGGGATGAAGAGGAGAAGAACAGGGAGGAAAGTAGTAATGTGATGTGTTGTGTTGTGGTGAAAGACAGTAAAAAGTTTAGAATTAAGCACGTCTATTCGATAGAAACTTCCTCAATATATGATTGCAATTCTTACTCTTCAAAAAAGAAAAAGATGGCAGAAAAAGTGTTATATAAACTGCCTATACTATATCTCCTTCGTATCTAATCTTTGTTTGTTTTGAAAGATAAATTAAGAGTGCCAAAATAATCACCCATTGCTTTTGAAGATACTATGAACCATGTTATTGGAGGAGTATCAGGGTATATAGGAAGGGTACAGTCATATATATGTATGTGTTTGTTGTTATTTAGTATTGGTAATTGGTGGTGAAGTTTGTTCGGTGCTGTGTTTATATGCTGTTGTGGTTCTTGTACGGTATTCAAGGCTGTTTGCCGCGATCATCATCTACGAAGTCTTTTCGTTAGGGTTTTGTTTTTTTCTTCTCGAAGGAATTTCTCTTTCTTTTTTTTTTTCATTTTATTTTGTATTTTATTTTTTTTTTCTTCTTTCATTTTTCTCTGAAGCAAAAGAAAAGTGGAAAAAAAGGCAAAAAATAGAGAGTGTTGATTTTTGAGATTGATTGGGATGTTTCCAAGATTGTTGTTAAATTTCTAGCACAGAGTGAAAGAATAAACTATTGAATTGTAGCAATTTGCAATTAAGTTTAGATATATCTGTAGGAATCGGTTTAATTTTCATTCTTCCTTTTTTTCTTTTTTTCTTTTTTCTCCATATTACGTTGTCCCTTTTTGAATATTGCTATTACATACTTACTAATACCCTGAGATTTGTTTAACTTTAAATTATTAATATAATGTCTGGCGTTTCAAGTGCAATGTCCTCTAGAGCAGCTGTTGGTCCTTCCAATGCCACTTTTAAAGGAAGAGAAAAACCACAAGAAGTACGTAAGGCAAATATTATTGCTGCAAGAGCTGTTGCAGATGCCATCAGAACTTCTTTAGGGCCCAAGGGTATGGATAAAATGATCAAAACATCTCGTGGTGAGATTATTATTTCAAATGATGGTCATACAATTTTGAAGCAGATGGCCATCCTTCATCCAGTGGCTAAAATGTTAGTGGAAGTATCAGCTGCACAGGATGCAGAAGCTGGTGATGGTACTACCTCTGTTGTTATCTTAACAGGGGCTCTATTAGGTGCCGCAGAAAGATTATTAAATAAAGGTATACATCCAACTATTATCGCAGAATCTTTCCAAAGAGCTTCAAAGAGGTCTGTTGAGATCCTTTTGGAAATGTGCCACCGTATTAAACTATCTGATAGAGAGGACCTAATCCGTGCAACCACAACATCCTTAAGTTCAAAGATTGTATCTCAATACTCATCCTTTTTGGCTCCATTGACTGTGGACTGTATATTAAAGATCGCGAATGAGGAATCAACAACGGTGGATCTAAATGATATTCGTTTGATTAAAAAAGTTGGTGGCACCATTGATGACACTCAAATGGTTGATGGTGTTATATTGACACAAACTGTGGTTAAATCTGCTGGTGGCCCAACAAGAAAAGAAAAAGCAAAAATTGGTTTAATTCAATTCCAAATTTCTCCACCAAAACCAGATACCGAAAATAATATTGTAATAAACGATTATAGACAAATGGATAAAATTTTAAAGGAAGAAAGAGCGTATTTATTAAATATTTGTAAAAAAATCAAAAAGGCTAAATGTAACGTTTTATTAATTCAAAAATCCATATTGAGGGATGCTGTCAATGATTTGGCGTTACATTTTTTGTCTAAACTAGGTATTATGGTGGTTAAAGATATTGAAAGAGAAGAAATTGAATTTCTTTCAAAGAGTCTTGGTTGTAAACCGATATCTGATATTGACTTGTTTACAGAAGATAGATTGGGTTCAGCAGATCTTATTGAGGAAATTGAAAGCGATGGGTCCAAAATCGTTAAAATTACTGGTATTAAGAGTCCTACTGCAAAGCCAACCGTTTCTGTGGTTATACGTGGTGCTAATAACATGATTTTAGATGAAACTGAACGTTCTTTGCATGATGCATTATGTGTGTTACGTTGTCTTGTAAAGGAAAGAGGTTTAATTGCAGGTGGTGGTGCTCCTGAAATTGAAATATCTAGAAGATTAACCAAAGAGGCAAGAGCCATGGAAGGTGTAGAATCTTTTATCTGGCAAGAGTTTGCACAGGCATTGGAAATTATTCCAACCACTTTAGCTGAAAATGCAGGGTTGAATAGTATTAAAGTTGTGACTGAATTACGTTCTAAACATGAAAATGGCGAATTATATGATGGTATCTCAGTGAGAAGATCCGGTACTACCAATACATATGAAGAGCATATTTTACAACCTGTTCTTGTATCAACTAGCGCTATCTCCCTTGCTGCAGAATGTGTTAAATCTATATTACGTATTGATGATATCACTTTTAGTCGTTAGAAGTCAAGAAACATAAGTAAATCTAATAAATAAAAGTATATAAACAAACAGGTAATATAATTTGGCCGGTTGTATAATATAAATATATAAAGAAGTATAATTATCAAATACTTTTTGGGATTTTCTTTTGGTCTAAAAATAACAGGAAAAAAAAACCTACGAAGAAAGAAGTTGAAGTAATGAGGGTGAGGGATGACTAAATGCACAACAAAAGATCGTTTTCTATTTTATAGTTTGTAGATTATATTACCATTATTAGTAGTATCGTTAATTATTTGAACAATAATTATGCTTTATCTTTTCTCTTTCCTAGAATATTTGATCAAGCATAACCAATTTGGAAATACAAGTTTTTTTTCTATGATGTTTACTAAACGTTATAATATAATGTATATATGTTTGCATGCATATATGTTTTTTGTTCGCAGCAAATATAAATGGTTTTGCTTGTGCAACTACCCAATTAGGAAAAGAGACATTGTCACAGATCTTGAAAGGTTATTATTTCTTGAGCTACTTTCTGTTTTCTGTAGTTAAACACTAATGGAATATGAAAAAAATAACATCAAACGTCAGAAAGTGAAAAAACCATCCTATAAAAGACATATATGATAATGGTACTGATCTAATCAAGTGAAAATTGGAAGTATAAAAAGCAGGGTTTCCGTTATAGTCATAATTATCATACTTTGACATCCACAGATTAGAAGTAACATCACTATTATCTCTCTTTCGCTCTCTCTTTCTTTGGATGAGTTGATCTTTCTGTATTTGTTTGTTTCGTCGCCATTCAGTCTTAATTTACACTATCTAAAATAGCTATTTTCCCCAAAATTCTTATAACTGTTACTTTAAAAAGGTTTCTATCAAAAATAAATAAAATGAATGTGTTAGTCTATAATGGTCCTGGTACTACTCCAGGTTCTGTGAAACATACTGTCGAAACACTACGTGATTTTTTGGAACCTTATTATGCAGTTAGTACCGTATCTGCAAAGGTTTTAGAATTGGAACCATGGGTGGGGAAAACATCTGCTCTTGTGTTCCCTGGAGGTGCTGACTTGCCCTACGTTAAAGAATGTAAACCGATAATACCAAAAATTAAACAGTTTGTGTATGGTGGGGGTATATTTATCGGATTTTGCGCTGGTGGATATTTTGGTACAAGTAAAGTGGAATTTGCACAAGGTGATCCAAATATGGAAGTAACTGGTAGAAGAGATCTAGCATTTTTTCCAGGGATTGGAAGAGGTCCGGCTTTTAAAGGTTTTCAATATAATAGTGAGATAGGTGCTAAGGCAGCTAAACTAATCACTTGCTATGGGGAGGAAGTGTACAACTATTTCAATGGTGGGGCAGTTTTTGTTGATGCTGATATTAAATCTAATGTGGAAGTATTGGCTCACTATGCTCAACAGACAGATGTACTATATGCAGACGTGAATGAACTTAATATTAAACCTGCTGCTGTAGTGTTATGTAAGGCAGGTGAAGGGAAAATATTGCTAACAGGTACTCATCCAGAATTTATTCCTAAAATATTAGAAAGATCTAAGGATTATGAGTTATTGAAACCAACTATAGCTCTTTTGAAGAATACAGATGAGAAGAGGAAAGCTTTTGTCAGATTTATATTAACCAAAACTGGTTTAAATTGTAATAATGAGTTTGGTAATGTTAGAGCACCAAACTTGACACCAATATTTGTTGCCTCACCAAGAAACTATGATAATATCCTCCATATGAAAGATTTACTGCTTAAAAATTTTAACTATTTAGATTCACAAGAAAATTATGTGGAAGGCCAAGATGGGACAGATAAATTCAGATTTTATGAAGGTTTCAGTAAGTCGCATGATGTAGCTAGTAAGATTTTACAAGAACAAGAACCAGAAGATGTGACTAAACCAATCATATTTCCAACTAGGGAAGAAATTTTACCACCATCTGAACTGATTCCAAATTTTGATATGCACAAATACTTTCAACACTTGAAACCAAGAAATACACTAGGCTCAATGCTAATGTATGGTGAAGTGGTCACTTCCACAAGTTCTTTGCTAAACAATAATAATGGATTATTATCCTCGATCCCCGAAAATTCTACCATTCATATTGGTACAATTCAAGTGTTAGGTAGAGGAAGAGGGGGTAATATATGGGTTAATCCTAAAGGTGTCGCAGCTGCAACAGCAGTGGTCAATTTGCCCCTAGTCTCTCCAACATCTCAACAAAAAATTTCTATTGTATTTGTTCAATATATTTCAATGTTAGCATACTGTAAGGCAATAACCTCATATGGTGAAGGTTATAGTGATTTGCCGGTGAGAATCAAATGGCCAAATGATTTATACGCATTAAACCCAAATTATTACTATAAAAACAAAATGAAAATCTTGAATACTGGATTCGATCATTCCTTAGTACCTCTAGTTGATATTGAACCTGCGTATTTAAAAATTTCAGGTTTACTGGTAAACACTCATTTTATTAATAATAAATATACTCTTTTATTAGGGTGTGGTTTAAATATAAGTAGTGATGGTCCAACCACATCATTGAATAGCTGGGTTGACATTTTGAATGTAGAACGTAAGGAAGCTGGATTGCCTGCATTATCTCATATTGAGCCAGAAATTTTACAAGCTTATTATATGAATAATTTGGAAGAATTATTATCAAGATTTGTGGATTATGGTGGAAAATCTATTTTGCCAGAATATTATAAATATTGGTTACATTCTAATCAAATTGTCACTTTATCCTCACATGGTAATATAAGAACTAAAATATGCGGTATTACTGAAGATTATGGTCTTTTAATAGCGAAGGAACTAAATTTTAATAGTACAAATGACTATACAGGTGCAATTTATCATTTGCAACCTGACGGGAATACTTTTGACATATTCAGGGGACTAATCGCTAAAAAAGTTTTGTGATTTCAGTAGTTTGAAAGTTTATACACTGATTGTATGTATGCTAAAAAATATATGGAATAGGCTGTTCATTATTTTTTAGTTGATTACTGCAATAGCACCGATTATTCTTAGAGGATCTACTTTTCTAAGAATACGTGCTTGAATGGGGAAACGTAAGAGTTATCGCAAGTAGCATATTAAAATATGGATATTAATTATGCATATAAACATTTACAAATTATATAATTGGTTGATTCTAACTAATAGATAGATTAATTTTGGTTATCCATATTATTGTCTTATTTTTCTTCTAGATGGAACCTATTAAATAGAATATAAATGTTAATGTTGATGATTACCCTTAGCACCATTTGTAAATAAGCAAAGATTTCAAAAATAAACTTCTCAGTGACTTGTCACCAATATCCATCAAACAATCGTTCGTTCATTCGAATATACTCACAATCTGGGACTCAGACTTTTGACTATTCTAAGTCTTTTACCTCGATATTCGGTGTTACTCATAGACAACGTATTCCAGGATTTCCAATTAAGACTTCTTACAGAAAAGAATTACATACAATTGATATAGTTAACGCTTTAGACATTGTAAATATATATTCGTAGGTGGATGTACAACTATTAAATCTAAATATTAAAATATTGTTTATGTTAGTAATAAACGTAAATTTTCGTTAAATTTTCTAGTTTCTATATTATACATATAAACATATCCTAAAGAAATAAGAGGCATATTATCATCAAACAGAGGTTATAAATAAAATTATATTTTGTCTTTCAGTAATTATTCATTTTCTTTCTTATCTGTACTGTTAGAATTTGGAGAATGTCTTGGCGATCCAGGACTATATGATGGTGATGTTGGAGAATAAGATGGTGATGTGGGAGAGTAAGTTGGAGATGTTGGGGAATATGAAGGTGATGTTGGAGAATACGATGGTGAAGTAGGTGAGTATGAAGGTGATGTTGGGGAATAAGAAGGTGACGTAGGACTGTAGGATGGAGACGTTGGGGAGTAGGATGGAGACGTTGGACTGTAAGATGGGGAGGTTGGGGAGTAGGATGGAGACGTTGGACTGTATGATGGAGATGTTGGAGAATACGAGGGTGATGTAGGACTATAAGAAGGAGAGGTTGGTGAATATGATGGGGATGTTGGGGAATATGAAGGTGATGTTGGAGAATATGATGGTGAAGTAGGTGAGTATGAAGGTGATGTTGGGGAATAAGAAGGTGACGTAGGACTGTAGGATGGAGAGGTTGGTGAATATGACGGGGATGTTGGGGAGTACGATGGTGACGTAGGACTGTAAGAGGGAGAAGTTGGAGAAAACCCTGGTGATGATACACCCCCAAATCCTGGAGAAGCAGGAGCATCACCGTATGAGGTAAATGGGGAAGTAGCACTACCGTAGTCTGCACCACCATAAGCAGTAAATCCACCTGACATTGAATCAGATGCACCTGAGTCAACTAATGGTGAAAACATTAATTCATCTTTGACATCAATATCAGCATTAATCAAACCATGATCATCAGCATATGGAGTTGCACCACCTTCCTCTCCAACTTCCAACTCTGTTATCTTTTGTTCAGGCATATATTTGACTAGAGATTCTTCGTCGATCATCACATCAAATGCACCAGTACCAACTGGAGCCATTTGGCCTAATAAAACATTTTCAGAAACACCACGACAATCATCTAATTCCGCAGCAGCACCAGCTTCGAAAAGAATTTCTACAGTTTCTTCAAAAGAACATCTCATCAAAGCACCAGTATTTGCTCTGTTGAAACCATGACGAGTAATAGATGTTAAACCACCTTGTGTGGTCATGACGTCAACTAATAAAGCCATATGACGGTAGTTAACATAAGAACCATCGGATGCAATGACATTGTAAACTTCTTTATACAAAGCGGCACGGCCTGCTTCAATACCTAGAACTTCCATAATATCAATGAAGGAATTTGTGTATATTCTGGTGGCATCGACACCAGGGACTTGCATTACTTCAGCAAGATTTACACCATCTGATTCTAATACCCATTCAGGAACCTTTTGGTATTCACCGGTTTCGCTAGGTACTTTACGATCATATTTCATCATAACCACACGCTCAATATTTTCAACACCACGAAGAGTGATATTTTCAAGCATGGTATTTTCTATTTTCTTTAGCATATGATCTTCCTCTGCTTCAGTTTCTGCATCTAATGATTTTGGACGAACAACACGACAACGTATGATTAATTTCTCAGCATTATCTTCAGACCAAATGACAAATAAGTCGTTCTTAAAAGTTTCTTTAATTCTTTCACCAACTTGACCCATAGTCAAATCTTTATCGTTCATTGCAGCACGGTCTAATTCTAAACGTAGTAACCAAGGAGATTGTTGATCCAAAGAAGCTTCCATTTCATCATCCAGCAATGAAAAGTGTAATTGAATAATTTCTTCATCTTCTTCGATAACTGTAGAACGTGGATCAGGGTCATAGTAAATTTCTGATGCCACCGTGACACTCTTTAAAGTAGTATGTTCAATTGCAGATCTGATTAGTTTAGCCTTTTCTTGATCTGATGAGTATCCATCTTCTAAATATACGGTTAAAGAAGGTGTTTTCATATTCTTTGCGACATTCAAAATTTCTTTCAAACGTGGGACACCAGAAGTAACCTTTTTAGAGGCAACACCAGCAAAATGGAATGTATTTAAAGTCATTTGCGTAGCGGGTTCACCAATAGATTGTGCAGCCAAAACACCAACCATTTCACCTGGGTGAACAACTGAACGTAAGAATTGTGCCTCAATATTATTCAGTACCCATTCAAAGGCTTCTTTAGTTAATCTGTATTCTTGTAAAACTCTTCTAGTAGCTAAACGTGAACGTACCAAACAGCAGAATAGTGTCACTGCATCCTCTTGGGCGCGCTGTATTATGTCACTTTTACCACGAAGTACAATAAGTCTTGATTGTAAACCTTTTACCCCATCAATGATATCACGAATTGTCAAATCAGATGGCTTAGAATAGTCAATTCTAAAGGTTTGTTGAGAATTTTGAATGATACGTCTAATGTTAACAGGTAATGGCCAGTTAGATTCACCATCAATAAAGACATCTCTCAAGAATTTACGGTCTTCAACCAATTGTTTGTATTCTTCATCTAATAACGATTGAAGCTTTAGATTGCCCATGATTTCAAAACCAGATTCTAGTAGGGTTGGATCTAAGGAGTGTTCAACATTTAATAGATCAACTCTGTATTTCTTTTCAAATGCAACATCCGAGCCTCCAATGGTATCAATAGATTGTTTTTCTATATATGAGGCATCTATACCATCTTCACCATAGATAAATTGAATAACATTTCCTAATGAATTTCTAATAGTATTATCATAATGAACCATAATATCTTCTAGGGCCTTAACTAAACGACGTTGAATATAACCGGTTTCAGCAGTTTTGACGGCAGTATCAATTAAACCTTCACGACCACCCATAGCATGGAAAAAAAATTCTTGTGGAGTCAACCCTCTCAAATATGAGTTTTCAACAAAACCTTTAGATTCTGGAGAATAATCATCTTTGGAAAAGTGAGGTAGAGTACGATCAACAAAACCATAACCAATACGCTTACCTTCAACAGATTGTTGGCCAACACAAGCAGACATCTGCGCGATATTAATGAAAGAACCCTTTGAACCAGCACTTACCATTTGTTTCACATTATTGGTATCATTTAAATTAACTTCTGCCAAACGACCTGCTTTATCTCTGGCCTCGTTTAAGTAACGTAGCACGTTATCTTCAAAGGATTCACGAAGTGTCATACCGTGTTTAGCTGTTAACAAATTGGCTTGTGCTTCCTTTGTAACTTCTTCAACCTTTCTTTTAGCTTCAGCAATAGTTTCTGTAATTTCTTTAATAGTTGCACCATCAGCGATGGTATCACCAATACCTGTGGAGAAACCATTGTGTAGCAACCAGAAATTAACAACTTTTTGAATATTACCAAATAATCTTGCACATACATACGGACCTTTCTCTCTTGTTACAACATGTATCAAACCACCACTTGAAGATCCAACGGTCTTTTTATCTACAACACCAAAGATAATTTGACCATCAATAATAAGCATACCGTTATCCTTTGGTGATAATAGTGTGGTACCTTCATCAAAACGTTGCAAATGGATACCTTTAGGGATTGCAGCAGATAATATTTGTTTACCGGTCCATAATGGTTTAGGTTTGACAATTGCTGGAGTTGGAATAACACCATCCCAATCAGGAATCCAATATAGCATATTTAGTACATGATCTAATTCCAAGAAAGTGTCCTTCAATGTTAAAATACGAATACCACACAATGTATCCTGCACAATACCCATACATGGTTTATTACTTTGTGGGGAAACAATCTGTAGTGGAACTGCACATAATTGGGATAATTCTGCTTTAGTTTCTTCAGATTGAGGGACATGTAGATTCATTTCATCACCATCGAAATCTGCATTATATGGAGAAGTAACAGAAAGATTCAATCTAAATGTAGAATATGGAACCACTTTAACTCTATGAGCCATCATTGACATTTTATGTAAAGATGGTTGACGGTTGAATAAGACAGGATCATCATCGACAATATGACGCTCCACTTTCCAACCGTACTGTAATTGAATGTCACCTGCTCTTTTACTATATCTTAAGTCAATACGATCACCATTATCACGGATAACATATTTAGCACCTGGGTGTTCATTTGGTCCATTACGAACTAATTGCGTTAGTCTGTCAATATTATATGGTGTAACAACTTCTGGGTATGTCAAAGTTCTAGCAATCGATTTAGGGACACCAACTTGATCTAGATCTAGATTAGGATCACCTGAGATAACTGTTCTTGCAGAGAAATCCACACGCTTACCCATTAGATTACCTCTAATACGACCTTCTTTACCTTTTAAACGAGCACGGATAGATTTGACTGGACGACCTGATTTTTGAAGTGCCTGTGGCTGCCCTGCAATATCATTGTCCATATATGTTGCAACATGAAATTGCAATAAACTTTCTGCTTCCTCGATGGCATGATGTGGAGCACCATTATGTTCTAATGTTTCCAGACTGATGTTTGCTTTTAGGATATCAGCCAATTTGAAAGTCAAATCATCCTCACCTCTTTGAGATTCATTAAATGAAATAGATGGACGAACTGGTGGTGGTGGAACAGGTAAAACGGTTAGGATCATCCACTCAGGACGAGAAAATTCTTCATTAAACCCTAATCTTGTTGAATCTTCCGGAGAAATGTGTTTGAAGATATTTAAGATTTCCTCTGTACTTAAAACTCTTTGCTCAGGCTCTTCACCGTCATTTATTTTATCCTTTTTCCAACTACCAACCAGTTTCAAACCATCTTTACGAATTGTTGGCTGTGCGTTACCACACCCACCTCTTGATACTAGTTGTGTTGGATCCGTTTCAGAAGGTACGTCGGTTTCACAAATCATTTTAGTTTTACAAAGAGTCCAAACAGCATTAAACCTTTTCTTTGGATCTTTTATGCGTATGGCTTGGCGCATTTGTTCGTTATGTTCATCTAATAATAATTTACCACAATGCATGCAAACAGACTCACAAACCTTTTTGATTCTTGTAATAAACCCAATATGAAACACAGGTTTGGCTAAATCAATATGACCAAAATGACCAGGACATTCATTCATACTTTCTTGACAGGTTTGACATCTTAAATTTCTATCTATAGAACCCAGTCTGGGATCGTTTAACCCACCAATCTTTGCTCTTGTTTGGGTTTCATCCATAGTTTCAGGAAATCTAATCTTGGCCACACTAATGGCACGGATTTCTTCAGGAGAAAACAGACCAAATTGAACTTCTTTAACAGTACGTAATGGAGCACTTGAATATTGTTGACCAACCATTTTCAATGTTTTTTTTTCTATTTTATTGTAGTTTATGTTGTATATCTGTATAAATATATAAGAGTTTATATTACTGGATCAAAATAATTTTCGGAAATATAGTTATTTGTATGACAATAAGTGGAAATAAAATAATGATATACTAATATTTGTATGATTATGAAGGTTTTATTAAAGTTTTTTTTTATTTCACTTGAGTCGAATGGGTTTATAATACAGAGGGGGTTAGGAGTAATAGATCTTTTTTTACTATATTTTTGTTCTATGGAATAATTAAAATGAAAAAGAGTAATGAAATATGTTAAATAATTAAGAAAAAGAGGTGTAATATAAATGAGGGTAGTCTAGAAGGGAAGTAGCACCACGGAAAACGTTCTTTTTAATAAGATATAATCCGAGTATAGAAATTGCTTATAATATGTAAATAGCAATATCACTCACCTTTCTAGTGCACTGAGAAAGTTCTGGTTTAACTCAATTACAAACTAAAAAGGAACAATAAAGAAAATTAAGGTTAATGCGTGCTAATATATATTTTTACTCTATCTTTTACCAATCAAACATTGTTAATAGTTGATTATTGTTTATAATGTTTTTTTAAAAATTTCACTTCAATTTTGGTCGATTTTCGTCAATTTTTTTTCTCTTCTCCTTTGTTTTCTTTTTTCTTCACTTAATTATCAGTTCCAACACATTTCGTAGATAGTGATGGGTCGGGTAACCCTATCAGTTTCATTAGTAAAGACCGTGGGCAGGTGTTCGAATTCCAGCGGTGTCATTAGTGTCATTATTCCAATAGTCTATATAGTAATGATGTTATCAATACGTGCTACTAACGTTATATAGAGGTCTATAAATTGGTGTTACTATAATTATGCTATGTATTAATACCAGTATCAAAGCCACACATTCTCTTCATCACTGTTTTCTTTTATATTAATTTCAATGTCATCAGAATTAGCAACATCTTCATAGTTATCATTATCATTATCTGATGGGTCCCATAGGCTTTTAGCTGAAGCTTGTTGGCATTTAGTTTTCTTATCCGATAACCCTGCAACAAGGGATTCTTTATTGTTGGGTATGAGTTTATCTTTTTTCCGTATTTGTTTTCTTTCTTTTTCTTCTTTTTCTTCTTCTTCTTTATATAAGATATCCATGATGCTAGTTTTATAAGAAGTGGTTATACGATCAACCAAAGGTAATCTGGTATTATCACCTTTTAAATGTCCATGATCTTCTATTATTTCACCTGTTTGTAAATTTAAAACATCACCCTGATCTACAACATTTTCATATTTCTCAATAATCTTGTTCCATACATCTCTCATTGTTTCATCTGCCTTTTTATGCCTTACCATTAGTTCATCATCCGTTAGCTTAGGTATGAATCTGTTTTCCTTTGATTTAATATATATGATACCATTTTTTTCTAAATATTCTAACTGTGAATCGTTTATTTTGGTTTTCCGTTTTATTATTTTATCGCCGTTACTAATAGTAGTACTAGTAGTAGTGGTGGAATTGTTACTCGTTACATGAGAACGCTTCTTATTTTTAAATGAAGTTGGATTTAATAAATCATGGCTCGTTGATTTCCTAACAGTGGTATCTCTCTTAATGTCATTTAATAACCCTTTTATTGCACCATGTAAAGATTTTTTGGTAAGAAGAACTTTTTTTTTGTTTTGATTTTTGTTCTTCAATTTCTCTTCCGTCTTTTTTTTTGCCATTTTAAGTAGTTAATAGATATCCTGATGCTTTAATATATACAAAATGTCATCTGCTATCAAAAGAGAATTTAAACAGTTTTTATCCTTTACAGTTTTGTAGATTTTGGAGCATGTGTCCTATTGTAGTACCTCTTTCTTCTTTTTTCCCTTCTTGTCATTTATTGAAAACTTTTGAAAAAAAAAAAAAGATAAAGATAATAAAAATAATAAAAATAATAATGATAAGAATGGAACCGAATGTGATGAGATTGAGTTTATTTCAGTTTATTAGCATCTATTAACTGAGAGACAAGCGTTATAGAATCATACATACGAACATATATAGATTATCTTATGTTTATCGCAATTTTTTCTACATTTCTGCCGATGTTTGTTTAAATGAAAGCAAAACAAGAAAGATGCTTAATCAATAGTATTGAATGGTCAATAACATGAAATAAACTTAGAAACACAATATAAAGGGAATTTATCTCTTTCAATGCCAAACAATATTTTTATTATAGGTAATTACTATGAGAATATGAAAGAAAATAATAATATATATTTTAGTTTCCAATAGAAACTATACCGACGGTAATAATAGTTACAATCGCAATAGTGCTTATGGCGGATCATTTATTTTTTGTTTATATTTGCACATGTAGGGAACACTATAGGTAAAAATGGAAAGGTAGTTTCTGGTGAATATCAAAGAGTACTGTCATAGTTATTACCCTTAAAATCCAAAGTCATGACCTTATTGATGGGTTTGCCTATTACAGTAAGTGGGCTTTTATTTGGATATGATACTGGGTTGAATAATAGTGCAATAAAATTACCTGTATTTACCGAAGAGATAACTGGGGATCCATTCAAGGTTTTTAATAGGTAAATATTAATCTTTGTGTCATTCTTTTTTTTAGTTACTTTTTTATGATTCTTTCATGGACTTGTCATTTATTATGGATATAGTGGAAAATTAACCATTATTGTGTCCAATTTATTATTGTTTATTATTCGAATATCATTACAAATTACTGCACAAAAAATTTGAAAGTTTTACTGTTTTTACTAGAGAGATGCTATGGGACAGTAGGGCTTATGCTGCTACCATACATGGAGTGTCTATTATCACTGTTGGGATGTGTTATCTCAGTTGTTAGTATATGGCTAATATCTACAATAATTCTTTTGTATCAAGTAGAAACAGGAAAAAGGCGTTTGAAAGGTGGTATAATCTTTTCATTTTACCATTTAATTATGATTGAGCTGTTAGTGTTTAATGGAATAGTTCAAAGTATACAGTTAGGAAATGATTTATATGTACATAGAATCCCATTAGGGTTATAATCCATTTGGTTAGTTTTCTCGGTCATAAGTATGATTTGTTTTTATTGGAAGGGTTTTAGATATTTTATTAATAAAATCGATAATGCAGTTAAGTCATTATTTTTCTTAAGAAGTGTGCTATAAGTTGATCTAAAATTACTAGAAGGACTTAATGGAATTAAAGTTATGTATGATTATGGGACATTCTTCAGTTAAACTTTAATTTAAGATTATGTCAAATCAAGTGGAGATAGACGTGAACATGGCCTTAGAATTTTTACAGAAATAATAATTGAAGACTCTCAACAATTTATGGGATACATTTTATTTTTTATCAAAGGCTAAGATTGTTTTTACATCACAGAATTAAGCCAGCCATATGTGATTTCATTGGAAATATATGTTGTTATTATAGTATTTAGTATATTTGGGCTGTTTCTCGATGAATATTTAGATGAGAGAAATGTTTTGATATAGGTGGGAATGGTTTTGACATTGTCTATTTTTTTTGTAATCGATATTAAAACTATAATTAAAATATACAACTTAATCTCTGTTACTGTAGTTTTTTGTTTGCAGGTTTATTATTGCATTTTTTTCAACATGGGGACGTATAGTAAATAATTGTTTTGTTGAATTATTTTTATTAGATGCAAGATTTAAAAGCATTACAAATTATATTGAAACTATTGGGTATTTATTTTTTTTTCTTTCACAATATTATATGTTATTTCTTCCTAAGCATGTTATATTTTCGATGTTTTTATATCTGGGATACAACCATTGCATTGGCTATTGTTGTTGTGTATTTTACACTTTATAAAATGAGTACTTTGATCTCAGATAAAATAGAATAATATTATTTGAGAAAGACTTACCTTGGAATCTGTTTTTTCTTTTTTTTTTTGCTTTCTATTTACTGAATGATAGACGAAGAAGGAATTAAGAAGGTAGTCCATCTAACTAACAAGAAATTGAAATAGAAACTGTAATAAATGATGAGGGGGGGGGTACTAACAATGAAAGAGAGGGTTAAGATACATTTTAGAATAATATATGTTACTTCGATAATGATCATAGTAATAATAATGAAATGTATGCTGATAATAACCTAGGAAAAACAGAAAAGTGTCTCTTAAAAAGTAATCTCTCATGCCAGGGATTTAATAAAGGACATCCATATAATATTGATGATATTAATGATTTAACAAATAAGCAATATGGTAAAATAAGAAATAATGTTATACATATGTGCAATGGTTTTGTTTGAATTTATATAATAGGAGATCTTTGTTTATTTTATTTGAATCAAGAATTAAATTTGTTGATATAATGAAACTTGACAATGCTACCATTTATTATTCAGACAGATATCCTATTTTAAATGGCAAACAAAAAATATGTTAAATGAAATTAATATTGTATTTTCAGACACTGCATCTTATGTAAATAATTATGTAGATTATGAGGTGATTCTAACCATTTAAAAAAGTAAATCATCAGATAATCATAATTAAAGAGGTAGAACGGATAATGAAGGACACAAATAGTTGATAAATACAATTTGAAATTCCAATAATAATAGTTGTAGTGGTGTTCATATCAAGAAGAGTTGTAATATTATAAGTAACACGATGGCATTGAATAGCAAGAGTAGAATGCGAAACATTGATCTAAAGGAAAGAAACAAAATGTCAAAAAAAGATGTAACAAAACAATTACCTATTCATGCATGTATATGTTCGTTGCTATAATTATAGTTGCCGTTATTTAATGATATGTTCTTTCTAGTTGTTAACTTACATATCCAAATATTTCTTTCTTTCATATATAGATTCTCATCGTTATACGAAGAGTTCTGATGTTTCTTCATATGATTATGTATTCATCCATTTAGAGGATTAACTATCAAAAATATCCTTATAATAACGTATGAAATGATCTGAGTGCAATGTTTCCTTTTTTTTCTTCCTTTTTTTTCTCTTTTTTTTTTTTATTAAAGGAAAAAAAATAACTTAAGAAATAAACAAAATTGTATTTATATAATCAATTATTGTATTGATTTATATTCATACTTGGTTGTTACAGGAGTCTTTGTGAGACAAATTCTCCAGGACAGATAAACAAGTGAAACAACAGGATAAGATATAACGTGCAGCAATGGGTTTATTTGCTTCAAAATTGTTCAGCAACCTTTTTGGCAACAGGGAAATGCGTATTCTTATGGTTGGTCTTGATGGTGCCGGTAAGACCACCGTTCTATATAAATTAAAGTTAGGTGAAGTTATCACCACAATCCCAACCATTGGTTTCAATGTCGAAACTGTTCAATATAAGAACATTTCCTTCACTGTCTGGGATGTTGGTGGACAAGACAGAATCAGATCCTTATGGAGACATTATTACAGAAACACTGAAGGTGTTATCTTCGTCGTTGACTCCAATGATAGATCACGTATTGGTGAAGCAAGAGAGGTTATGCAAAGAATGTTAAATGAAGATGAACTAAGAAATGCTGTATGGTTAGTTTTCGCTAATAAGCAAGATTTACCAGAAGCCATGTCCGCTGCTGAAATCACTGAAAAGTTAGGCTTACATTCAATTAGAAACCGTCCATGGTTTATCCAATCCACTTGTGCCACTTCTGGTGAAGGTTTATACGAAGGTTTAGAATGGTTAAGTAACAACTTAAAGAACCAATCATAAATATAATGAATGGGAACACTCCATTTTGACCAAATTAATCATACCTATTATACTGATAATTGAAAAGTCAGTATTACAATATATATTGCAGACGGCTGTATATTGTATATATAATTAAACATGCTTTTCTTTTTTGATTGAATTTGTCCATCTTTATATACTATTTTTATAATTTAACAGAAAAAGTAATATAAATCTTAGTTACATATCAGATTCTAAAATGAAAGATACTATATATTAAGTTTGTAATGATTGAAAATATGTTAAAGTCAAAGGTAACTTTAATGGTTTCTGATGTATATGTTTACATTGAAGTTTCTTTTTATCTCTTATACACATGATATGATTTCTACGACGAGAAAAAAAACTTCAATTTTAATGTATCATTTTTCATGGAAATTCCGAGTTGTGGCATCTTTACTACAAAATATAAAAATATATAAAGAAACCAAAAATTACAGTAACATAAACTTAAATAGAAATATAAAGATCAAAAACTTTTCTACTTTCTTTATACATTGTTTTATATTTATTTTTATTTTCAACTTTACTTTATTTCAGTTATTAGTCAATTATAAGGATTGAAGTATCCTAGAGAATTTTTTTTTTCAGATTAAACTTTAGAACTGTTGCGATACTTATAAACTAAAAAAGGAAGACGTGAATATTGTATATTATTGAATATTAAAAAATATTTTAAACAAATTGCATATTACTCCAAGGATACTAATAATACAAAAAATAAAAATACAAAAATAACGCTAACTGTGTTTATAAGAAGACATATAACTATTAAAATAGTAAATCATATAGACAGGTAAATTATTTTTTTTTTAATATCAATATATTCCATGTATATTTAAAAAACATATTTTTAATACTATCATACACTAGTAATGAACCAACCAAAACTAATTATGACAGAGAGTATTATTTTAGACAAAATATTAATAAAAATGTAAATTCTGATTCATATATTGGGGAACAACTATACGTAAGTTATATATATTTCTATAATTTTTTATAGACAAGAACATAATAAGAAATCTGATAATGTATTTTTTTATTTCTTAACAATCTCAACACCCCAATTCAATGTTAGATGATTGACCTTATCATCATCAATAAATTTTGAAACTGCACTATAATTACCTCTAGCTAAAAAGCCACTTGGTGCCTCACTTTCAGGCAACTCAACCTCATATACAGGTTTAGTTTTTGTATTTGGTGCATAAGAACCTAAATGGTCGTCAATCTTATCTACTGCAATCCCTGCTTTCTTAATATATTGAACGTATCTTAACCCAGTGATAATCTCATGTTGAACTTTGAATATTATCTTCAATTTATAAATCGAATTCTCTTTAATCTTATAACGCTTGCTTGCCAATTCTTTAATAGTCTGTTCATTTGTCAAATCAAACGTAATTGGTTCTTTCTCAGTATCGATGATCAATTGAATCTTTTTAATAACAACTCTTCTCTTATCTCCGGGGAATTCCAAAGGCAACACATCAGCACATAATCCAAGAGACTCCTTCCACTTTGCCAATGATTCATCTTCTGCATCTAATGTTTTATATTCATCTAAGGTCTTCTTAGCAGAAACCTTATAATGATCTTGACTTTGTTCATCATCAAATTCCTTGAATTCATTTTCAGTAGACATGTTGGCTTACTTTATTTTATTTTTTTTATATAGTATACAGTATTTGAGTTGATAGTAATAATAATATGGTAATGTTTCGATCCAATCTTCCTGTAACGAAATAAAATAAGAAGATCGCTTGCAATCTAAATTGATTAGTCCTTACTAAAATATATAACTGATCAATTAATTAGTCGAAAGTATATGAAACCAAGACGAAACGACTTTGATCCATAGTATATAAACCTGTTTGACCAATGTAAAACACGATTGAAAGGTTTAGATGCCTTTCTTCAAAACCTCCTTAAAAATTAATTATATAACGTCTACGATTTCCAAATGATCCTCATAAAATACAAAAAATATCCAAAAAAGAAAAAAGGAAAAGAAAAGAAGAAAAAAACTATTTTTTGGCGTGTTTCATTCTTAAAGCCTCGAGAAGACAAAAATAACCGAACCAAAAAAAGAAAAAGAAAATTAATGAAGTCTTTCGAGAAGAGAGGGCTAAAAACTTGAGAAAGAATGTTTTGCGTGGTGAGTCACCTAAGCTACTATCCTATTTAATTTTATGTTACCAATATTATAATTAACCATTTAGAAGATTCAACTAACTTGCAAAGGTTCATAAAATTCGAGAAGATTAATTTGAATTTTAAGATTGTAAAGTCGAGCAAGCACAAAAATAAGAAACTCGTAAAATGTTACTATTGATATATATACATATATGTGCGTCGTATATATACACATTATTATTTTGGAAGATTTTATCCATCTAAGTTCTACAATGGAACATCACTTTTAAAAAGTTACTACCGTAATAGGACAAACTTACAATAACAACATTTTTAAAATAAATAACAGATTGAATTTTTTTTATAGCCATTTCAATAGTGTACATTATCAACCAACCACTCGTAATTTCTTCTAAACCCAAAGTGAACAATGATTTCTCAAATTTTTATCGGATATATGTCACCACAATAATTAAATCAAATCAACGATAAATTAGGAAATTACCTTATCCTATATAAAACTTTGTAAAACTAAGGCCAACTCAAATGTTATTTTGGTAACTTTTGTTCTTTTTTTGAATAGAGACTACGAATCGTTATATTATTTTCTTCAATGATTCATGCACTTATTTAGATCATCACATACCAAACGTAACTGATAATGAACTAGTAAATTACCATATTTACCTTCTACAAAATACATTATTGCTGCTAGTATATTCTTTTTAACAAAATAATTCACTGAGATGAATATCAATCTTAACCTGTCTATTCTATACATTTAAATAAAAGTAAATCCCAAATGATATCTCCAATCTATTTGGGGCTAAAGTAATTAATAATAGAATCCAGTATATAGACAAATATGATATAGTTGATTTCAACACTAAGTTTTCAAAGAGTAAAACGTCATACATGAGAATGGAATAGTAACTAAAGTACAGTTTTTTTAAGTAAAAAGTAAGCTGGAACAAATTAAGAAATGTATTACGAGACAGCAAATGAAATTATTAAATGACATATGTCTTATCTTGCAGAGAAAAAATACAAAAACACAACCAAATGATTACAACGAGTAATAGATTTAGCCTTATATGTTGATATTTTACACATATACATAGTATGCTCTATTGTGTGAATACATTAGCAGGACGTACGGTATATTCCTTTGCTCAAGTCATTAGTCTCACCAAGCAAATCTTACAATAATAACAGTTGACTAGAATACAATACATCAGTTTAGAATAAAAAATCAGAGCTATCTTTCCAAACCACAGATAGTCAAAAAAATAATGTACTTAAGAAAAATTACATCCATGAGATCTTATAACTGCGATAAATAATTCTTAACATCATATATCTAGATTAAATGGGAAATAAATCTAAAGTATTCAAAATGATTTGCCTGGAGGTATCATTTTTAAATACTGTTCTATCTCTTGTATTTGAACAAATATCAACCCATTGTGACCATTACCAGAACAATAATGGTAGATAGAATTATTATTATCCTCTAACTTTATGTATATGTATATATATCAAAATACACATAATTACTTTGCAATCTTATAAAAACAAACGATTCAGAATATAGCGACAGCTGATTGATCTCTATATATATATATTGAACATGGAGTTTAATGATACATAAAACAAAAAAAATTGACATAAATATATAGTACTCACTGATATGATGAATTGTTAAGGAATTTAATAGGCGTACATCATTATTTTTATATTTATATATTTTATATTTATATTTTTGGGAAGACAAAAAAATAATAGGTTATGATTAATCAACTAATTAAAAAAATTAGTTATTTATTTATTATTTTTATTTTTTATTGTTATTATTATTATTATTTTTAGTTTTTTTTTATTTCTTATTTTAATGTTGTTCTTGATGAGAAGAAATGAATGATATCATAAAAAGTAGTCTGGTGTTTTCCTACTTACGGTTGGTTCACCAGGTCTAACAGATGGATCGTATTGTAAGAACTGTCTATTATTATTTTCATCAACTTCCATTATAGCAGCTTGATTCCCACATCTATAACAATAATTGGGAGCACTAAAAATAGTGACGACATTTTGCTGATGTGACCATGCATATCCCTCCATGACTAATTGATGTGCTCTAGCAACCAAGGACAAATCATTTGTATGGTTAAATTGTTCACTGATATCTTGACCAAATGTGAAGCCTGCACCTCTTGGAGAAATACCCCATCCACCTCTATCATCGGGATCGGACCATAATAAATCGCACATGGGACCCTCATGAGGAACTTCTTGTATCCTATTTAATTCTCTAACCTGATCAATTGTTTCTATCATTGGAGATAACCCACCATGTAGACAGAAAATCTTATTGTCTACCAATGCAGTGATTGGGAAATAATCGAACAGATCTGTAAACATTTTCCAAACATTTGCACTCCCATACTTTCTCAAACATTCATCATAAAACCCATAAACCTGTGTGATTTGTCTTGATTCATGATTACCCCTCAGTATAGTGATTCTATGAGGATATCTAACTTTCATAGCCACCAAAAAGGAGACAGTTTCCACCGAGTAATAACCTCTATCGACATAGTCACCCATAAATAAGTAATTTGTGTCAGGACAAGGACCACCAATCTTAAATAGCTCCATTAAATCATGGAATTGACCATGTATGTCACCACAAATAGTAACAGGGACATTAACGGGTTGGACATTATCCTCAAATTGTAACACGTCTACAGCCATTCTACAAAGTCTTGATACGTCATCTTCAGATAAGATCTCACATTTGGATAATTTTTCAATCCAGGCATCTAATTGGTTTATATTTGAAGGGTTTAGTTCTAAAGGTTTATTTGATTTATTGTCTGCTATACCAGAGGAACCAGGTTTAAAATCTATCTCTTGGTAATCATTCTCATTGTCACCGCCATTGCCACCATTATTAGTAATATTATTATTATTATTATTATTATTATTATTATTATTATTATCATTATTATTTCCGTTAGAATTTATCGTATTATTAGTGTTGTCATTATTTTCATTATCAGAATTATTTGAATCTTCATTAATTGTAGGAATCAATTGCTCTGACATAGCATCATGCATAGGTACATCCATATCCATATCCATATCCATGTCCATTATGTGTAATTATTATTTGATCTTATTAGTTTGAATATAAATAAACAAATATTGTGTATATATAACTATACGTATGGATGAATGTATGTGAATGTGTATGTGATATACGTTTCTTCTTATTTTCCTTTAAAAATTTAGACAAAAAAAAAATTATATATGTAAAAGAAAAAAAAAAGAACAATTTGGAAGGGGGAGAATGATAATAATAAAAAATGATGAAGAACGGGAAGTAAACTAAGGCAGAATAGAATTTGTAAAACTGTATTAGTAGTGATAGTAATAGCAGTAACAGTGATTGAATATCACTAATTGATTACTTGCTTGTGTATTTATCTTGTCTTTGTTTTACTGATCTAACAAAATAGAAGAAAAGACGAAAAAAAAATACAAATACAAAACTCAAAAATTAAATCTCACCAAAATAAAACGAACTTATTACAACAAAAGTTCTTATTGAATATTGTAGTATTTATTAAACGTATTAAAGAAACAATAAAAAAAAGAAAAGAAAAGAATAGAAAATGCTATCTTATATATTAGACTAAATTCTTGTTATATATTACACTGTATAACATAGCAAGAGACATAAAATACAGTTATAAGTAAGTAGTTAATGGTCAATAGTCACAGTAGTAGCAGTTGTTAGTTACTGTTCGAACATATTTCATAGTTCCTGTTTTTACACACACGACAGCGTTAATCCTGAGTCTCCTTTATTTTCTTTTCCTTTCTTTTCTTTTTGATTTCTACTGCTTTCTGAATTTTGTCACCTTCCCCTTATTTTTTTTTGTCACTTCACTTCGCTTCACCTTCAATTTTTCTTTTTTCTTTTTTCTTTTTTCTTTTTTTTTCCTTTTTTCTTTTTTGCGTCTTCCTCCTTTCTTGATGGAAAACTCCCAGCTAAAAAGGAGGGTAACGTAACGCAGTCGGCTTTTCCCTCTTTTTTTTTTTTGTTTTCTCCTCCACCAAATTTCTTTCAAAAGGTCACGGTATAGGGGAAGGGGAAAAGGGAAGGAAACAAGAAAAAAAAGTTGTTTCCGCGCTTTCCTTGGAGCTCGAACATTGCGAAATCGATACGTTCCACACCCAATCCTCGATTTCATCTCCCCCTTCTCTTTACCATCTCCGCATAGCTGGACACACCTAGCAGGTTTTTTAGAAAAAAGGATTTCGGAAAACTATTCCGCCAGGTGTTTAATCCTCTAAACTGTTCAGGATTCTGTTTTTCTTTTCTTTTCTTTTTCTCTCATTCTGATAGATGTAGGGAAACACTAATCATCCTGGAATAAATAGTGGAAGGAAAAATAGAACAAACACTCAAATTATAATACTGATTATTGATAATCAAAAAAAAAAAAATCAAAAATTAAAAAATTAAAAAATTAATATGTGTCTATAGGGTGGGGTGTATATGTGTATAATTTAAAATACACTAACTCTATCAAGAAAACATATAGAAGATAACTATTACAAAACAAAACAGAGAGAAACAAATCAATAAACAAACAAACTAATAATAAAACTTTGTTTTTTTTATTTAATTTTTCTTTTTTTGAAATAATTACTTACTTTATTCAATTAAATAATTGGGTGTGTACGTGCGTGTACCTGTATTTCTAATTCTTTCTTTATTATTTTTTTTTTTTATTTGGTTTTCTTTCTTTTATTTTATTTTCAATCAATCGACTTAATATAATTCCCTAGTGTTCAAATATTTATATTATAGATAAACTGATATCGGAGTTTTGGATTGAATATTCTCTATTGAAATACATTCGAATATACTTCCAAAAATAAAAATAAAATAAAACGATATAATATAATACAATACAATACAAAACTAATAATTATACCTTAATAATAATAATAATAGTAATAATTAATATTAATAATAATATTAATAGTTCATAATGGCAGGTACTATCGAAAATGCTCGTAAAGAGATTAAAAGAATCTCTTTAGAAGACCATGCAGAATCAGAATATGGTTCTATTTACTCTGTCTCTGGTCCTGTTGTCATCGCTGAAAATATGATTGGTTGTGCCATGTATGAATTAGTTAAAGTTGGTCACGATAATTTAGTAGGTGAAGTCATCAGAATAGATGGTGATAAAGCAACTATTCAAGTCTATGAAGAAACCGCAGGTGTCACTGTGGGTGATCCCGTTCTCAGGACAGGAAAACCATTATCTGTCGAATTAGGTCCAGGTTTAATGGAAACTATCTATGATGGTATTCAAAGACCCTTGAAAGCTATCAAAGATATGTCTCAATCTATCTATATCCCAAGAGGTATCGACGCCCCTGCTTTAAACAGAGACATCAAGTGGCATTTCACACCTGGCAAATATTCCGTCGGTGACCATATCTCTGGTGGTGATATCTTCGGTTCTGTCTTTGAAAATTCTTTGATTGATGACCATAAGATTCTTTTGCCACCAAGAGCTAGAGGTACAATCACTTGGTTGGCACCAGAAGGTGATTACACTGTAGATGAAAAGATCATCGAAGTAGAATTCGATGGGGTTAAATATACATACACAATGTTCCATACCTGGCCTGTTCGTGTCCCAAGACCTGTTGCTGAAAAACTGTCTGCTGATTATCCTCTGTTGACTGGCCAAAGGGTTCTTGATGCATTATTCCCTTGTGTTCAAGGTGGTACCACTTGTATCCCTGGTGCCTTTGGCTGTGGTAAAACAGTTATCTCCCAATCCCTATCTAAATATTCCAATTCTGATACTATTATCTATGTTGGTTGTTTTGAAAAAGGTACAAAAGTTTTAATGGCCGATGGCTCAGATAAAATTATCGAAGATATTACTGTTGGTGAGCAAGTGATGGGTAAAGACGGTAAACCAAGAGAAGTTGTGGGCTTACCACGTGGTAAAGAAACCCTGTATGAAGTCTGTGAAACTGCTCAACAACTCTCATCTAACCAAAGCATTTCTGGTTTAATCAACTTTGTTTGTTCTGGAAACCATATGTTAGTATTATGCACTCCACAAAGTGTTAAAATTAGTCATCATAAGTTAAACGGTAAGATGTACAGTAGTGTCGCTTATTTGGCGTCTGAAGACTTCAAAAATGGACAAATAGTCAGAGAAAAGACAAGAGTTTATCCACATGATCTATACGGTGAAGAAAAGGCTAAAAAAATGGCTAAAGATTTCTTTGTCAGTGTTGATCGCAATCCAATCTATTGGGAGATGGAAGCATCTAATTATATTAAAGTCAGTCACAATGTTAAAAAAGTTACCACACAGTTAATTAACCCAGTATTCTACCAGTCGGGCAAATTGGCCAAGCTTTTGAAGGATATCAATTCCAATCCATTATATGCTCCTCAAATTGCTTGGTTAATGGGTGTATGGGCAAGTGTTGGTTTTGTAGATCGTCCTGCGTTTGCTGCTGATCAATTAAATGATGAATTAGTAACCCGTATTACTGAATACAGTAACATTTTTGGTCTATCTGTTTCTACTTCTGAAAATAAGCCTTCATCTTTGTTTAACAAAAAGACCGAAGAAAAGATACTTTCCCAAATTGAAAATGGTGAAGTTCAAGAAGATGGCTCAATTATCTTTGATAATGAAGAGATTGAAGGCACTACAGATGGTGCATCTGGGTCTTTCTCTTTGAATGAGTATGGTGATATAGCCATAACTTTAAAAGCTAATGGGGTTGATAACAGTGATGCAACTACAAAGAATTGCTTCTGGAACACTATTACCTCACTCGGTATTAAAACCAAGAACGACAAGGGTAAATCTATCAAAGCTATTCCAGCCCATTTATCTTCTGATGATATTGAAGTTAGAGAACAATTCATTGCAGGTATGATCGATGCTGCTGGTTATGTTAAGAAAAGAGAAAACGGTGACATTGAAAGTGCAAGTGTCAGCACCATTTATGAAACCGTTTCTGATGGTTTAGTCAAGTTAGCTCGTTCCTTAGGTATCAGGGTGTCAGTCAATAAAGAAGTACAACATGTTGACAAAAACGGCATCGTTCATCAATTAGTACATCACATTTACCTAAGTGGCCCTGCTCTTAACGGTGTTTTGAGATTATGTGCTTCCACAAGAAACAGTGTTAGTTCACTTCCATTCAAAAGAAAAGCCGTTCCCTTCTATTTCACTCTTCAAGCTAAGGAAGAAGATGAGTACTATGGTATCACTCTACCTGACTCCACTGACAAACAATATTTATTATCTTCTTTAGCTCTAGTGCATAACTGTGGTGAAAGAGGTAACGAAATGGCTGAAGTTTTGATGGAATTCCCTGAATTATATACTGAAATTTCCGGTAGAAAAGAACCAATTATGAAACGTACAACATTAGTAGCAAACACTTCCAATATGCCTGTGGCTGCTAGAGAAGCTTCTATTTACACTGGTATTACATTGGCAGAGTACTTTAGAGACCAAGGTAAGAATGTTTCCATGATTGCAGATTCATCTTCAAGATGGGCTGAAGCTCTAAGAGAAATTTCTGGTCGTTTAGGTGAAATGCCAGCTGATCAAGGTTTCCCAGCTTATTTAGGTGCTAAATTAGCTTCCTTCTATGAAAGAGCTGGCAAAGCCGTTGCTCTAGGTTCACCAGATCGTACAGGTTCCGTGTCTATTGTTGCCGCTGTTTCCCCAGCAGGTGGTGACTTTTCAGATCCAGTTACGACTTCTACTTTAGGTATTACGCAAGTTTTCTGGGGTTTAGATAAGAAATTAGCACAAAGAAAGCATTTTCCATCTATCAACACATCTATTTCATATTCCAAATACACAAATGTGTTGAACAAATATTACGACAACAATTATCCAGAATTCCCAACTTTAAGAGATAGAATGAAAGAAATTTTATCTAATGCAGAAGAATTAGAACAAGTGGTTCAATTAGTCGGTAAATCTGCTCTATCTGATAGTGACAAGATCACATTAGATGTAGCTACATTAATCAAAGAAGATTTCTTACAGCAAAATGGTTATTCTACATATGATGCATTCTGTCCAATATGGAAGACTTTTGACATGATGAAGGCATTTATATCATATCATGACGAGGCTCAAAAGGCAGTCTCAAATGGTGCCAATTGGTCTAAATTGTCTGAAGCCACGAGTGATGTTAAGCATGCAGTTTCATCATCCAAATTTTTTGAACCAAGCAGGGGTCAAAACGAAGTCCATGGTGAATTTGAAAAGTTATTAAGCACGATACAAGAAAGATTTGCTGAGTCTACTGATTAATTTACTTGTGAACCTAATAATAATAAAGAAAAGAAGCAAAAGTAACGAAATAAATATAATTTAATAAAAGATTATAAATATAACAGTAATGAGACTGTATGATATACTCTATTATAATATAAAAATTTCCATATTATCTTTTTATTTTTTTATTTTTTTACTCTATTTATATCATCTCTAAATATTTTCTATGTACTTTACAAATATTAATAAAACAATATTTAAATGCTCTATAAGTGTATTACAGAAGTGAAGACACATGTTTGTTAATATTTGAGATAAGAACTGTAGAATAAGACTATTTATCAAAAGAGTTGATCTATATAGACAAATAAGATAAAACAAGCAAAAAAAAAGATACTTAATCAAACAACAGTTATTTATTTAATAATATTATTTAAATTTTTATGTGTCGTTATATAAATGATATTAACGGTATATATCAATTGTAAAAAAAGACATTTACTTAGATCTAGCTCTAACCTTCCGTCTCTTTCTCTTAAGTCTTCTAACTCTCTTCTTTTTCCATTTAGCTCTCATTATTAAAAACAATCATAAAATAATATGCGTTGTTTTTGGTGTTGATGAAATAAAGTCTTGTGCCAGAGAATAAAGACAAAAAACTGAAATTAACTAAGATATGTATTCCAAGTCCAAAGTAAAAAAAATAATCGAATTATCATTTACACTGCTTCCTTATATATATACATATATATCCACATTTATTTTTCTCAACCTATAAGATAAAGGGTTGGCACGGTGATCCAAAAAACAAAAGCAAATTAATTCAAAATGAAACTAAGGGATACTTAATAATTCTATTTGTTGCCCACCCCAAAAAACAAACAAACAAATAAACGAACAAACAATATACATAAATATATATATATATATATATCAACAGGCATATTCCCTTATTTACGTGATAACATTTATTTGATTTCAAATTGATTAAATAAAGAACAGAAAGCAAGCAAATCACCTTCTAACTTCAATCTATTTTATTTAAGTGTGATTCTCTCTGTTATGTATGTAATTTCCTGTGAGTCTAAAAATACAATGGAGAGTTTGTATATAGAATAAACCTTTCTTGTTTATTACTATCCTTCTGAAGAATCTTAACAAGTACGTCACCTATCAAACCCTAAAGAATATTCTTTAGGGTTTGATAATTTCATTTATATGTACATCTCCACATATTTATATACACAAAACAAATAAGTAATAAGATAAACGAAATTAAACCGAGATGGTAACGAAATCTTCTACTTTGCAGTCTTGACAATCCATCTAACTTAGTCTAACCAATATATACCAATTAGCTTGAAAAAAAAAAAAAACTACAACAACAAAAACTTAAATAACATCTTTTTTAATTTTTGCTAAAAAAACCTATTGCATTATTTGTTATATTATTATTATTATTAGTATTATTATCCTAATTTTGCTATATAGTTACAGTACATAGAAGGGTAAAATTGAAATGGATGATAAACATTCCGTTCAAGGAAGTGACCCTTCTGATTTAGACATTGATAAAGACAGTAGATCAATATCTCCACTTTCTCCTACAAGCTCTTTTGAAACATACAAAAATAATGATGCTCCAATAACTGCCATTCAAACAGATATAACAAACACTGTACTTATCACTAGCGCTGAAAAGCATCCACAAAGCGTTAAAAATAACATTACATTGAAAAAAAAAGGATAAAATATTACCCACTTACAGAAAACAGTTATTAACACATCCAGTATATCCTGTAACAGTTCCACCATTTGTTCTTGATGAAATCTACACAGATTTAGAGAAACAGTCTAGTAACTTCTCATGCCAAACCGATCTACATACTGAAAATATATCAGAAAGTGACTTGAAATGGTCAAAATTAGCGCATAATGTGGGAACAAATACTAATTATTTTCCGAGTAAATTGGTTCCTATTTTTGACAAGAAACAGGTTGGTATCAAAGATAATTATTCTATAATCAGTAATAATAGCAGAAAAACTGTTAATTCCTCCAAATTTTCAATAGATGATATATTTGATGCCGCAGAAAAGGAAAAAATACGAAATGAAATATTATGTGATTTGGATTCTGATTGGAAGGGTGATCAAAGGTTAGAAAAAATATTAAGATTTAAGAATTCAAATTATAATTTTAACAATAAAGACGAGGAAAAAAAATGGAAGGAATATTTACCAAGATTATTTGAACAAGTATATAAATCCGATGATCAACAAGAACAAGGAACTGAAGGAGATACCACTCACTTGAAAAATCAGGATGGGATGAGATCACAGTTAGAATATGAAACGGAAAAATGGAGAAAATATTTTGATCAAAAAGTGGTTAAATGGAAACCACATATCAGTAATTTTATTGATAATAGCAGAATTCTTCCATTAGCATTTAGAATTATTATTCTCATATTATCCCTAATATCTCTAGGACTCTCTGTAAGAATATTTCAAAATTCTAGAGACTATGCTAATGAAACACTAGACTCAATTCCACAACAACCGAGTACCATAATGGCTATATGTGTTAACGCAATTGCATCAATATACACGGCGTATATAGCACATGATGAATTTAAAAGTGCCCCCATTGGCCTAAGAAATATATCTGACAAGATGAAGCTGATTTGTCTTGACCTAATTTTTGTCATTTTTTCAAGTGCTAATCTAGCATTAGCCTTCAATACAAGATACGATACTAGATGGGTTTGTAGTGATACTTATCCTTTAAATGTGAATGGCCAAATTACAAAAGTATACCCTTTGGTCCCATATATTTGCAGAAAACAAAAAGCATTATCTGCATTTTTATTCATCCTACTATTCACTTGGATACTTTGTGTCATATTCAGCATGATAAGAATCATTAGACGCACAGTCCCCAAATGAAAAGCACAATATAATATAGAACAATCGAACAAAACAGAAAGCATATAGAATCATATCAATTTTATAAATATTATTCATATAGATAGACGTATATATTCATTTAGCATTTAAGAACTTTCTTTGATTATGAAATATTACCGGATTTTGTTCAATTCAAGCTACCTATATGAATTAGTTTGAATCTTTTTTCTTTTTATGGTGAAAATTACCCGCAAGGTGCTGTTAAAAGTCCTTCTTTCCTATTTCATTTTTTTTTTTTAAAGAAAAAATAATTTTTTAATAATAAAAAAAAGGTGGTGCTGGAAACTTGGTCATTGATGCTAGAGCAGATGTGGAAGTTTTAAAAGAAATATTATACGTGTCATAAAATTGCAAAATATCCCTTCACTTTCCGGAAAAAAAAATACCATCAAGAAATATACGTTCAAATAATTGAGTTTATCTTTTGTTTAATCTGTTAACATATTCAATATTGATTTCTTTTCCTCCAAGTAAATCAATATTTTCATTTTTCACTGAACAGAAGGAGCAACATTTTACAATTGATATATAAAGAGTAATTTCATAGAGATCTCATTTTTTTTATAACTTATAATTTTAATACCTTATTACTGATTAACAACCTTTTGTCTTAATTCCCACTGGAGGATCCTTAATAATTAAGTTAATACAAAGAACAACTTTTAGTGCTTACCTGATCTGTTTTAGTCTTTTATTCACAGTAATTTTACCCCCTCCAAGAATATGACTGAAATGCTACCTAGATCCGATGATTTAAACGCCACTTGGAATTTTATTCAACCTGGTATTAACAAAATTCTAGGAAGTGAAGATAGCCAATCAACCAAGAGAGTTAATAAGGTCTTATCACCAACGATGTATATGGAAATTTACACTGCTATTTATAATTATTGTGTGAACAAATCTCGTTCTTCAGGCCATTTTAATGCTGATAGATCTACTGACATTCCAAATCAGAGCTCAATTTTAGTTGGTAGTGAGATTTATGAAAGGTTACAGAAATATTTAAAACATTATATTAATAATTTTCAGAAACAACCAAACGAATCATTTTTAAAGTTTTATGTTAGACATTGGAAAAGATACACAATTGGTGCGATTTTTCTTAATCACACTTTTGATTATATGAACCGGTACTGGGTCCAAAAGGAGAGAAGTGACGGGAAAAGACACATTTTTGACGTCAATACGTTATGCTTAATGACATGGAAAGAAACAATGTTTGATCCTAATAGTGAAGTTTTGGTTAGTGAGATTTTGCAACAAATAACCGATGAAAGAGATGGCAAGAGTATCAATAGAGGAACCTTAACTACTGCAATCAAGTCCTTTGTAGCTCTAGGAATAGACCCACAAGATTTAAAAAAATTGAACTTAAATGTCTATATCCAAGTATTTGAAAAACCATTTTTAGCTAAAACTGAAGAGTATTATAGAGAATATTCCAGAAATTATTTAGCTACTCACTCTGTGAGTGAATATATCTTTGAAGCACATCACATATTATATCATGAAGAGAAAACATTAAGTATGTACTGGGACGAACATACCAAGAAACCGTTATCAGAGACTCTAAACAAGGTTTTGATTATAGAGCACGTTGACAAATTGGAATCTGATTTCATCACGCTTTTAGATTCGAGAGATGAAGCACAACTATCTGGGATATATAATTTAATGAACAGAGATTTTACTTTACTACCTAAATTGGCCGCTGTATATGAGGAATATATCAAGAATTCTGGTGAAAATGCAGTTAAACAACTATTAGCACAACACAGAGCAGCCATTGTTAATGATCAAAACCAAATGAATGATAAGAATCCCAACCAACGTTCTATCAATAAAAAAATAATGCTTGCTGCAACCAATTCATTACCACCAAAGGAATACATTAAAAAATTACTAGAGGTTTACAACCTTTTCCGTGGAATCACAATGGATTGTTTTGACAATGACACATTATTTGCAAAGGCGCTAGACAATGCCTGTAGAGAATATATAAACAACAATGAATTTGCATTACCACCGGGATCTCTTAGATCTGCAACCTCAAGAACATCAGAGATGTTGGCTAAATACAGTGATCAATTGTTAAAAAGATCTACCAAGTCTGAAATTTCTAAAGACATGTCCATTGATGATATCATGACAATTTTCAAATTTTTGACAGATAAAGATGCGTTTGAGTCACATTATCGTAGATTATTTGCCAAAAGATTAATTCATGGTACATCTACAAGTGATGAGGATGAAGAATCTATTATTCAAAGATTACAAAGTGAAAACAGTATGGAGTATACAGGAAAGATTACCAAGATGTTCCAAGATGTCAGATTATCTAAATTATTGGAGAATGAATTTGATGTTATGATTAAGAGATCACCGGATTATACTAGTGCCAAATATCCAGAAGTAGAACCATTCATACTTGCAGAGAGTATGTGGCCATTCACATATCAAGAGGTTGAATTCAATTTGCCAGAAGAATTAAAACCCTCACATGAACAACTGCAGAACTTGTATACATCAAAGCATAATGGACGTGTTCTCAAATGGTTATGGCCATTATGCCGTGCAGAATTAATTGCATCAATTGGTAAACCTGGTAGAGAACCATTTATCTTTACAGTAACATTATTTCAATTATCGATTTTATTATTATTCAATGAGTCTAATATATTAACCTTAGAAGAGATTCAGGATAAAACCAACTTGTCGATTCAAAATATTGCTGCATCCATGGTTCCATTCATTAAATTTAAATTACTTCAACAAATACCTCCTGGCTTGGAAGCTTTAATAAAGCCTGAAACACAATTTAAATTATCTACTCCATATAAAGCATTAAAAACGAATATTAATTTTGCAGGCGGTGTTAAGAATGATATATTAAATGTCCTTGCACATTCGTCTGATGTAAATGCCAGAAGGCTAGGTAAGAATCCTACAGGAAATGGAAATAACGCCACAGGCACAAATAGTGATGAAGAATTAACTGAATCCGAACGTATTGAAAAAGAATTAAGCACGGAAAGACAGATATTTTTAGAAGCATGCATAGTTAGAATCATGAAAGCTAAGAGAAAATTACCGCATTCTATGTTAGTTAACGAATGTATTGCCCAATCTCACCAAAGGTTTAATGCTAAAGTGTCCATGATTAAAAGAGCCATTGATAACTTAATTCAAAAGGGATACTTACAAAGATCTGATGATGGTGAATCATATTCATATCTAGCATAAAAAAAGGGTTTTAAGAGGAAAACAAGTGAATTTTTAGCCTATCTACAATGTAAGTTCATATAAAGTTCTAGTCAGTTATATTAAGAATAGTGATATATACATATAAATTCATAAGTTAAAATAAAAAAAGAAAGACAATAAGAAATAAAAAAAAAATTAAGAAATATAGTTGTATGTTTTATCCATCAACTGCGTAAAAAGAAAAAAAAGTATAAATTATTCATTTGGTTCATGTAGGATTGTAGACTATTTTATACAAAATTTTTTTTTGTCCTTTTAAAAGATACTAGTGATATAATTATGTAATAAGTAGCCTTACTCACCTTCATCTTTTCTTAAAATATATCTTTTACTCAAGAAATATACGACAAAGATATCTAACTTATAAAGGTTAGTCAGCCAGTGAAAGTTCACATTAACTCTCTTTCTTTAAGAAACTTCTCCATGCTTAGGTCTTTTTTGTTTTTTTTAACTCAGGATAGAAATCCCACTGGGAAAAAAAAAGAAAAATAAAACTGACGTAGAACAAACTGAAAATCAAACACAGACAAAATGGGATCAAGAAAAAAACAATACTCTTTCCTATTTTTGTTTTTCACCTTCAATTTTCAGAACCTTAAATTGCGAAACAACATTCGTCTAATTTATTTCTAGTAAATGAAATATGTGCAAACATTAGAAACTTCTTCTCGAAAAATCCAACTTTTAAATACAAAAAATGCGATATATCTATATATATATATATACTAAAAGAATTATTTCCTACTCTAATTCCTTTGTAAAACTTCAAGTTCGTATAAACAATCCCTCTCAAAACATTAAATGAGTAGACATTCTTCTTTTGCTCAACTTGCATGAAATTTCAGAAAAGTTCCAGAGCATTTTTAGGGTTAGTCCTCATTTTTTTTTATTTTCTCTATTTTTCCGTAGCTTTTTTCCCTCAATGTTTTTTTTTCCTGTGTATTTTTTCTCTCGAGTTTCGTTTTTTATGACTCCAAAATATTTTCGACTCCTCCTGTCATTCTTCTCTATGTGTGAAATGAGCAATAAAGGAAAAAAAATATCGTACGGATAATTTAATTATTTGCAATCTCGAGGGAGGAAGGAGAGAGCAAGAAACTGTGGTGACTCAATCTATTTTATTTTGTATGGCTCTGCTCTATTTCCCCTGGACTCTCTGACTAATTCAAAGGGACAAATATTGTATGGAATTATTTTTCTATTCTTACACGTCTCCTTTCCTTATATTGTTGAGCTTTTTATAGCTAGTCAACGGTATATAAATAATGTAAATATATATATATATATATATATACCGATGGTAAGACGCACATGTATTGCAGGTGTTTTTTTGTATAATTGTATAGGATCTAAGAATTTTTCAAATTACTTCTTTGGCATCTTCCTCTAAGACTTGTACACATTTATTTAATTACTGTCTACTCTCAATCTCAGAAAATCGTCCAATCCATTTTTTTACGTCTAACGTATACCATAAACACATATTAACATACACAAACACGTACATATACGTATATATATACCCATATCTATACATCAAACATTGAGCCGACCTGTACAAAAATGAGTGATACTGAATTTAAGAAAATCCATGAAAGTGATGCCTTAGCTAGGCATCAAGTTAATCCATATGGTCCTAACCCAGCTGACTATTTATCCAATGTCGATAATTTCCAATTGATTGATTCTACCTTAAGAGAAGGTGAACAATTTGCTAATGCTTTCTTCACTACCGAAAAAAAGATTGAAATTGCCAAGGCTTTAGATGATTTTGGGGTCGACTATATCGAATTAACCTCGCCTGTGGCATCTGAACAATCTAGAAAGGATTGTGAAGCTATCTGTAAATTAGGTTTAAAGGCCAAAATTTTAACTCACATTCGTTGTCACATGGACGATGCAAGAGTTGCTGTTGAGACAGGTGTCGATGGTGTCGATGTTGTTATCGGTACTTCTAAATTTTTAAGACAATATTCTCATGGTAAAGATATGAACTACATTGCCAAGAGTGCTATTGAAGTCATCGAATTTGTCAAGTCCAAAGGTATTGAAATTAGATTCTCTTCTGAAGATTCCTTCAGAAGTGATCTTGTCGATTTATTAAATATCTACAAGACTGTTAGTAAGATCGGTGTGAATAGAGTTGGTATTGCCGATACCGTTGGTTGTGCTAACCCAAGACAAGTCTATGAACTAGTTAGAACCTTGAAGTCTGTTGTTAATTGTGATATTGAGTGTCATTTCCATAACGACACTGGTTGTGCTATTGCCAACGCTTACACAGCTTTGGAAGCCGGTGCCCGTTTAATTGACACCTGTGTCTTGGGTATTGGTGAAAGAAACGGTATTGTCCCCATTGGTGGGCTAATGGCTAGAATGATCGTGGCAGCTCCTGATTATGTTAAATCAAAATATAAGTTACATAAAATCAGAGACCTGGAATTATTAGTTGCCGACGCTGTTCAAGTCAATATTCCATTCAATAATCCAATCACTGGGTTCTGTGCCTTCACACATAAAGCTGGTATTCATGCTAAGGCCATTTTAGCTAATCCATCCACATATGAAATCTTAAATCCACATGATTTTGGTCTAAAGAGATATATCCACTTTGCCAATAGATTAACCGGTTGGAATGCTATTAAATCAAGAGTTGATCAATTGAATTTGAATTTAACAGATCCGCAGATTAAAGAAGTTACTAGTAAGATTAAGAAGATGGGTGACATTAGACCATTGAATATTGATGATGTTGATTCTATAATTAAGGAATTCCATGCTGAAATAAATACCCCTGCCTTAGTACCTAAAAAGACTAAGGCCGATGAAGAGCCATTAGATATTACTGCTGAACCAGCCACTAAAAAAGCTAAGAAGGAATAAACTACCTTACAAAAACTGTAACTTTTTTCCTGTTTATCTAATTTTCTTTCTTTCTTTTTTTAGCATATTTCAAATATTCTGGATAGAAGTGACAAGAAATCTCGCAAGTTTTACAATATATTCAAAAATTCACGGTCCCTTTTTGATTCCTGATTTTTTTATTTTTTATGTTACTATCATTTTGTACATTGGTCCCACTTTTAAAGAAGTATTATAAAATACATACATATATATACGTCTTTTACTTTTATGTAATGAATAACTAATATTTAGATAAGAAAAAATCAATAGATATATTAAAGATAGGCAAATAGTGCATTATATGAAAACTGAAGGTTGACAATTGTGTTTTTATTTTATTTTGTTTTATTGAACCAATAACAGAAAGGAGAAGCGCAAATAAAGACAGGAGAGAGGAGTGGTTCTTCTAATTGCACGGCAGAAGACGTCCTTTTTTTTTTTGATTTTCACTAAAATTTCCGCCTCCTTCTTTTTTTTCATTTTTCTTTTGACAGATAGGAAAAAAAAACATAAGCTGAAAGTTTATAGGAAAAGTAGTAGGGGTTTTGATAAATCATATACATTTATCATTTTGAATTCTTACTTGATTATCCCAACTGGTGTACATTTTCCTTCTCCATTATCCTTTTATCTTGGTTATCCCAATATTGTTAATGTTTGGTGTTATAACAATTATAAAATTATTCTAAATATCTGACAAAACTTGACTTAATATAACATATTACTGCAACTGATTCATAATCGAAAGCAAATATCAAATTAATTTCATTGTATATATATATACATATACATACATTTTTTTCTCACCGAAACAATTTTATTGACTAGCTTATTCCTTCTAATCAACTTTACAACATTAATATAACACATACATTCAAAAATGCTGGTAACTCCACGTATTGTACTTTTTAATAAATCCCTGTTATTTAACAAAAGAGTACTCATCAATTCTTCAAGAACATATTTATTAGATACATCTTCAGGTGGTTTAAATTCATTTACGAAAAGAGAACAAGCTCAGGAAAACCAGTTTATTCGTAATTTAGAGAAAGAACAACTGGCACATATAAGGGAAGAAATTAAAAGACACAAGGAAGAATTGGCTTCTTTAGAAAATAAGATTAATGAAATATCAAAAAGACACAATAAAGAGGGCGATGAAGCAAAAAAAAAATAATTTTTTTTGTTCATGCTAAGTTACAACTCTATTTTCTTTTATGTTTTCTTTTTTTTCCCTTCTTCCTTTTTCTCCAATAAATAAGTATACATATATATCCTTCTATTATTTTGAGCTATATTAATTCGTTTATGCTTTTCCACATATTCCAAAATGCTAAATCCTTATTATATAATTATCAAGTTTGCTTCTATTCATTACAAACATGATCTCTATAAATTATTCTTTACATAACAAACACACCATTCAATATTTTTATCTTTTAATTTTAACTATATTATAATAAGATGTAGAACAAAAAAAGTAACAAGTATATATATTCTTTATTTACAAAGATAATTACGGTTATATTAAAGTCTGGAGTAATGACTTGTGAAATAGTTATAAGAAGTTCATTTCTTTCTTTCCTTTTTTTTTTTGATTAAATGTATAGTTTTTTAATTTTTTATCCCTTAAAATAAAATAAGAAAATGATTATCTTTTAGTTTAAATCAATATTTTTAACTAAACTATATGTGTTGTTATATATTATATAATTCTTAAAGATATTTTGAAAACCAAATTAAACCGAACATCTACAAAAGCTTCAAGCTTGAAATGTTTTTGTCTAACAATAACAACATGGCTATGTATGAAAAAGAAATAAAGAATATCTGATATTATTATTACTTTCTAATGTATAAACTATTGTTAAAGAAAGTAGTATCTTCTACTGTATCTAACTTGAATTATCAAATAAAAAAGAAAAAAAAAAAGCAAAATATAAGTATTTTGACACTAAGAAAACTGTATCAACAGATGTTTTCAATTTGAAAAGACATAATGAAAAGACACATCAAGAAGATAGTGTTTACTTTGCGATAAGTTCAAGTGCCTATCACTGACCCCCATCAGACTTATATAATCCGTCAATATTACATCCCAGTCATTAAACAGGTAAAAATAAGGAACAAAATATAATTTCGTTAAAACAACAATGACTGTTTTGAGTTTGGAGAGTAAAATAAACTGGAGTTTCCACATCATTATTTACATATTTGCAAGGATTTAGATATCCCACATTTATTTCTTTTCCTTTTTCTCTTTCTTTTGTGATCTTGCCGATCAAACTAAAACAAGGAAGCAAAATAACAGATTACTCTTTTTCAATTTTCACCTAAATAGGTAAAACCAGTAAGCTGCACTTATTTCCAAAAGAGGAAAATAAATGAGATCTGAGCTTCGTATGGGAAACTTTTTCGTAATGGCAGGAAATAGATGAGATAAAATATGTTATTTATTATTCTTTGATATCGGATTTTTCACGTAGTCCATTAAACCAGCATTTCTTTTATATTATTCTTTTTGTCTTTGTTTCTTTTACTTTGAAATCATGAAAATCGAATACTGTCTGGAGGGATTATACATAAAGACCACAATTGTTAATCTCCTATTGAATGTCAACGTAATCGAAAAAACAACCCATCAGTTTTTCTCTTTTTTGCCCCCTTCCCCCCCAAGATAATATTAGAGAGAATCTTCTCAATTATATACCATATTAGAAAAGTCATTTCATATCAATCTAACTCGTAGTTTTTTTTCTTTTATCAATAAACATAGCAGACACAAATAGGATTGTACACCACATGCCATGCTTAGTGATTATAGCACACTGATAGAGTTTAATAAAAAACCAGTGAGTGATGATATGGTCCGATATCTAGTGAATTTAACATCAAAGCTGATAAAAATACCAACCAATAAAGCATGTAATACATCAACACCCAATTTATCTACTTTTATCAAAAGATTGATCGTGCAATCCAATGTTCACACCTCAACATTAATGGCTACTGCTGTTTATTTAGCTAGATTAAAGAATATCATTGCTAAAGATGTTTATGGAATGGAAACTACGAGACATAGAATATTTCTTGGTTGTCTAATCTTAGTATCTAAAACTTTGAATGATACCTCACCAAAGAATAAATATTGGGCAGAATATACCGGAGGTCTCTTAAATATACAAGAGGTTAATACTATCGAAAGAGAATTATTGAAATATTTCAAATGGGATATTAGGATCGAGACCAATGATTTGTTAAAATCTTTGAAACCATTACTCGATAAACATAAAATTGAAATGATGAAAGAGAAGGAAAAGACCAATCTATTGTATTTTAACGCACCTTTAGCTGTTAGTCCTCGTAAAAAACCATTTTATGTGAACAACAATTTGTCTGAAGAGATAAAACATAAAAGGAGATCTACCTCTCAAGTATCAATACCATCTATATCATCGAATAGTATAAAGAGCAGTTTTGGTAACGCGGATCTAATATTTGAGAGAGAGGAGCTATCAAACCCTTATACTATACCACTAACAGAATCCTTTACAATAGAATCATCCAGAAATAATGATTCAATAACAATATCGAATAAAGGACAACCTAATTGGCCCATAAGATTTAGAAAATCAAATTATTTGAAAACTGATAAATTTGTAAAATTCAAAAACAGTCTACTGAAGAAGACATAAATGAATTCTAACAAGCATAACAAAAACGTCATTATAAAAATATGTAACTCTTCATTAATACATTAGCATTAATAATATTCTAATAAAAAAATTATAAAAAAACCATTCCGTATAATACATACTCATATATATATAAAACAGTATCAATTCATTGATTCAATTTTTCTAACAACTTAGCATGTAACTTACCTGTCTTTTCAAAATCTGTCTCTTGCGCAGGCCAACCAACAATTAGGCCGGTTTCTTTATCTCTCTTTGGAATCAAATGAAAATGAACATGATTAACTTCTTGATGAGCAATCTTACCATTGTTTTGTAGAACATTGTAACCTGGTACATCACCGTCAATATCTAAATCAAGCAATTTTACTAACCTCTTGGTAACAGGTAAAATATCAGCAAGATATTCATCTGGAATGTTATGTAATTTGGCACCATGATACTTTGGAATAACTAAAATATGTCCTTCTGCAGTTGGTTGAATGTCCAAGAAAGAGTAAGAGTGAGCAGTTTCAATCAATTTAAATGATGGGATTTCCTCTATATTTTAAAGAAAGATAGAAATAAAAATTAGATATATAAAAAAAAGTTAAAGAATTGACTGTTAGTATTCAATACAAAACGTCAAAGTGAAAGTAAAAAAAAAAAGCAATTCTAGAATTGTTGACATAAAAGCATACTTTTAAGAATCTTGCAAAAGATGCATGCAGCATCATGGACAGCAGCAGTAGGAATAGACATTAGTATTATATTCTTCTCGTATATGTTATTTTGTCACTTATTATCTGGAAAGATAGCAAAAGTTGAGAAGATTTAATATCAATCTATTATGTGTAAGTGTAAGTCTAGTAGTTACACCATATATATTTAAGGAAAATAAAAAAAACAGAGCTTTTTTAAAATCTAGTTCTGTTTGCATTGCACAATCTGCAATAAAAGTGTATGTTCCGAGCAACTTATGTTATCATTCAAAACGAACATTATGAACTTATTAAAGGTGAATGAATTAATGGGATGATTGTTATAGATGAACCGAGATATTTCATGGATATAATAAACAGAAATTAAGAGACGGAATGATTAAAAAGATATCTCCAAGAAAAAGTAAATAACAAGAGATATAATTAGATGTTGAAGAATGTATATGTTAGGATAGCTGTTGTTATTTAATTTGCATGGACCAAGAGTCTTACATATGATGCTAATCTATGTACGCTTCTTAAAAAGTCATGCATATAATTAAGAGTTTCGCCATGCTTCTGACCTGTTTTAACTAGTAAAAAAATGTATATTAGGGCTTAGTTAATAAATTAAATGTGTTTGATATATTTTTTTACCATCAAAATGCCAATAAAATAAATGTATAAATAACAGCAGTTATTGTAACGATAAAAAAAATTGTTATTTCTGAAACAACGTCTCTGATAGAAAGTAAATATATGACTGTATACCTTATACTGTATTCCTGGATAATTCCAGATTGGAATGTTGCTAGTTATTTTGTTAAATTGTCTTAAAGTTACCAATACATGTGACCATGCTCCATCTCTAAATCAGGGAAAAGGGGAAGTGGAAATTTCATTAATAATTGTCCAAAAGTGTTCAAACACAAATGTTAAACAGGAGGGGGGGATTGATACAAATTGGGTAAATACAACTTTCTGTTTAAACGGTTGGTTGATCAATGCGTTGCAGTACCATTGTACTTCCTTTCATTGCTCAATAGTTGTGCAAAAAAGGATCAAACACATCAGCAAAGACTTAGTACCAATTAGTAAACGAAGGTTTTACACCCCTAATCAATCAGTTCTGTTGAGTTACTAAGAATACAATATTACAGGTTATCAACTTTTCAAAAAAGGAATGAATTCTAGATACTCAATATTAATTTTCTTTTGATTTAAATAAAAATGAAATTGATGAAATTACAGAGTTAGGCTTGCAAAATAAACAACAAGGATTGTATTTAAATAGATAATATTATAAGTTTAATGAGGAGTCTCATGTGAAACTATGAAATGAAAAATATTATCGTAGTAAGAATAAAATTAACATCACTTGCAAACATTTAATAGATTTAATTGCTTTCACAAATATACATACATAGTCATATACACATACAATACTGATAATTAATGGTAGAAGAAATGTAAAAACAAACAAAAAAGAAAATAATACAATATACTATTATTTCTTCAAATATATCTCTCATTAATCATCTGTTATGTCTAAATCAAGATATTTCACTATATGGGGGTGGTGCAATCTGTTTATTTGAACAAGCATCCCCATTTTGAGACTCTTGGTTTGGTGGTATTTCACTAATCATGGATACGTTATTTGAACTTTTGTTAGAACTAATTAAAGGTGCTTGCATAGTTTCATATGAACCATATCCTCTTGAATTATTCCTATCATTTCTTTCAATATCAGCTATGCCTTGTTGAATAACATACACATATTCAGTCTGTCTTCGTAAGGGACTTGTAATTGTTATATAATAAAAAGCATGCACTAATCCAGGAAAAAATCCTAACATAGTTAATAAAATATTCAATAATAAATCTGAGGAGCAGAATCCTGATCTTAATAGGACTGCAATAGGAGGAAAAATTACTGCAACAATATATAGAATACAGTCTGACATGGAACAGATAACGCAACACATTTGACACTTTTTTTTTCTTTCTACCCTTATTAGAATTCTTAATAAAAATGTTATATATATATGAAAAAATTATAAAGTATGTAGTCTAAGGCTTCTCTGGTAATTTAATTAGTCAATAATACAAAACACAAGGACATAGCTTTAGTTTCAATATACCCTCTTTTGTCTTTTTATTCACAAAGGGGGCGTTTTACTATTTTTTTTTCCTATATCTTATTTTCTTTAGTTCCTAATGTGTTCCTATAAAGATCATTGAAAAATTGCTGATTTGTATTTGCCATGACAAAAAAATATTACAAACGCATGCGATTCAATACGGACAATATAGTCATAAAGTTATTCCCATATTATGCAATATATTGTTGTAAATAATAATGATTGGTATGTATCAGTGAAAATAATGAATTTAGTCATTTGGATAATGATTGGAGAAAAATATTAATAATAAATACTTGATTTATATATGCAGTGATTGTACAGGCATTATTATTCATATCATTTACAGTAAAAAGTCAAATGTTATATAAAATTTCTCGAGTTAATAGATTATAGAAAACTACATGATAAATACTCGTTCTTTTTGAACTTTTTGTTTTATTATCGGTTGATTTTTGATAATAATTGCTGTGCCTTCTTTCAACTATATATATATAGATACTGTTAATTGCAAAAGAAACACAAAAACGTTATTTATTAGAAAAATATGAATTAGACATTTTCAATTGTCATATATATATATATATCTATATAAGTATATATACTCTTTTTTTTTGGATAAACAATTACTTACAACCGTCGCTATTGTACCAAGCATTAAAGATAGAAAATTACCACGAAAAAAACAGTACCTCTTCAATCTAAAATAGAATAAATTATTTTGATAATCCACAAAATGTTATGCTTCATTATTGACAACTAAATGAAACAAAAAAAATTACATACTTATTAGCAACTTATCTTAACTATTTTTAAGACTAAATACAAAAGAAGTTTTAAAATAAGCTCTGGATTTGAATTTTTTTTTATTCTGAACAAACAGTTAATAATGCTTGTTTCCCCTAGTATTTTTGTAAGTAAGAGTCGATTGAAATAAAAATGGTAATCTATTTTTATGTATATCATTTTACCCATAATTCTTCACAGAGAACTTTTATAACTTGTAATTGAAGGTATATATGACTTAAATTTTTTCCTAATGCTTGGGAGCATAAGTTATTAAAACAATACGTTTTTCCTAATAGGCTAATTTAACTATCGATTTTAAAGACCTTATTAAAAAAGGCAACAGGACTAATTATGCTATTTTTCTGTTAAATGACTTATTATGGAAAACCAATCGCACATCTACATATGTCTATGATTACCTTAACAATATATATAATAAAAGTAATAAATTTTGGATAGGAAAAATTTTACAAGAAGTTCTGATTGGAAATTATAAACAACATAGTATATATGTTTATAGTAACTGTGCTCGTCCTCTGGATAAATAATAGTAGTATACGTGTTTTTAGCGTCCGCAATCATATTATATGTTATTATTTTCTGTTATTAATTATGTTAATATGTAGAGTAATTTTCCCTCCATTTCTTATTCGGGAATTAACAATTATATAAATATAATAGAAAATACAATATAATGTATATATACTATTCATCCAGATTAGAAAATTAATAAGTAAACTTGTCTACTTATATATCTTTACCTTTCGACAATATGTCATAATATATTGATCCATTTTAGTTCTATTTGATCTTATCTCTGTAATATTGAATGGGCATGACAAACATTTTCCTCCTTTGATATATTTACTTGTTTCCTAAACAGTTAATATATCATTCCAGCAATTTGAATAAACAAACGATCACCGGATTAATATTGGTGACACATTATTGAAAAGTTTATTTAAGAGACATTTGAGCATTGAAAGATGGAACCAGAGATAATTACCAGCATTGGCATTCATATTCTATTTAATAGATTTTGTCCAGAGGAAGACGAACTAGATTACCAAAAATAATTAGAACTAATCTATTTATTGGTTGGAATCAACCAATTATATAATTTGTAAGTATTCATATATATAATTAATATCCATATTTTAATATATCAATTATGAAAATTTAATCCTAATACTACTCATAAGATATTTTGTTAAGCTCATATCATTGAATTTTTTTATATGTTTTATTTCTTGTATTTAAAAGTTCAAGTATTTCAAAAACCTATTGCATATTTAGCCTTGAGAGGATTTTGAATATTTTTCAATTATCTCACTCACGGTCTAGTATAAATATAAGCTTAATTGTGAAAAATATTATTTTTTTTATGTTTCTAAAATTTTATCAACTCTGCCATCTAATTCTATTCCACAATACGGGTCTGTTGTGGAATAGAATAGTTATAACCATCAAGATTACATAAGATCCTGAATGAATCTAGAACCAATTAGTGTATTAATAAGCCATACATGTGCTACAACATTAGATGCTGCATAATAAAAAGATTGGATTACATAAGATCTTGGCAAATCTAGAATTTACCTATTGTTTTATTAAGTCCCACGTGTATTACTAATCACCATGATTAGAGAATTGGGATGCAGTTCTAATCCAGTAGTGCACCTAAATTAATATAATAAATTTTAGGGTTTGAATCAGTCAAGTCATTAATGTAGTAATCTGAATAATCGATCGAGCTCCAGAAAACATATAAAAGGACAACGTTTTCAGGAGATAAAAGATCATCTTCCATAATCGTTTCTTGTAAATAATTTATATATTATGTATAAACAAAATAGAACAAGCAAGTAACAAGTTAAGTAACTTCGAATAAGTACATTAGCTCGATATAAGCCGCTTAATATATAAGACCGTTTTAGTAATTATACTATCGACTATAGTTGATTACTGTCTCGATTATTTGAATTACTATTAATATTATTTGCGCTTCCCTGGAATACACAAAGAACTTCACCATACCATACTACAACAGGGTCAATAGGTAGTTGGTTCCTTGGCCCAGTTGGTTAAGGCACCGTGCTAATAACGCGGGGATCAGCGGTTCGATCCCGCTAGGAACCATGTTTTTTTACCTTTGTAGTATAAGATTTTCTAATGAGAATGTGACAGATGAAAATTGTCATAGATGAAAACCCGATTGCGAGGGATATACTCTTCTAGACACTAAAATAGATAGATATAGCTTGATTGAATGTCTATATATGACATATAAACTATACTCTACATAAAGAGTAAACTAATATATACAGATATACAGATAAACATAGTTATATAAACATGAAAAACAAGAAAAACAGGAACGTCGTCATCGACTAAAGAGTTCACAAGATTGTTTATAGTGATATTGGGATTTCATATGTCATATATAGAGTATGAAATACGGTAAATCATTTTTGGTTGTTGTCCTCTAGATATGATACATTATTGTACTTTTTATATATGGAGTAATCTAGATATATGTATATACAGGTATGTACAACATTTATTGATGAAAAACAAGAGCACTATCGTCAATTAGAGGGTTTACAAGATTATTTATGATGACACCAAGACAACATTTGTCGTGATTATACTTCTGACTAGTGCTTTATGGAAATGCGAGTTATTGATATTATCCTTGAGTCTTCTTTTTTGAAAAGTTTAGATACAAACGTAGGAGTAAAAATAACAGAAAAGAAGAAGGATCATAACCGATGAGAAGAACAAAAAAGACAGGTAAGTGTAAATTATATACTGATTAGTCAGTAGTAATTATAATAGTTTGGTTATATTTTAAAATTACATTTGAAAATATAGAGAAGGTAGATATTTTATGTTTATTTATTTTAGTTATTATTGTTAATATTTTTTTAAATTCACTACCATCAGGAGCTCGTAGCAATAGAGTTATCGTGTACAGAACCCTCATATAATAACTTAATTTTCTATTACAGATGTGAATATATACATTTTACAACAAAATAATTTGATATAGTTATAAAATTTAAAGAATGCAGACAATACTGGCTAAAATAAATAGTCTGCATATAAAAATATGTATATTATTCTTAGCTTCTCTGTCTCTAAGATTATTTAGTCCTTATGACAGTAATTTTTCAAGATGATGCTATACTGCCCTAGGATATATGGTATAATGAAGCTCTTCTTGGATAATACTACATTGTAAATATATATATATATGGTTAGCATGTGCCGTAGTTACTACATTCTAAAAAATATCATTTAAAAGGAAGTGTTGATAACCATTACCTTATGTTAAGATGATAATATGTACGTGCTCCATATACTCAAAATTAATACTGAGTGTGTTGAGAATGAGCGCTCTTATTCATTAGATATATAGTAAACATTCTCAATATTATATTAAACAGATTTAGTATACAAAATTATAATAAAGTTCTTCGCTCTTTTTCTCTATATAAAACATAGAAATAATAATATACAAAGATTGTAAATAAGATAAAAATAATGTATGATGAAATCCTTGGCTTTATATGTGTTAACATTCAGCCATTTTCCTCTACGAACAGTAAGATATTTAATAAACAAACTCAACAACCTTTGGTGACCTCTCAATAATTATTACTCGACAATTTATCGTTTAGTGTCTGCTAAAATCTTATTGTTCTATCTATTTCATTATAGAACATTTTATTTCAACAAAGTATGACAAGCTAAATTAATTTAGTCTAATCTAAACGAACAAGTCTGGTTAATTACACTAAATACCTTATATTTATTTGTTTGCTCATGTCATGATCCTTTCCTACTAACGCTATTTTAGAAAACTATTAAAATATATGTTTTTTTTTTTAAGAAACAATATTCGGGAAATTTTCTAGGAAGAAGGGTTTGCGTACCAAATATTCAAAATTAAAATATTACAGTGAACTTATTTTACATAAAAGCCCAAACAACACACTGAACAAACAATTTATAGCAACCTTACAATATCACTAATATTTTAATATACATAGATCAAGTATTCTATGAAATATCGAATGTATTTTTGCATATGTAGATATAAGTTTGTATAGGTAAATAACAATCAATTTTCATTAAAACATAGCACCTTACCTAAGGTGTAATATGAACACCTTTGGAATTTATTCAAAAATCCCCCAAGAATATTTAAGCTGATATAATATGTATATTTTAATATATAAAGTCTCCATCACTAATACAAATTAGAGTATATATATAACATTAATAAGCGTTTCATTCATAATACTGAATATACTAGGATCAATATCCTTACATTTACAAAAATATGCAATCCATAATGCCTCTTCTTAACTGTACAACAGTTACATTACATCCACAGCCCTTAGTAAAAGTAAAACTACATTCCAATATTGTCTACTATACATCCACACTCTCTTTATACCGAATCTTCTTACCTTGAGATACCTGATTAACCAAAGCATCAATATTTATTTGTTTTATTTTTAACTTCCTTTCATGAAGTTGTTTATAAACATATTCTAATTCACCTTTTGAAATAAGTATTCTTAAAAGAATATTTAACGTTGTATATGCCCTCTCTTGGCTACTTTTTTCTATTAAATTAAACTCTTTCTCATATTGTGATCGTTTAGCCTTCGAGGAATTGGCCATTATAGTCTTTCTCCGTTGGACTGTTGTTAAATGCCGACTGACTTCAATTTGTGATGACTCAGTTAACTTATCGATATATTTAAAATAAAGTGGCGTTAACTGAGAAATCTCCTTTTTCAGTTCTGTCACAGGTTTATCATAGTAAATAGGAATTAACAGTAAATTTTGATATTGCGTATTCTTCAAGCTCTCTAATGGAGGCCCTTCCCCATCATTATAAAAAAAATCAACACATAAAGCATCTAACCATGTAAACACAATTTCCATTTCAATATTAGTCAGCGGCCTTCCATAACCCATAATATTTGAAGTATTCCCAATATTCCATAAAGCTTTCTTAGCCTGCGCTAATTTGTGTTTCGCAATACCCAGTTGGGGCAATAATAAAATATCAGCTGTTCTTAGTAATCTATTCCAAACTTTTAACATAACCATATAAAGTAACTCTTGTGTCAAAGACTGTGCAAGAATATTCAAATTTTCATTTAAATAATTAAACAATGGAATAACAGCAGAATATACATCGTTTTCTGTACTTTTTAAAATTCCATTAGAACCACAAACTTGCTTTAAACCTTCTTTAGAGAATGTATAATCAACAAAAGGTGTAAATTTATTTACTATTTGTTCAAGTATTTCATCTCTCGTTCTCGATAATATTCTGTAAGCTTTACCTATACCAAATAATGGATCTAACTTTTCATTTTCTAGAGTTATCTCAACATTTAACTCACCTTGTGTATCTAAACAAAGGGTTTTAGCAGTTGGCAGACCATCGTCTACAAACTCTTTAGAGTTTAGTGATAAAGTTACTTTTCCACAAAGCTCATTTTTTCTTACCAATTTGAACCTCCCAGGAAAGTGAAATACATTAAATACTAAAGTCACTGCACTATCTGTCCTTGCACGTAGATCAAATTCTTGATCCCAAATTGGATTATTTGAATTAGGATAAATAATAGTTTCCCCTATTGTTTTGTGCTTTTCACTATGAATTATTGATACTGAGCTGTTTGATAAACCATTACTACTATAACCTCTTATATTATTTGCGCTTTTTACTCTGATTGTATAAATATTTACTGATGTTTGTGTCGACACTGAGCTTTTCTTTTCTATTGAATCCTTGTTTATAACTTCAGACAGTTTACTAGCATCAATTTTTGTTTCTAATTTTTCTAGCAGAGTAATCATCATGTCAATATTGTTAAGTATAGTACAAACTATTCTCTTAAATTTGTATGCTTTGGGAACTGAATCTTCAGCTGACGCAAGAAGGGCATTCCTTATTGTATGAAGATTCCATTTATTTGATTGGTGAGTAGCTAATACTTCCTCTTCTTGATTTTGAAAAGACTGGTCAGAATCCACCGAACTTTCTTTCAAACTTTTTCGTATTATATCAACAACGGTTATGCAGTATTGATAAATACCATTGGAAAATGCTTGCAACAATAATGCAATACTAATTGCATATGTATAATCATAGTTCCAATCAAAATTCTGCAACAAATTTAACGATTCATTTACCATTTTGAAAATATCAAGAACTGAAGAACTGTAAAAAATATCACCATTTAAAGGTTCCCATTTTTCTACCTTTAGTGCATTGATACACGTTTTACTTATTTCTTTAGAAATATTCTTTGAAAATTTAATTAAATATTTACTAAATGTAGATTCTAAATTGGACAAATTATTTTCCATGGTATTTACTTGTTGAGAGATATTTCTTATTTCCTTTAAAACTGAATATAACTCTAGTGCATCAACCGGTGAAATAACAGTATTTTTCGATTTTGATGACTTTTGAATTTGTTCAATCATTAAAGGTGTATCTATAGATACTGCAGACGTTAACATTTTTGCACATTCAGTGGCAATGTTAATCTTATCCAATAGGGGTTTTGTATACTTTTTCTGAATTAACGAAATTTCTTTAATTATTAACTCACAAATATTTTGGAAGTCTTTAGTAGTAAAAGTACCATCTTTTGGCAAAGTCTTTAAAAGACCATAGTAATATTCTTCACTGGTTTTAAAAATTGTATTCTTAAATATCTTGAGATATCCAGCGTCAAGAGAAGATCTTGAACTGTCATAAATATATCTATAATAAAATACTAATACAGACGAAAATTTTGGTTTAGTTTTTGCATATAATCCAGATAATAAATTATCGATTGTTTTAAAACATTTATTAGCAGTTATCTTAATATTGTTTTCCCATAGCTTAATATCTGATGCATTCCAATCATTAAAATCTATATCCCTTTCTTGCACCTTTAAAATCTTATTTTCAATTATACTAAACATGCTTTCCATTAAAGGAATATTAATTTCTTCATATTTAAGATTATTCTGGTTAATTGCAGCAAACAATAATGCAGATAAAGTTGATGGATAATTTTGTAACCAATATTTAGCAATTTTGAAAATAAAAAAAGATGCAGATTGGGAAAAACTCAAACAGTTTATTCCACTAGTTGATTCCAATCTCAAAACCAAGCTAAATAAAGCCTGAAGTAACACCCTCGGATTCGGTGGTACTATTACATTTTCCCTCTTAGAAGAATCGGAAGCCCTTCTGATAGTTCCAAATTTTAATAAAAGTTCATCAATAGAATGCAGTTGTTGTGATTGCCATCTTTCATAACTTTGTTTCTGCAAAAAATCATTCTCAGAGAAAAATCCTGTACCATTTTTTAAATTACGTTGTATAGTTGTATAATCTTTATAGATATTAAAATTTGAAGCTTCTGGAATTAATTTGATGATATCCTGTTGAACCACTAGTTTATCCATAGCAAAAAGTTTACAAAAATAATCTGAATATGGTATCTCATCAATTACAAAAGTTGGTTTTCTTTGACTGTATTTAACTTCTTGATTCAGAATTTTTGATTGAGAATCCACTGGTAATGAACTCACTCTACTTTGACCAAATACTACACTATGTCTCTTCATCTGCATTTTGGATAGTTTCATTGTATTTTTATACTCTTCTAATTTTTTGATATACTCTGTTGAACTACTTTGGGGTAATAATTTAATTATGAGATCAACAAAGCTAGATATTTGTTTGTACAATTCTTCGCGAGTATTTTCAATTGGTAACTTTTTTAATTCATTATTAGCTGCTTTAGTGAAATATACTATTAAATCTTCAACATTGCTCATATGAGTTAAAGTCGACTCCATTAAACTGTCCATAAATAAATCATTATTTAATTTCAAAAGACATCTTCTAAAGATTGAATTATCTACCTTTTTCCGGTTAATAGTAACATCATATAAATAATTCTTCAATGATTGCTTCAATATTTCTGTCAGCCTTGATTCATCGTCATCAATTAAAGTATTTTGTTGGACTGACATTAAGGCTATAACAGAATTACTATTTTGTGAGGTATCACTTTCATATGTGGAGGAAAGTGTCGCTATTTGTTTAAATTTTGGCTGATTAATATATTCTAAAATCAATATTTTTAGCACATACTGATATAAGTTATTGATAAATTTTGATGATGAATTTGAGTTTATATATACATTATTTTGACCATATTCCATTATTAGATTTTTCCTAAAATTTTAGATGAGCGGGCATAATCAAAATATTAATTGGTTAGATATACAAAGATACAATGTATATATACAGCAATTGATCTTTTCTGTCAGTATATACATACATGTCCACATTGAGTCTTTACTTATATGATGCAACCATTTTTAAACATTTTAATTTATCACATTAATTTTTCACTTTTCGCACATTTTTGATTTACATTAAAGATCTTGAATTTTTCAATTTTTTGTATTTCCGTGACACACATTCTTTTCAATACCTCTGTATGAAACCAAACCCTCTTCTATTTTTAAATGTAAGAGAAAGAGCCAAAACCATGTTGAGTTAGTTTAAAAAATACTTGGACGTTAAGTAAACTAACCGGCAAAATCAATAACTTTTGTCATCTTATTAGACTCATCCGTAACGTAACAACATAAGAACAATGCATGCTGTTTTGGTATAAATACAAGAATTGAATTAGCCTCATAGACGCAGCAGTTCAACAGAAAACTTCTTGAATACTTGTTTTTGCTATTTATTTTCTTTTTTTTTCATTCTACTCGTCCTTCCAAGAAGCCATATATCGGAAAGTATGTAATACACTGATAACTGCCATACCTTCCAATATCACTAGTAACTAATATTCATTCATTGTCCCCATACAACCTAATTTTTTTAGATTCTTATTTCTCCACAGAATCCTCTTCAACCTTTGTAGCACCTTGTTGTTCATCACTACCATTAATTATTACCACTTGAACATCTTTTTGTACAACACCATAACGGTATTTAAGTAATCTTTCAATTGGTATTTTCCTTAACCTAGAAAAGGTAAAATGATTTCCAAATATTGGTACTAACTTTTCATCGCATTCTATCACATCTGAATAATTTGGATCCTTTGATTTTAATTGATGTTGTTCTATATATTCTCTAATTTTTTTAATAATTTCAAATCTTGTGCCTTGTTTTAACCCTGTTATGGCAAATATTAAATCATTTGTCTCATAAACTGTTTTATTAAAACGAATATTGTTACTACTTTTCTTAATTAACCCCTTATAAACATAATTTCTGGCACGTTTCGTCTCCTTAATAGCAACTTGTTGAAGAGAATCTACCTCAGCCTTATCCATTTTTTTAATTTTAATACTAGTTAAATCAGTAGGAACTATTATTTCTGAGAGTAATTGTTCATCACTACTAACCTTTTTGTCCTTATTATCACCATCGACATCCGGATCTACCTGTGTATTTTTATCAACATGATATTTTGCTTCAATATAGTTTCCTTTCAAATTTCTTAAAAAATTTACCTCTCTTATTTGCATATGTTCTCTTTTAATTTTAACAATCCATAGTTGTTTGAATTGCTCCCATCGAAATTTTATAAATTTATATATTACTTGTTTATAACTATACAAATCAATCCCAAAAATTTCTCTTAACAAATAAAGAACTTTTCTTGTATTTATTGGTTTATCCAAATCCGATTTCATCCCTTGAAAGATAGAATCTATCATAGGTACAAGTTCCTCAAAATTATCATCACCAAGGCCTGCCATTAGAATAACTTTTTCATACTTCTCGTCTCTTTTCGTGTACACTATACTCTCGGAGATGTAGCAACAACCAATGGCATACAAATCTCTCTATTCCTCTATGTATGCTTAAGAGCTATGCTTTTTGCCAATTCAAAAAAAAAAAAGGAAAGTAAGTATTTAATGCTTTTCAAACTTTATCTTTTGCATATACTATAAGTTCTACAGTTCCTATTTTTAAGAATAAATTAGAGACACTCTCCCCCTCGATATTTCACATCTAAGGTTATTATTATAAGAACAACATCGAATAAATACTTTTGCAACTCTTTACACAAGTGCGTACCATCACCTTTAGATGTATAATTATTACAATATACATACACAGTTTGGAAAATGCTACTAGAACATGAACCAATAGACAAGTAAAAAACATAACAAGATCAAAAAAAAATACACTTCATAATAGGGGAAAATGCTTAAAAAATAATTTCAACTACTTAATATGAATGAAGACAGAATGAAACTACTAGTATGACTAATGCAAAAATACCCCTAACAATGAATTTAATATTATTTTCTACTATTATTATTTGCACGAAGATGTCAACATAGTTGATATGAAAAACAAAAAAAAAATTGAGTAGTATATGATCAGTTAATTAATATTATTAAAAAAGAAATACTCTTAACTATTTATTAACTTAAACAATTTAGTATCTTCTTTGTGGTCTTTGGTTTTGAGATCTGTCTTGGATGTAAGTACCTGGAACAATGTGTTCTGGTAAATGCAAGTAATCTCTTAGGTATTCAACACCTTCTTCAGTTAAGGTGTAGTAATAATATTGCCATGAGAATTGAGTCTTGACGTAACCCTTGGAAGTCAAAGATTGCAAAGCCTTGATAACATATAAGTTTTTGGTGTCAATTTCTTCGTGTTTGGCTTGGTTGAAATCCTTCTTAGCGACAACAACACCTTCTATTTAAATATTAAAAAAGACATGAGAAAAATTTATAAGGCATAACGAAAGCATGGAAAAACACATAGCAAACGTGCACACAGATATCAGTCCTCTGTTAGTAAAAATATTCGTACTCACTTATAATAGATAGTACAATCTATATTATGGTCAGGAAAAGGTCAGGTTACTAATGTCTATTCCCTAATCAATGAAATAGGCGATCGTTGAAAATGCTCAAATTTATCTTTCTACTATTTTTGACAAAATATTTTTCCTGAAATAATATCTAAACAGTCAACAATATTTCAATATAATAATCATTCAACGAATTTGTATTAAGTCATCTACCTAGCGGTTCCAGTTTTATCAATATATGGATCAACTGATGGCGATGTAATCATTTTTCTAGATTATGCTAAATATATTTATTTTTTCTCTGATTATTTCAACAGAACCATATACTTTTCACTACTTCTCCATCAAAGTATCAATGCTCTTACATACCTTGGAATAAGTATCTGTGGATCTTAGTTCTTTCTTCCTTTGGCATCAACATCTTGAACTCGTTGTATTTACTGTACTTGGCTTTCTTTTAGCTTGAGATCTACCACAACCATACACTACCACACTGAATTGCTATATACCAATTTTATGTATATGAAATACCACCCTACACAGTGATTAATCACTATTTGCTAGTAACAATAGCTGTAAACTACTCTGCCCGTACGTTTCACCAAGTTATTGAGAGTTTACTGATACTCCTTTGGTCCCCTTTCCTCTTCCAATGGTGAAATGAACAATATGAACAGGTCTCTCCTGCCAATCGAGTTTACTCTCCAGCACTGGGCTCAGAATTTGCTTTACGGAATTCGCATAGGAACTGATCCGTAGATTGTCCTACCCCCTTCCTGCAGAAGTGACTTCATGGTAGATTGGTTAACTCTACTACTACTAGACAATCTTAACGGCTGAACACTTGGAATAGCCACTACGGAGACAGAAACCTTTCCTTCTGGTTCGAAAAAAACAAACAGGAAATTTCTTTTCTGCGTGATACGGAAAAAAATGAAACTAATCGAAAATAACATTTTGCTATTTCCTAAAAGGGAATAATTATTTTTAAATTATTTCCATTAAAAAATTATATTTTGGGTGTCCTGATGTTATCAATTCAAAAACGTCGAAAATAAAGGTGTCAAGATTTTGCCTTATAGTTGTTTTAGGAAAAGCAGGAATAAAGTTAAATCTTGAACCGATTAATTATATTAAAATAAAGTAAATAAATGATTCACCATGTGCCATTTCATTCGGTCTCACAAAACATACATTAAAGCTTAAAGATTTGTTTAAGACCCCCCTTTTAGAGGCATATCAATAAAGAATAACTGGTTTATTCTGTTATTGCTATTGGTCGTTTCTTTTTTTTCAATAAATGATGTTAGTATGGAAGAAAATAATGAAGATATAAATATTAATAACAGGATACATTTTAATGAAATAAATAGATCATATCATGATTCATTTATTGAAAAACTCACTGCCGTTAGATATACACTAATAAATCTACAAAAAAATATATGTAACTATAAAATATTGAATATAACCCTCTTACATTGGATTCTATTACTCCTTTGGGTTTCAATTCTAATATATTTTACAACAATTTATAGGACATTTTATAACAAAAATAAATTATTTGCAACCATGTGTACAAACATTCTATTATTTGGGTTGTCTGATATTTTAGCGCAATGTATTTCATGCTTTTTTATGAGTTCCATTGACCCAATTCCTCAGTTGATTGATAACGCAAACTCACATATTATTCATAGTGTACTATACCGAAATACTAGTGAGAATATAGAAAATGATATTGAAAGTGACGATTATTCTGTCTTTAATGATTATGGCCTTACACCTGTCACATCTTATGACACAAATGTTTCCACTGATATCAATAATATATTTAATTTAGAAAATACACTTAGAAATGAGGAAAGTTACACTATATTTAATATATGGAGATGGATATGCTTTATGGGATGGGGCGCATTTATTTCAAACTTCCAAGTGCCTTGGTACAGGCTTCTTAATTTTTTTTTCACTACTGATCCAACATTAATCCAAACTTTTGAAAGAGTTCTTTGTGACCAGCTGGTATACTCACCTATTTTTCTTTTCCTGTTCTTTACTTATTCTAATTATGTGATAGAAGGTGGAAATGATAGCACTTTAAGAATCAAAATTCAAAGAATATATTTTTCTACTTTGGGTTGTAATCTTATAGTGTGGCCAATTGCACAGATCATCAATTTTTCCATTGTACCAAAACACCTTCAAGTTCCTTTCAGTTCATCTGTCGGAGTCTTATGGAATTGTTTCTTGTCAATGAGAAATTCATCAAATTCCATATGAACCAGTATCCAAAGGACGAAACAAATTAACGGGCTATAACATCTCAAAAATAACAACAACCTTTTACATATATATCTGTTACCTAATAGTTAATTATACAGTATACATATCACAATAATTTTTTAATATATTCTTATATTTTTTGCTACTCTGTTTTTTCTTGAAATAAGGTTTGATCGCATTAGGGAAATACAATTGAACCAAATAATTTAATATTATCCAAAAACAAATGAACATTTTAAAACCAAAAGTAATTTCTGTCAGTTGGAATAACTTGCCTATTAAAGAATTTACATTAACAAACATTAATATCACACTTACCAGAATAGAAAGTATAATATCAAAGATAAAACCAAAATTATGACTCATTGGCTCCCTATATGGTGGCCCAACTGACAGAATAACAGCTGTCAAAATATATTGAAAATTCGCTATAAAAAATAATATAGTGTTGTCAGTAGATTGCACTACATCATCACCACCAACAGTTGGCTTAATATACCAATCTCTTGTTTGAACGTATAACCATGGAATTAGTTGGAATAAGAAAATAATGGCAAAACTTAAAAATAATGGAATCAAAATCTTTTGTGACACTAGATTAGCAGAGGGTCTTTTTGAGCTCAATTTGTCATATGGTTTAGACCATGACATGAAAATTGCAATTGGGACAATAAGACATAAATCAATGTACAGAAATTGGAAATCACCCAAGTTAGACCCTCTACTGTACAAAATGGAAACTGTTATAAATTGAATGGCGGAATATAAACTCATATATTGGAAACATGCAAATGAGGTGACCAGTGATGACCTACCTTCTTTAATCACATCAAGAACGCAACTAATATCAAATATTTTTGAAGTAAAAGGAGCAGCTACTGAGGCTTCTGCTTCAGACAAAGAGATACCAATATCTGCAGCTTTTAGCGCACCACAATCGTTTGCACCATCCCCACAAAACCCTACTGTATAATCTAAACCTTGCAAACGTTCCATTAATTCATGTTTTTCATCTGGGGACATTCTTGCATAAATAGATGTTTTCAATAATATCTCATTAATATATTCCTCAGGTATATTATTCTCATTTGAAAATAATATTCGAAATACTTCACCAGTTACTGCAATAGTATAATCTTGATCATAATCAATAGGCTGTAATGTTATGGTGTCTAGTGTCTTTTCAAAATCGTCAACATTACGCCAAACTAAAAATTCATCATTAGGATCATTTAAATAGGGGACATAGACATTACTTGAAGTTACTAAGCCAGATTCTCTACCAACCGATATTGCTGTTAAAACATTATCACCGGTACACATTACAGTTTTAATAGAGGCATCTTGTAAAACTTTTAATGTAGGAGCTGTTGTAGCTTTCAATCTATTTTCAAATATAATAAAGCCCAAAAATTCCATATTGTTTTCAATATCTTCTCTAGCAACCTTCTGAGAGTACAACCATGTATGTTTTGGTAAAATCTTACCTGCACACGCAATAACTCTATGCCCAGAATGTGTATAATAATGTAAAATTTCATCGAAGTTAGAAGGTAAGGTTGCCTTGTTACAGATTTGAGCAATGACCTCAGGAGCACCTTTGGTAAAAGCCCAGTACAACTCATCACCATTTGGTTTCACAATAACACTCATTCTTCTCAATTCAGATACAAATTCAAAACTCCTTACTATCCCTAAATAATTATGGGCATTAGCCTTCGAAAATTTATTTGACTTTATATTTGTATCTGACGGATGGACTACTGCAGGTATTATATCGACGTTATCAGGAAATATAGATTTATTTGGATCATTTTTACTCAAATCATCATGCGTTTGATACTCAAATTCTTCACTATAATCCCAACCGGTAAACTGAAACATCTTGTGATCCAAGGGGTCACCAATCAATTCATTATCAACTAAGTTTAGTGAATGACAAGTCAACAATGCCATTAAAAAGTTTTTGTTTTTAACATCTAATGGAGAGGTGCAGTCATCTAAGGAATCCTTACTAAAGACATCATTTACATTCTGTTTCAATTCGCCAAATCTAAATAAATTATGTTCAGCAGGCTCCGATATTTGTACTCCCAAAACATCTAAGCCATCTTCGGTCAGAGTGCCTGTTTTATCAAAACACATTAAATCAACTTTCCCACCGACATTAACTCTTGTTGGGGCAATACAGAATATACCTTTCTTTTTAAGTCTGTTTAGAGAAAAACTAGTACCAATAGTCAAAGTTGCAGGTAAAGCTGGTGGAACCACAATAGTAATGATATCGAGTGCTCTCAAAATCATAACTCTTTTATCTAATCCTAATTCAATGAATTGAATACAACTTACTAAAAACCCAAGCAACGCAATTATTGTCATAACACCAATATATTTAAACGAATCTTTATAAAATTTAAACCCGGTTGGTTTTGGGAAAACCATGGAACGAATTAGAGAACCCTTTGTAGTTGAAAACCCTGTTCTGATGACCATTGCTAATGCTGCAGACTGATCTGGTGGAACTTTAACTCTAATGATCGTAGTACCATTAAAAAGAAATGACTTAGAGACAAAACTAGAAATCTGAGTATTTTCAAAATCTTCCATTAATTGGTACATAGTATCCTCTGTAGCAGGTATTTTAGAGATAGGAACAGATTCACCAGTCAACATAGACTCATTAACAATACAATCACCAGTAATTAATATAGAATCACATGGAAGAATATTTAAATTTGGATCTGAGATTTCATAAATATCACCAGGAACTAATTCACTAGAATTCACATTTGTCCAAAACTCATCCCTTAATACACGAACATCACATGAAAATTGTGACATATCTGCGAGATTCTTGGATGTTTTTTTGGTTTCAACCAAAGTCTCCATAATTGACATTATAGATATCAGGAAAATGCATGAAGCATAATAATAATATTCGTCTAAACTCCACAATATAATTGAAAAGATTTGAAATACGTAAAATGGATGTAGTACTTCGTTAAATAGAATCTCCGATGTTGTTTTTACCTTCAAGTTAATTTGATTTTTATCAAAAGCAAGTATTCTATCTTCTTGAACTAGACTTGGTAGGCCTTTAACAACTGAAGGTAGATGTAGCCAATCAGGATCAACCCAATTAGTGTTAGTTTTGAAAATATCTTCTACTGGAGAATAAATAAATTTAATATATCTATATTGGAAAGATATTAAAATTGGAATATTCGGATTGGGATCTGTTGTATGATGATGACGTGTTCCAATAGTTGAGTGGTTTGAAGTATCTAAAAAAGTTTCTTTTGTAATATGCAAAAGTGTACTTAAAGGTCTATTGTACCATTCTCTCTTAACATATTCTATTGAAAATTCACCAAATTCATTTTCAATAACAACCCATTCAGCTTTCCCTAATGGACATTTTACACCAATACATTTAACCTTTTTTGCAGGTAACCATCTCATTAATAAAGAAAAAAGCCCTATAGTTAAAATACAAAATATGTTGTATAAAAACACTTTTTTTGCGGAAGTTCGATATCCACCTATACCAATCACAATATCTTCTTCAGTAATATAAAACCTTTGAATAATCTGTTCTGGAGAAGAATTTGGATAAAATTTTTCATGATAGATAGGCTTTAAAAGTTCGTTCTGATACGTTCCCTTTTTATAATGACTATGAATATCATCGTTAACATTGTTGTTACCTTCTTCATTCTCTTGAGCATTTAAACTCGATGTTGATATAGATGTAGAGTCCATTGACGAAGTATTATCCAATATTTCATCTTCATCTTCCTCCAATTCAATAGGAATTCTTTCAGTAACACTATATCGAGATAAACTGGTGGAGGAATCAATAGAATTGGCACTATACACTTGAGATAGGTCATGTAAATGTTGTTGGAGTTGGTTTTGTCTAGCTAAAGACTCTGCTCTTGACAGAGGATGCCCTATATAACTGCCCGTAGTTCCGTAAGAACTACTGCCACTCCTAGATATAGATGATCTTCTGGAAAAGCTGTGTATAGATGATCTTTTAGATGGAATATCAGACCCGTAGATCCTTTGTTGTTCATATGATGGTTTTAAATCCCACTGGATGTCATAATCTGTGTTTTCTAAAGTTGCCGTCCCTTCAGCATCATGAATTTCTTCATTAGTAAAGAATCTAAAACTTTGTCTCCTTGATGATAAATTAGAGGAAGATGAAGAACGTTGTACACTAGGAGAACGCTCCATCAACGGTTGAGTATCTGCTACTGATGATCGTCTTCTTTGTTGTTGAGGCGTAAACCGAGAATTCAAAGACGATGAAAGAAACCCACTTGACTGAATAGAATGAGGATGATGAAAGGATACAAGAGAACTTGGAACTGCTTCAGGCCCCGTCCCAGAAAATGGCTCACCTGTATCTTGATCCAAGGTTAATCCCGAAGTCAAAGTAGCAGCAGTTGAGTCTGTCCAATTCGATGAAAATGACTGCCGTCTAGACCTTTGTCTTCCATCATACCTAGCCGAAGAATATAAAGATGGATCATGTTCAGATGATGTCATTTCACCCTAATGAAATATATTAATGTGACCTGTCCGTATAAATGTAACCAGCAAATATATATATACGTGTGTGTGTGTGTGTATACGTGTCCGTATAAGTATGTATGTCTGTGTGTTTTTAAGTGTATAAACATTCAGCTAATGAATTCATGTAATCTCTACATTTATCCATTCGGAATAATTAATACTTACCGCTTAATTATTCTCCGCACTATTTTTCTTCCCTCCCCCCGTTCCTTTAAACTAAATTATTCACCATTATGTCTAATGTGTTTCAAAACAGTTATTAAATGAGTGAAATGAAAAAAAAAAATACAGAGAAGATTATAGCTATTTTGTGGTGTACTACATGTCTGTCTAGCAAGGGAATAGATAATTCCATTTAAATGCAGTGTGTTATATATTTATTTAAAATGCATAAATAAAGAGATAAAATTGATAACCATCACGAATGAATGAATACTAAAATGATCAAAAAAACATATTTGAATTCAAGAAACAGACTGACTAATTGCGTTTATTTATAAATAGGAACATATAGGTTATGATAAGTATATATGTATTCCTGTTCATTTACAAAGACTCAGATACATTTTTTAATTCTTTTAATTTGGATTCAAATTGATCATAGGCAATCATACTTTTATGTCCCTCGTATCTTATTACCTGAACAAAATATTTATCATAATTTTCGAATATCTCGGCTGGAGAAGCTAACACATCGGCCTTCTCGATCAAATTAATGAATGTATCTCTTTTATCCCATCTTTGCTCTACCATAACATCAGGTAAGAATGTGGCGCTCAACAATTTACCGTGTTTAAAAGGATAACGAAATTTTAATTCTATTCCATGTTTACCAATTTCCCAATCTAATATATCACCAGTAATAGTCTGGTTATTATTTAAATAGATTGTAGTGAAATTACTCAGTATATTACAACCACACTTAAGTAGCGGTAATTCGTTCTTTGTTATTGGTGGAAATCGAGGGTCCTCTAAAGATGCTAACAAGGAATATCTTTCAATACCATAATAACAGGGTAATTTAGAGAACGTACCAATACAACCTCTCAAATGGTATTCATTACCATGTTTAGCTTTTTTCTTCCAAGTGATAAATAAAGATTTCTTTTCATTAAAATCAGTTGGATCAAATTCGGGGAACAATTTCTGATTTATTATATTTAACGAAGGATCGAACTTTATATGATCACTTGACTTATGATTTCCTTCGAATTTACTGCCTTTATTTAAATGATTGTATAAAGAATAAAAGGCCCAAAAGGCATATGGGGAGATTTTATCTTCTTCTATTAAATCCATAATAAACTAATAAACCAACCTCAAAAGATATGTTTTTTGGCGTAAATATGGTGAAAGAATAAATTAATTATGTAGAATAGCTATCAATAAGAATAGATGTATTTTATCCTCTCTTGTTCAAAACACACTTGTAGCAGGGGCTTACCCTTATACTCTTTTTTTTTTTGTTTTATTTTTGAGACTATTGGTAAATATATCCCAAAAAACCCTTTGTTCTCTTGATTACATTGAACTCTCATACACTAAAGCTTTACTTATATATATATATATATATGAGGAGTATCATGTCGGTAAGCTCTGTCCAAAAGTTCATAAGGAGATCTTTTACTTCTTTTCGTAATAAGATTCCTTCCCTCTCCCCTTTCTCCGTTCTCCCTTTGTTTCTTTCACCTCAACTGGTTTCGAATTTCTTAATGATGAAAAGATTCATCCATTCAAACAGGAAAAAAAAGAAAAAGAAAGAAAATTGATAAAACTAAAGAAGAAGAAAAGGAGAAAGAAATATCGAGGAGAAGACTTCATGTTTGAGTGGTACATCCAAGTCGCACCAATTTATATTGCGAATACTAGTAGTAGAATTTTTTCTAGAACTGTCCCCTTATCTATCTATCTATCTGTCTATCTCGATTTACATGTACATTATTGTGATAAGATGAGACCAATTTTTTTAACATTTTTTTGTTGGCTCACAATTCTTAACAGTGTTTTTTCGATCAATTCCTCACCAAGTAATTTTTATAATGACGATATAAATATAATTGAAGCAACAACTAAATCATTTGATAAAATTATTTATAGATCAAATTACACAACTCTTGTAGAATTTTATGCCCCATGGTGTGGACATTGTCGTAATTTGATGCCCACAATGAAAAAAGTGGCGAAAAAATTAAGTGGGTTAGTACAAGTAGTGACAGTGAATTGTGATTTGGAATCAAATAAACCACTCTGTGCAGAATATCGAATCGAAGGATTCCCAACTTTAAAAGTGTTTAAACCACAAAAGGTTAATTTTTGGAACACGAAAGACGATAAAACTAAAAAGCAAAAACCAAGATTGAAAAAACATATATTTGATAATTTTATGGGAGAAAGAAAAGTGTCTGCTATCGTAGACTATTGTTTATCAAGAATCAAGAATTATGTCAAGAAATTAGAGACATTAGAAAATGCATATAAATTAAAGAATCTACCTTACAATAGAACTCCAATGATTATCTTTAATAAAAATGATCGTGTTTCACCTATGCTCAAATCTATGGCAATTGATTGGCTAGATCATATACAATTCTTCTCGATCTATAATAAAAAAATATCGTTGCTCTCAAAAGATACCAGATTTTATACAGAGTATCCGAATATTGTGCAACAATTAAATAAATTGATTGAATCAATAAAGGATGTTCCAAATCAATCTCGTATGATTATTTTAGACTTTGATAACGATACCATAATTGAATATGATGAAAATAAGGTAATAAACAAAGAGAATCTAGTAGAATTTTTATTTGAACAATTTCAGATAAAACCTAGAGAGGGTCCATTTAGTGATCGTGAAAATTATTTAAATGTGTTGAAGAAAGGTTCCACTAAAAAAAATAAAAAAGTCAAGAGGAATAGTAACCAAAAACCTAAAAAAAACAAAGATTCTAACATCCATGATGAGTTATGATCAATCATGAGCATTTTTTAGCGATGGTTAAAGTCCTCCAACCATGCTATAATTTAATCAATAGAAATGGACCTAAAATCCTGTTTTAATCAATTCCTAAATTTTCATTTTTATTTCTATTCTTATTTGTTATTTCTACCTTTGGATTTTTTTTATTTTATTAAGTTAAAGAAAAAATATCAAAATGAAAAATAAAAATCCAACAAAATGAAAAATAAAAATCCAACAAAATGAAAAACGTAAGAAAGTTTTGCTCATCGCAAATTGTGATGTAAAACTTACGGCTTTCAATTGTACATACATATATAATTATCGTACTTCTAAAGCGTCTAGCGTACACATAGTAATAATAATAATAATATCCAAAGGTAAACACATATAAAATAATCAAGGTACTTTTACATTTTTTTCTTTGTTGTATACTTTTTTTGAAAATAAAAAATTAGTAAATCGCACCTCTAGTATATATATATATATATATATATATATATATATATTAACATTATGTCATATTATTTTAAAAATTTGCAACCCAACAATGATTCAGAAGATGAAGAAATTGATGAAAAAGAGTTAGGTAAGACACTAGAAAGAATAATGAAAAGAAGAAATAAAAGTTCCAAGGGCGATTTAAGTCAGAGTGGTGCAGAGGAAGTGGATGAAGATCAAGAAGATGACAGTGGGGATGATGATGATGAAATACAGACCATATCATTTGGTTCATTGAAAAAAGCTGAAGATATGTTAGCTGAGGAAGAAAGACAACAAAGGAGGAAAGTGAACGTTGAAAATTTGAAAGTTAGATCACACAACGAAGAAAATTCGGCAAGAAATAAGAAAACTTATAAAGAGGAACCATTCAATGATTCGGATGCAAACAGTTCATCTGAGTCAGATTCTGATGGTGTATTCTTTGAAGAGGAAGAAGATATGGGAAGAGGAAAGAATAAAAATAAATCTAGAAAAAGACATAAACATGCTCCGGTGGAATCCTCATCAAAAAAGCCAGTCTCAAAGATAAGACAAATTCCTGGGTTAGAGATTCCATTAAAACAAAACTCTAAATTATATGGTGACATTAGATTCAATAAAGCTCTAGGTGGTGTAAATACAGATAAATCGGTGATTAGACGACGCTATCAATTCTTGGATGAATACAGAGAAAAAGAGATAGCAGAGATGGAAGCATTATTAGAGGATCGTAAATTTTTGAATAAAATTAGCGATCAAGAAAGAGAAGATATGGAGAGAAAAGTGAAATCAATGAAATCAAGATTACAAAGTATTAAAAACAAAGAATTGGAGAATAAGATTATCAGGGATTATGAAAGAGAAATGAATTCAAATAATAAATCCAGGTATTATTTAAAGAAATCTGAGAAACGTAAAATCATTCAGAAATGGAAATTCGACCATATGAAAGCAAAACAACGTGAAAAGGTCATGGAAAGAAAAAGAAAGAAAAGATTGGGTAAAGAATTTAAACAGTTTGAATTTTATAACAGAAAGTAGAGAGGAAAGAAAGTATATATATTTATATATATTGCAAATAATTATTAAACATTATTGATTATTGATTATTAGATAAATTGAGATAAAGAGAAGTAAATGAAGATGATTATTTACAATAATATACATATATACATATATATGTATATATAAGTACGTATATGTATTTATAGTTATATGAGGTAAAAAGGGAGAGGAGATGGGAAACACGGAAGAAGGATAACAATCATAAACACACACACACAAACTCTAAAAATACATAAAATTAAATTAAATTCATTATTCGTTCATTTATCCTCCTTTGTCGTTTTTTTAGGGACAGCATCTTTGCCACCCTTTTCTAGCCATTCTTTAATGGATCCAAGATATATTCCAGTATTTTCATAACCGAACGATCTAGCTAATTCTTCAGCAGTTTGTGCTCTTGCACCCTTCGCACATAAAAAAATCAATTCACTATCAATTGAAGGCTTATTAAATTTGAAAATTTCTTTGAATTCCTCGGATTTTAAACCTAAAGCACCAGGAGCAGTCTTTAAAGGGATATTGATCGAATTTGGTAGTGTATAATCTTTTAATTCTTCTGGTTCTCTTACATCGATAAGGATTTTTTTGCTATCTGGATGCTGTACAAGTTGTTTAATATCTTCGAACCTATAAATCTTAGCAGCCTTTGTTGAAAGAGATCTTAAAAAAAAGGGTTGTTTATTTAAGATAGGTTTAATATTGGACAATTTAAACATAATTAACTGAATATAGAGAATGAAGTAGAGTGAAAGATAGATATATTCGAAAAAAAAAAAAAAAAAAAGACAAATTCCTTTAGCTTTTTTTCAGGTCTACAAATGACAATGATAACAATGAGATTGCGATGTGTATTTTTTGTTGTATGTCAAAATTCAAATGTCTACACATAGCTTAAGGACATAATAGATTTAAAGATGATGTAGTCATGTATTTTTTGTGTCTTTTTTTCATCATCTTTAATTTTCATCCTTCACTAAATAAAAAAAAAATAAAAATAAAAAGAAAACAAATAAATAAAAGTAGAAATTTCATATGCATTTCTGTCTTTTCTTTTTTTCTTTCAAATAAATATAAGTCAATAAACAAATAGAAACTGCAAGTTAAAAGAAAGAAGGAAATAAAATTGGCTCATATATATATATATATATATTGTAAAAATTAATCAGATATAACTTTAAATAGGTAAAGTAGCAAAAAAAACATCATTCATTAACAATTACGCATACATACATGTATATATTTAAAAGACTAATTTATCACCACCTTTTTCAACCCAGTCATTCATAGAACCAGAATAAATAGCAGTATTATGATATCCATTTTCACAAGCGACATTTTCAGCCCCTGCGGCTCTTCTTCCAGCAGCGCAAAGGAAGACCAATCTTTGATTTTTGGATGGTTTATCAACTTTAAAAGTTGATTTAAAATCGTCCTCATTTAAGGAAAACCCGTCTGGATGTGATGTATATGGAACATTTATTGAGCCTGGAATTTGTACAACTTCAAACTCACCCGGTTCTCTGACATCCACAATGACAGTATTTGGGTCTTTCTTTTTAACAATTTCTACCACATCTTGAAACTTTAGAACTGGTGCTGGTGTTCTTTGTGGGTGTTCTCCAGAAGAAGAAGCCGTTTTAGAATCATCTACTCCGTTCCATGCATTAACAATAGCTCTCCACATATTTTTTTTTTCTTTCTTCAACTAACCTGACGGCAAAGAATAAAATCCTAATTAGATGTTATTTGAATGTTTCTGGAAAACACAGATAAAAAATGCAAATAAGAACTACTAGTCGCCCTGTAGAACAAACCAAACCTTGTGGGTCTTTCAATCTACTGTCATTTGTCTCTTTATATGTAGTGCTGAATGTATTACAACTTCCACTGTAAACCATTTGGAAAAAGAAAGGAAGAAAAACAAAAACAAAAACAAAAAAAAGGGGACGCTGACTAAGGCAACCTTCTCCTTTGTGTAGTTCTTTTGTGTTTTTTGGTATTGTTCTAAGGCTTTTCTTCTTCTTTGTTTTTGATTTTTTTCCTTCCCTTATTTTTTATTTTTAGAAGAGAAAGATAATTATACAGTGGTGCACAGATGTAGATCAAGTATTCTTTTCTACGAAAGTAGTTTATTATTTTTTTTTTGCTGTTTTTCCAATTTGAGACAATAACCGTAAGTTATGAGGATCAGTACTAGTAATTTTTAATGTGTTTTATTCTATGTATAAAATATATATATCTATATATCTATAAATGTATATCAATCATCGGGTATATCATGTATAACTTGTATAAACTCACACGTTCTAATGCTGTGTATTCGTATCAATTTAATTTACTATATTTTTTCTTTCTTTCTTTCTTTATTAATTTACTACTATTAGTTTTCATCTAACGCAATCTCAAATCACTAACCATAAATTTACCTTCACCTAAATGATTTGTGTTACCCATAAATCTAACATTGAATGTCTTTTCTGAAATTATATAATCTATCACAGTAACAGATGTATTAAATACGATGATCTTTGTAACATCTTCAACATTTGGCTGCAACCATCCCATAATGGCTCTAATTGCACCACCATGACTTACTAATGCTATATTTTTGTTATTTTTCGAGATTGAATCATTTATTGATGAACTAATGCCCCTTTGTAATCTTTCTAAAAATATTGTTGTGTTTTCACCAAAATCTTTGAATGATTCCTTACCATGCTTATCTGCATATTTCTCAGCATCATTCACATGCATCCCTTCAATTGGCCCCATGAATCTTTCTCTTAAATCAGAATTCAACTCAACAGTCACCATATTTTGATTAGACAGATTCAAAACCTCTCTTGTTGTCTCTTGACAACGTATTAAATCACTCGAATAAACCTTATCAAATTTGATGTTTTGTTCCTTGATGTATTCTCCAAGTCTTTGAGATTGTTTGATACCATTCACATTCAATGGAATATCTCTGTGTCCTTGTAAAATCTTCTTTACATTATGATCTGTTTGACCATGTCTAATTAAAAATATACGAACGATATTGGCATCTTGGTTATTCTCATAATATTGTGTAGACTGAGTCATTCTTTATATATATATGTATAGCACTATGCAGTACTTTCTTATAGTTGCTAATGTTTATATGCTTGATTATAAGCGAAATATCAAAGATAAAATAAGACCAAGGTTACACCAACATCTATATACGTAAAATATATATTTTATTGTATATTGGTATATATATTCCCTCTAAAAAGTTTCCTGATTAATTTTGGTCAGTTACTTTTTTTTTCCTTTTGTTATTTATTTTTTGTCTTTTCTTTTTTTTTTCTTGAAGATTTCAAAAAATTCAAGTACATATCAACATCAATTAAAAAAAAAAAAAAAACAATAATTCCTATAAAATTGAATTAACATTACAACCATATTGACCTTCAAACAGCAATTATTTCCGTTTCTAACCTACTATAGGCCTGAATACTCACACAATATACTTCAAGCAGATATATATACATATATATACAAAACAAAATGCAGAACGAACCCATGTTTCAAGTCCAAGTGGACGAATCAGAAGATACAGAATGGAATGATATTTTAAGAGCTAAAGGGATCATTCCGGAGAGACCACCTTCTCCAACGCAACAAATAGAAGAAGCACTGGAAGAAGCATTAATTAAGCAACATGAAAATAGATTGGAAGGTAAAGATCTATCGGATTTGGAAGAACTGGAGGATGATGAAGATGAGGATTTCTTACAACAATATAAATTGAAAAGAATGGCAGAGCTGGCTCAATTACAGTCAAAATCTAAGTTTGGTGATGTGTATTACATTAACAAGCCTGAATACAATAAAGAAGTCACATTAGCAAGTAAAGGTAGCGAATCGATGGTTTCTGATCACCATGAAGATGATCAACATGATTCATCAAAGGGTGTTTATGTCTTTGTTCATTTGTCTTCTCAAAGTAAACTACAAAGTAGAATATTGAGTAATATTTTTCAAAAGATGGCACCCAAATATAAAGAAATTAAATTTGTAGAGATTTTAGGGAATAGAGCTATTGAAAATTATCCGGATAATAATTGTCCAACTTTACTAGTATATTATAATGGTGATGTGTTAAAGAATTTGATTACTTTATTAGAATTAGGTGGTAACAATACTACATTAAAAGATTTTGAAGAGTTAATGGTAAAAGTAGGTGCATTAAAGGATAATGATAATCGATTGATCATAAATCAAGATGATGATGATGATTCCAGAGAGGAAAGAAGATTAAAATATACTAATAACAAGGGAATAAGGTCAGGTATACAATCTAAATTTAATTTTGGTGTTGGATATTCAAATCTTGATAATAGTGACTCTGAAGATGATAATGATTTTTATAATTAATCATTATAAAACATTTGTATCTAATTATTCTGTGCATATTTTAGTTAATTTATAGAAAGTGTAATAATTTAAATTAACCTACTGATTTTATATGTACTTTTTTTTTCTTTCCTTTTATTTTCTTCCTTAATGCAATAGGATTTAATGCAATATGTAATCATGAAGAGAATAAAAGAAAACTGTATATAGTGTATAGAATATATCTTATTTAGAAATTTGTTTCACAGTAAAGAATAGTAAATATGCTTGTTCTTGTAAAACCTGTTCTTCTTTGAGTAAAGATATCATTGAATCGTTAAATTTGAACCATTGACCTGAGGATAATTTTACGGTAGCTGTATAATGACCTTCATTAACAGTACCCTTATGTGATATTATTCCAGTTAATTCATAAATAATATGTGGTGTTGGCAACCGTGGTTCACCATTATTACCATTAATATTACTGTTACCATAATCAATGTTATCATAACAATAATTACTCATTTCCAAATATAGAGGAAATGATACAAAATCATTGATTTTAACATTACTACCATTTATTAAATGCTTGAATCTTTTCAATTGAAATATTAAAACTGGTGATAGTTGATTTATTGTCAATTGTTTAATTGGGTCCTTCTCAGTTTGACATTTGGGACAATGAAATTCAAAATCGTGTAATTGTTCCCTTTTATGGAAACTTTCTAGACATTCATATAACGTTTTCTTGCCACTTATATCTAGTGATAGGTCTAAGTACGGTTCTATGACTGTCTTCGAATTATCATCACATTCAGAACATACTATAGAACTCTTTAAAGTCCCATTAAATGTGGCGTGGACAATACATGAACAAGAATTGAAATCTTTATTATTCGTATTCTTACCATCATCATTGTTACTATTATTGAGAGTGTCAGAATTATTTTTAATATCCTTTTGAAGTTTAGCACCATTGGAAGATGTTTTAATATAATCCATATGTAATTGATTCAGAATAAATTGTAGAAACTCATGAACATCTTGTTGTGAATAACCAGCATAGTTTTTATTTATAGACCAAACACAAGTCAACAAAGTTAAAAACCCATCATGACTATCGTTGTTATTATTTTCTGTTACAGAGCCAAACCATTCTGATATTATTGTATCAAATGCACATAACATACAATCTCGCCCATCCTTTATAGTACAATATGTAACATGATCCTGACTAAGAAACTTTTGTATTATATATTTGTTATGAATTAGGATCTGTAATACACTGCTCATAAAGCAGGTAGACCCCATGTTGACCAATCCATATAGACCATCTCTCCTAATTTGATCTGGCGGATGTGATTTATTTAAAATTGTGGAAATTTCATCCAATGATAGATTATTATCAGCCAACATAATTTGATCATTTACAATATAATCCATACAAGAGAAACAAAAGAGTAATCCATTACTACTATTTACACTAAACGAATGGCTATTTTCTATCGCGTGAGTTTGAAAATGTTTATTATCCCAGCAACCACAAAAATCACATTGTAGACAAACAAAATTTGTTCCTGCATTAAATTCATGGCATGTATGACATTCCATTAAATAAAGAATTTTATCTTTCCATGTTAATTTATCATTGAAGATTATTGATGCTTTGACAAGGTTATATGTTTTCAGTAATTCATTATTTGAATTGAATAGGAGATTCAAATGAGAACAATGTGTCATATTAAATGTAATTATCTGTTCTTGAAAATATGAATATTGTGTTTGTTTGTTTTTTTTTTATTTTATTTTGTTAACTTCTTTATGCGAATAAACAAGTATCAGATACCAAATCTCCCTTAAAATTATATGTTACAAACCGAACACAAAAATATTACAGTGTCAACCATCATATAAATGACAGCAACTAGATTCAATATTATCTCATCTCATCTCTGTTTTATTTCATTTTTTATTATCTTTTTTTTTTCCTTTAAAGTAATTCTTATTTTTTCCTTTTTTCCATAGCTCGTCCCAATTAACCTATTCACCACTGTCTTGCTTTTCAGAAAAGAAAAGAAAAGAAAAGAAAAGAACGAAAAGTTAATCCAAAGAATTTCTCGAGACCTTCGAGGTTTATTTGTTTGATTTTTTTTTGTCAAAATTCCTCTATAGGGAAATTATTTTTTTCTTTTTTTTTTTTGGGGAGGGGTAGAGGTGCAATGACAAATTCAATATGTACAATTAGGGTTGTCATTCTGAAATACTTAGAGATGCTAGATCATTGACTAAACTAATTAGGGTTGGAAAATAATAATATTTTTATATGGCAGGATCTATATAATGAAAAAGTGCTAGACCATATAAAATATATATACTATCACACATGCATATACATATACATATGCGTGTATATATTAAGTAATAATATAACCAATCAAGAACTGTCACTGTGAATGCAAATTAGGATTACTTTGAAAGAGTTTGTCAAGAAAATATTATTTTTATTCGAATGACAGGTTTTGGAATATCAAATATTTTATGTGTTCAAATCTAATAAAAAAGACAAAAAACAAAAAAATATAAGTTGTCTATGAATAAAGGGAATAATACCAATTTTTAAGAAACTGAAGATTTTTTTTTTAAAAGTGCATAGGATCTTAGTCCTAATTCTTTTTTTAAATTACTTTACTTTTACATAAGTCAATGTTCCTCTTTTCTGCATAACTTAGGTCTTCTGAAAAAAATGTTTTCAGAAAATATCTAAAAATGCGATTAGGGTAACAATCATTGCAAATACACCTTGTTGTGACCAGGCAGTTATTACCATAATATGGAAACTTGGTAAAGTGTACTTTCGAGAAAAGTTAACTTATTGACAAAAAACCATTAGATAGAGGAAAAAAGAAAACAGAAGAAGAAAAAGAAAGAAAAAAGAAAAAACAAAGATTTAAAAAAGCTAAAAAAACCGAAGGAGATCAAGTGAAAGAGCATAAAAGAATCAATAAATCATCATAATTACATGCCAGCACTTAATTTACTTTTTATTGTAAATCTATTGATGTTTGTTTTGTTGCGATAGTCATTTCTCTTTAAACAACTGATTCTCCTTGGTTAAGGAAAGATGAAAATAAACATCACGAAACTAAAGAAGTAGATGATTTAGTTATTTAATGATACTATAATTGATTACATGTCAAAATAAACACTACAAAATAACAAAACAATCAAGCAAAAAGTAAGAAGAATAAAATAAAATAAAATAAAATAAAATAAAATGACAATGGATACTACCAAAAAGATATTAATGTTACATGGATTTGTGCAATTAGACAAAATCTTCCGTCAAAAGACTGGTGGATTAAGAAAGTCTTTGAAGAAAATGGGCTATGAATTATATTTTCCTTGTGGTCCAGAAATTGTAGATAAGAGTACTTTAGTACATGGGGATGCTAATACTAATAATGATGAATCAAAAGAAACAATCGATAAAAATAACGTAGCCAGGTGGTTTAATACAAATATCGATAATGACACTTCTGAATTATATGGTTGGTGGGTAAGAACGGGTTCTGGTAAAAAGGCAATCCTTGAATACGATATCCCTCAGAATACGTTCAATTACTTACATGACTACATTATTGAAAACGGTCCTTTTGATGGTATTATCGGGTTTTCTCAAGGTGCTGGATTAGGTGGCTATATCACTATGGATATAAATAATATTTTAAATTTAGATTCCAAACAACAACCACCGTTGAAGTTTTTCATATCATTTAGTGGGTTCAGATTAGAACCAGAAAAATACCAAGCCCCTTATGAAAAGATTAATAATAAAGACAATCATGTTCCAGCTTCTTTGCATGTTCAAGGTGAATTAGACGCTGTTGTTTCTGAAGCAAGAGTTATGAAGCTTTATAACACATGGCCAGAGGATAAAAGAACATTATTAAAGCACCCTGGAAGTCACTTTATTCCAAATTCTAAACCATTTGTCACACAAGTCTGCAACTGGATACATTATATTGAACAATCTAATAGTACTAATTTGAAGAATAATGATAAGAAAGCAATAAATTTAGAAATAAAGAGAGATGTAAGAGAATCAAGTAAAAATACACTGGATGATGATTTGCTGGATATGATGAATAGTATCGGTGCATTATAAATAATGGAAAAAAAATATAACTTTATAATTAAATAATTAGTTATTATCAAGCATTAAAAGGATAGATAAAAGAATATTTATATATATATGATTACACCCATGCTCTAATAAATTATAAGCATATATGATAAATACCTTGGTGTTAGATATTTTCATATAAAAAGTATTTACACTATGAATCAAATCAGTTCAAGTGTGACATTTTAACATTTTTTTCTTTTTTAGACCCACATCGGAAGTGAAAAATCAAAAATAGTTAAAGGAAGGACAAGTCAATGGTGACAGTAAAAAAAAATTAATGGAAAATATAAAATAAAAAGTAAATAAGAAAATTAAATAAATGTATACATCACATATAGAAGTAAAAAGTTTATCGTTATTCATAATAAAGTTCTTTTATTTGTTGGAAAATGTATAGAAAAAGCTTATATATTCTAATAATTTAGCATTCATTAAAAACCAACGCAAACAGCATACTTTAACAAATATAATAAGAATAGAAAAAAGAAGCGATAGAAAAGCACTGCTATTAATTTCACGAGTTTTTTATTATATTATGATTACACGGTCTCAAACTATTCGAAGTCCTCCCAAATATGATTATATATCAGAGATTAAATTATTGCTCAACGAATCACAAGATATTAATATAAAAATTCAACATATTACAAATGATATTGTTCCATTAGAATTTGAATCATATACAGACTATTTTCTTATTAATACATTTAAGAGAGGTAAATCAGACAGTGGTAGGGTTGATATGTTAGATGTAAAATATAGAGATCATTCAAAATATTATCAGAAAATTGGAAAACCAAATGGACTTCTAAACGGTGCAGATGATACTATATCTTCTACCTCTACAAAAAGTGATAGTAATAGAAATAGCCAAGACACTATTATTGCTGGACTTAATAATACGAGCACCACATCTATTGAAGCTACTGTTACACCACCACCATCTCATTCATCATCGTTGGAATATTTACATAAATTGAATAATCCAATACAAACTTCAAGTAATAATAATAATATTAATAATAATGGTAATCAGACACCTATGGACTCAAATTCAGAGATTGTTGAAGTTGATGAGTTAGAAGATTTTTATGATAATACTTCAGGGTATAACATGACAATAAACACTGTAGACTCAGACATACGAAAGGAGAATATTCTTGACACTTCTGATGTTAGTACTGACAATGGTTCGGCCACTATTGATAGTAATTCTACTGGTTATAGAAGAAGATCTTCTAGGATATCTAAAAAACAAGAACAAAAACGATTAGAAAAAATACAAAAGCAAAAACAACTAAGAAAACAAATATTAAGTAATGAAGCACCTAAGAATTTGAATCAAAGTAGAAATAGTGCTAAGAATATCAATTTTCAAAATGAGAATACGTGTATTAATTATGAAGAAGGTCGTAATGGATCCAAATCAATTAATGAAAGTATTCAGTATCAAGAACAGTCTGATATCAAGGATCTTTATGAGTCATTAGTGCCCAAAGTAAAAGTGCCAAATAGAAGATCAGATTGGATTCTACCCCCTAGATTGAAGTATCAACCAGAAAAACAAATGCGAACCAAGGTTGTGGTCGATTCTATCAAAGTTCATGAGTTGATTGATACTGATAGAATATCAAAAGTCCTTTCCAGATTTGAGGGGGGTGTAGCCGGCATTAGAAAAACATTTAATATTGGCCGTCCAAATATATCATCATCAGGTAAGAGAATGGAATAATATTATATATACGTATATACACGTATATACACATACCAGTAAATAGGCAAATATTCTTATTGTTAATTATTGATAGTTATTCATAGGATGAAATAGCATTTAGTAGGCTTTCAGGGGTTGGTTTGGGACTAGTTACATGCGGTTTAATATTATGTTTTAGTAAAAACGCTTCCGTAGTTGGACCAATCGAAGCAATTTTGACATTAAAAAGATTATCCAGAAGTATTATTTGTTTTAAATATGGTATTATTTCTTTGATTCCTTGTGGACTGAAAATAACGATCCAAGTATTTGTATCAAATTTCATCTCATTCTTCAATTTTACTAAATTATTATCCAATGCTACGGTTTCATAAGCAATAATTTCCCTGATTTGATAGCCTTTATTTGTCAATTTATTTTTGATTATATCAGTTCTGACAAGCCCTACTAAAAATAAAAATTCGTTGTTATTGTTTGCGGTAGCTCCATGAATATTGGGTGGTGGTATTTGATCCATTATCATATCTGCTAGATTATTTCCATTACCACTGTCTTCTCCTAATACAGTTTTAAAACCACAACGTTTTAGAAATTCAGATGTAGCAGGTCCTACTGTGTATATGACTTTATTGAACAATATATTTCTTTGAGACTCACTCAAATTTGGTAAAACTTCTAAATAAAGACATTCTACGGTCCTCTGAGACGTAATGATTATATATTTTAAATTGTTAAGATATTTGTTATCAGTGAATAGCTGTACCAATTCAGTAGGACGATTTCTATGTTTTATTAATGTGATGAATTTAATCTTGTCGAAGTTATGTTTCTTTGAGGCTATTTCGTATTTATCTACTGGTACTGTTTTATTCTTTAAGAAGATTACTTGTTTACTTGGACGGTTATCCATGGGCAATTAGTTGAAGATATATGCTTTAATATGGACTTTATAAATTGATTTATGTTGACAATGAGATAGTTAAACTATTAGAACAATTGAGGTTATATTTTTTTTTCAATAGATGATTAAACTTGTTCTTTTTTTTCAAATATTCTCTATTATAGCAAAATAATCAACCACAATATTTAAACAAGATATTTTGGTAGTGAATGATCATCAATTAACAAAAGCAGTATTACTAATAGAATTTGTAGATAGTATTATTCAAAAATATATTTATAAGATAATAGTATACATATTAAAATTATATATGTAGTATTTCGATATTTACATATATATAGACAGATATAGGTATATAAAATTTACATTCTGTTATGACAATAGAGCAACTAGTATTAGTAAACATAAATGTATTACAGGAACAAACAATAATGAAAATAATATAGAAAGGATAAAAAAAAACTATTAGGAAATAAAAGATAATCCAACTCCTTTAATACTCCCCTAGCTTCTATATTATGTATAATCTCTATTTTTTTTTTGATTTTATAATCCATCTATTCCCATTCAACAGTTGCTGGTGGTTTGGAAGTAATATCATAGGTAACTCTGGCAACACCGTCAACTTCGTTAACAATTCTAGAAGCAACTTTCTTTAAGAAACTATGTTCGAATGGGAACCAGTCAGCAGTCATGAAATCAGTGGTTTCAATGGCTCTTAAAGCAATGACTTGTTCATAAGTTCTTTGATCACCCATGACACCAACAGATTTAACTGGTAATAAACAAGCAAAGGCTTGAGAAATTTTATCATATAAACCAGCCTTTCTGATTTCTTCAATGTAAATATAATCGGCTTTTCTGGCAATGGCAACTTGTTCTCTAGTAACTTCACCAAGGACACGAATAGCAATACCTGGACCTGGGAAAGGATGTCTCCAGACTAGTTCATGGCTGATGCCTAATAATTCACCAAGGTGTCTAACTTCATCCTTGAATAGTTCTCTTAAAGGTTCAATCAACTTCAATTTCATGTCATCTAATAGACCACCAACGTTGTGATGGGTCTTAATGGTTTGAGATGGACCTTTAAAGGAAATAGATTCAATGACATCTGGGTACAAAGTACCTTGTAACAAGAATTGAATTTCAGAACCATCCTTTGGTTTAATCTTTTCAGCTTCTCTTTCAAAGACATGGATGAAAGTGTGACCGATGATCTTTCTCTTCTTTTCTGGGTCGGTAACACCTTTCAAGTTGCCCAAGAATTCATCAGAGGCATCAACAACAGTCAAATTGATACCTAAACCGTCTACAAGAGTCTTCTTAACGGTTTCGGCTTCATTTAATCTTAAAAGACCATTATCAACCATAATAGCGTGGAATCTGTCGCCGATAGCTTCGGTCATTAATTTGGAAGCGACGGTGGAGTCAACACCACCAGAGACAGCACCGATGACTTCAGCAGTTGGACCAACAAGGTCTCTGATTCTTTGGATTTCGGTGTCAATAAAGTTTTCCATAGTCCAGTTTTGTTTAGCTTGACAGATGTTGACAGCAAAGTTTTTCAATAATTGTTTACCCATAGTGGAATGAGTAACTTCTGGATGGAATTGGATACCGTAGATTTGTTCAGTTTCGTGTTTGATACCACAGTATGGAGAGTTGTCAGAAGTGGCGATAGTCTTGAAGCCTGTTGGTAAACCATTTAATTTATCACCATGAGACATCCAAACAGTAGAGTTATCAATACCTCTAAATAGATCATTATCTTTATCTTCGACATGTAAAGTGGCAGGACCATATTCTCTCTTTTCACCACGATGAACTTGTTTACCGTTGATCCAAGCTAATTCTTGCATACCATAACAGATACCCAAGATTGGAACATTTAATTTGAAGATATCGTGATCAACATGAGGGGCATCTGGAGCATAGACTGAGTATGGACCACCAGATAAGATGACACCCTTTGGAGTCCAATCTAATTCAGCTATTTTTTGGGTGCATGGTAACATTTCCGCATAAATGTTGAATTCTCTTAATCTTCTGGTGATTAAATGAGAATATTGAGAACCAAAATCTAAAACCAAGATGGTATCGAAGACACTAGACACTTGTTTGGACATTGTGAATGTTGGTATTTTAGTTTAGAAGGAAAGACAAAAACAGGGAGAGGGAGAAGAAAGTAGAAGAATGTTAGTATAGTTTTATGGTTGGTGTTGACAGGTTACTTAAGTTTAAGCTAAAGAGAAGTAGGTCTTTTAGATGTCTACTGATGAGGATAGTAGTTCTTTTTTATGTGTGTAGTAAAATTTTACAAGATGAAAATCGATGGCTTCTACAAAGGAAATAAAATCAACTAAAAAAAAAAAAGAAAAAAAGAAAAGAAAAATTGAAAGAATCTTTGAAAATTTTCAAAAATTTCATCTTCGAAAAAATAAAAAAAAAAAAAACAGAAAACTAATGTTGTGATTTCTTTTTCCGTTTGTTATCCTGACAGGGGTTTCTGTGGGTTTCGTTGACTCTGGAAAAGTAAAATATGACTAAAAGAACACGTAATAGAGAATAGTTACGGTGGCTATACAAAACGGTAGAAGAGAGATTCAAATAACGGATGTTACAGCAATGTCCTGTCAAAACATTAAGTCAGGTATACAATTCGCTTGTTGTCAACCTTGTTGCATGGTTGATTTGTATTACTTAGTGAAGAACAAGTAAGGTCATGTCTATCCATACCAGATACTAGATATGTCTGACGGATGTCTACCCGAAGCGAACCAGAAAACAGAGTGTGAAACTACTCTTAATCTAGATTATTACCAATATATACACGAAAAAATATGTATATATACTGGTACCAGGCAGAAAAGAACAAAAGAAGGAAAGAAGCAAAGATATATTTGCTTTTCCCCCCAGTTTCCCTTTCATTCTACTTCCAGCCATTTAGGCTTAATAAGACATATGGAGGTGTTGTATGTCCAAGCTTGGTAATCCGGAAGAGATCAGTTTTTGGTCTCTTCACAAAGTGGGAGAGCAAAAGAGAAAGGTTTTGAATAGAGTGCATAGGAAACAAAGTCAACATGGACAGCGTGATTAGAATGAATAACCCAGACCAAGGATTGTATGTTTTTCCTTAGTTTTATCACCTTTAAATACTTTTTTCCTCTTCTATAATCAAGATTCAAGAAAACAAAATAACAAAACCTAATTTTTCTTTTGGTTTATATCATTTTAAACGATCAGTCATATAGAAGGTATCAGTTGTCGAGAAAAAAATTTTTTTTTTTGTTTTATTCTTCTTCTGTTTTACTCTAAGGACACCATACAATATGTATGTGTTTATCTGCTGTTGCATTTCAGATTGTGATCAAGTTCTATAAATTAAAACTACTCTCGCATTCATACATTTCCTATATTGAAATAATCTTCTTTATTCCTCGTTGCTATTACGTTCCAACTTAGCCAGAAGCAAAACAGATAAACAACTATGCCATGTGTTCTGAACGGCGTCACTTACAGAGATTTTTTCCTATTCCTGGGTTCGATGCCCTTAAGTTAGTTGTTTGGTTTGTTTCAACATTACAATGCATGGTAGATTAATGTATAATTTTTTTATGCTGGAAAGATGTATCTCCAATTGTTGAAAACTTATACGAGGGAAAGCCTTTCTCTTTCCTTCCATTTAAATAGGTTTTTAATGTGATACAATTGGTCATGTTTCTTTCAACATTCCTACGTATATATATGCGATGTATCCATTACTATTTTCTTTAATTTTTTTTTTGCACTATTTTCAATTTTTGACTTTATTAGAATTATATAAATTCACCTATATATATTTGCAAACTTGATTCTTATAGCTCATCCTTAATTTTCTTTTTGTCTGTGGTTCCTGCTTTATTATATGCCGGTGCAATAACAGCATATTCAACGTATAAATCACCAAAACCTTTTTTACCTTCACGAGGCATACCAAAGTTCGGTATTTTCTCAATTTCACCATTTAATGTGATCTTATTAACATCTCTCTTTAGATTAACTTGTTTTTGAGGATTCAAAAATTCAATAGTTCTTTCCCATCCACCATAGATTGATTCATTAAAAGTAATAACTTCGGTCCTATATAAATCATCTCCACGTCTTCTATAGCCAAGGTTATTTAATTCATTTTCTTTGAATATGAAATATAAATCACCAGGTGTATCAAAATCTGGACTTTTTTCAGCTTCGCCTTCCATTCTAACCTTATGATTTCTTTTAATCCCACCATTTGTCTTTAAATGGAAGACTTTGTTTTTCTTAGTCACTTTTGCACCCTTGCATACTTTACATACATTCTTAATGATTTTTCCTGTACCACCACATCTACCACACATTGATTGAATTTGTTGTGTCATTATACCCATTTGTATAATCTGGATCTGTACACCACGACCTTGACAATCGGGACACACTGTCACTTTCCCATCTTCTGACCCACTACCATGACAATGGTCACATATATCATTCAATGATAATGTCACATCCTGTTTAATACCTAAATAAAAATCCTTCAATGGCATATGATGTTCTGCAATCAAATCATTTCCGCGTCTTCTTTGTGCACCACGGGCACCATTTCCTGCACCACCAAACATTTGTTCAAAGATATCAAATGGGTCATGGAACATATTTCCTCCTTGAAAGCCACCAGCACCGCCACCGGCACCGTTTTTTAACCCATCTGCACCATATTTATCAAATACAGCTCTTTTTTCAGGATCACTTAACACTTCATACGCTTCACCTATTTCAATGAATTTGTGATGAGCTTCTTCGTCATTGGGGTTCTTATCAGGGTGCCATTTCTTAGATAGTTGTCGATATGCAGATTTAATTTGTTTTTCATTCGCATCTCTATTGACTCCAAGAATTTTATAGTAATCTTGTGCCCAGACTAAAGATGGGAAATAGAACAGAAATACTAATGATATTATCTTTTTTACAAGTGAATTCATTTAGTGTGGTTCAATGGATGATGGACCTTTATTTACTATTGTATATAGATAACAATCAATTTTTTCTTTTATTCGTTTACCGTTGTTCTGAGCAAGTGCTTCATACAGATGATAGATTTTTTTTGATATTATATATATATATATAGATAGATAGAGAGAGAGATAGATTTTTATTTTTTTTTTTTTAACATCTCGGTACTAATAAAAATATTTCTTTTTTCCTTTTATGCTCACGTAAGCAAAATATTGGATGTAAGAAAATGTTTTGCTAATTATGCAAAAGTTTATACAAATGATATCTTTTTTCAGACATAAATATATAATACGTATATATATATATATATATATACATTAGTATTATTATTAGTATTTCTCACTTCGAATGGACAAAAAAAAAAATAATTTATAAATCATTTTATATAATTATATTATTTATTCATGTCTTACTTAGGCTTCTTCTTCGTCCTCTTCATCTTCATCATCATCCTCATTACCTAAGGCAGCAAAGGTATTGAAACCATGGATTTGTTTATCCATGATGATATCTTTATTATCTGCAGGTCTTGAGGAAGAGATGTTCTTGTTGTTTGGTTTAATCTTGACTGTTTCTTGGGCTAAAGATTCAGTAGATCTGTTCTTTTTGTCACCATTGGAATTGGTTTCGCCTTCTTCTGGTTCTTCAGCAACTGCAGATGTGTTCTTTGGTTCAAAAGTAGCCCAACCTTCTTCATCAACAATAACCTTTGGCTTATGTTTGTTAACCTTTGGTCTACCATGGTGGTGAGAAGATCTTCTTCTATTGAAATGGCCGTGGTGATGGTTATGATTATGGTATTCCTCCTCTCTTAAGGCTTGCAATTGTTTGACTTTTTCGATCAATGCTTTAAATTCTACAGCATCGAAATTGACTGGTTTAACTTCTTCTGGTTTCAATTGCAATAGCTCCTCAATTGTGTATTTTGGCATGGCTAACTGTATAGTATAAATTGGTTTTTGAGATATTTTATTGTTACAGTTTTATTTCGCAGTGCTGGGAAAGTTCAATGGGTCCAAATTTATTCAGCTGAAAGCTCTTTATCTTCTTAAGCTTCTAATGTCGACAGTTAAAATTCTTCTTTTTCTTTCGTTTCTTTTCTTCACTTTCGAAGTGTGAAATGAGGAAACAAAAAAAAAATACAATAGAATGGAATAGAGTGTAAAAATTATCCAAAATCAAAAGAAAAATTGAAGAAATTATTTCGTTCTTAGTGCTTTCGAGAATAAGAATTCGTTTGTTCATCACAAAAATAATGAGGGTTTCTCTGCAATTTTACTACAATTTGTCGTTTTTGTTATTTCTCCTAGGGTTAGAGCTTTATTGGTTAGGCTTTGAAAAAAGTTGTGCAAGATAGTTCTACAAATAAGGAAATTTCCTATAGGGTTTATGCAAAAACAAAAAAAATATTTATAAAAATCAGAGTCAACAGATTAAAATATATCTTTTGGTAAAATTTTTGTTTGTTTGTTTGTTTTTGGGAGGAAAAAAACAGACAAAATATACCTCGTCATTTATGACTAAGCATTATTATGCATAGCGTGGGAATTTGACAATGTGTAAGGGAAACAAACTGTAACTAAAGATAATAAAAAGTAAACTGAATGGATAAAAAAAACTTATAGAGGAATCTTCAAGAAATAACTGCCGTAATGTAACTATTCTCTGGGAATGATCTCGTTTTGTCATTCTTATAATCAACTTCTATCTTCGAAGTAGTGCTTGCAAGATCCAACTGTTAAAACAGAAGAAGAGAAGTAATAAAAGAAGGTGGGGGATATATATTTGTATTCTGTAAATATGGAATTTTTGGCTATTCCATGTAAGAGAACCTTATCGGTGGATTTACTTAAAAATCTGGGCGATTTGATCAATAAGATATCGTTACAAAATCCATCACTATTCCAAAATGACTTAAATTTTGTTGATCAATTGAGAAATAACATCTTAGACACTGATTTATCTGATCAATCGTTAACTGACCACGTCTCTTATTATTATTTGATCGATAATTTAATTAAAAAATTCCCATCAGATCAAATTGGTTTTACTTGGTATCAAACTCTTTCTACTAGTTCAATCTCTTCAAACCAATATTCCTTTCAATGGGATCAAGTAAATGTACTATATAATATAGCGTCTCTGTATAGTCTGAGGGCTATTGATTTAAATCTATCTAACAACGGTTCATATTTGACAAAACAATGTAAATATTTCCAATTATCAGCAATCATTATAAATTTTATTGTAATAAACTATAATTCTAATCTATCAAGAGATCAAGAAATGAATCTATCATCCTCCAATGCTCCAGTAGCTGACACCCCCACCTTATTATCATTGAAATTTTTGATGCTCGCACAGGCAATGGAATGTTTTTGGCAAAAGGCAATTAAAGATAATTTGAAGGATAAAATTGTTGGCAAGATGTCTTCTCAAATTGTTCAATTCTATGAAGATACGATAAGATATGGTAAGAAAAGCATTTTGATTAGATCAGATTGGATCGATAAATTTGAGGATAAAAAATTATATTTTCAGGCAGTTACATTCTACAGAATGGCTAAGGACTACCATACAAGACAAAAATATGGATTTGAGATTTTTTGTTACCAAAGTGCATCAACTTGTTTGGAGCAATGTGGAATCACATCTGATAATTTTAGATCAAAGATTTATGAATCCTTACATGATGTAGAAAGAGATAATGATTTCATTTATCATCAAGCTGTACCATCTGACCCGGTGTCTTTAATAGAACCATTAAGTATGGTTAATATAGATCTTAATATGAGAGAAACACTATTCAAAAATATTTCAATTGATTTCAAAAAAATAGATAGGTTGTTTTATAAACTGTTACCTTTAGAAGTTATGGAATATGTGACAGTATTCAAGGAAAGACAACAACAGCATATCCAGGAAAGAATAATATCTCCGTTGTGCGCATTAAATAAACTATTAAAAGATAAAATGCTCGAAATAACAACTAACGATACATCTGTGATTAAATTAGCTAACATACATTCAATTCCGATTGAAGAACTTGATAAATACAAATATGCATTATCTGATTTAAAACAAAATCAAATTAATGTTCAAAATCAACTAAACTACATTGAAACAATGCTAAATGATGAAGAGGAAATGGATAGAAAATTTCGTCATAAATATGGATCATTGGTTACAACTATCGTTGAATCATCTACAGTTAATAAACCGTATTGGGATAAATTAAATATGTTGAGACAATATTTAAAACAGGGATTGGAGGTAGATATGAAAACTATGGAAGTTTTTGAAACCATTGATAAAGATTTAATTAGTGCCGATATTAAATTACATGTAAATAATGACCCATTCATTGAAAAAATTAATGATACCATAGAAAAGAGAGATACATATATTTCACAACTTGAAAATAAAAAATGGGATAACTCGATATTGCCTGAATTAATTGATGAATATAGATTAAGCAATAGTGTAAGTAATTTTGAATCAATATATTTATCACATCTTAATGCTACCTTTAAAGAGAGTATGTTATTTATTGAAAGTGAAAAGAAGATTAACCAAGATTTGATTTCTGCAATTGCCTTGAAGAAGCAAGAGGCTAAAGAAAACTATAGGAATGATGCAACCATTAAAAGATTGACTCCTCGTGATCTTTACATTGAAGAATTTAAATTTTCTTTAAAACTTTTAGAACAAGTTAAATCAAACATCATAGATGCCTCCAAATTTTATGAAGATTTGATAAACTCTGTCAATAATTTCAGTAATGAGGTGAATGAATATATTCATACTAGGAAATTAGAACATGAAAAAGTAAATACCCAATCACTGGATTAGAATATGGTATTCATATTTTCTTATACCACAACATGCATTCATATAGATATGTAAAGGATTAAAACAATGAATATGATTATATTTCTATAAGTCACCATTAATCTTTTGTTTTAACTTCCATTCTTCATATTGTTTTTTCTTGAGACCTCTTGTCAGATTGCTTCTATGTCTTCTGCTCTTTAAATGAATTTGCCAATTCTTCTCCCCAATGGCTATCAGTTTCTTGCCATCTGAGTCATTACATATATCACACTCATAGTGTTGCCAATCCGAATTTTTCTTTCGTTCAACTGTTTCCTTTGTGGATATCAGCTCTACCAATTCAGAAGGAGCTTGTTCAGATGTAATTTTTCTGTTATTTATAAATTCATTTGAGATATCTATGGCCCTGGAACAAACTAATTCATTCCATTTAGTTAAATAGGTAGCATTAAGTATGTATATATTTTCACCTTTGATATCTGGTATCAACATTTTCTTGATCCATTTGACCTGGCGTTTGGCATATTGTTTCGTTCTTATTTTCATTCTTTCAATACTATCTTCTAATTTGTTATTTTCTGGTTTTTGTAACCAAGGTAAAAATTCTTTATAACCAATGACTTGCCATACACCATTCTCACATTGTTCGGGTGTCAATTTATGATTAACAAAATATTTGTATAATTGTTGAATTTCGTCCATACCTCCTGTTTGTAACATCTTATCTACTCGATTGTCCAGTCTTTTATTTAATTGGTTTGGTTCACTGTATAACCATAAAAATAGAGTGTCATACTTTAACACTAACTCTTGTTTTTTGAATAACTCACTAGGTTTTTTATTTGTCATATAAAATATTTCCAGCATCCTCAGTACTCTTCGGTCATCATTTGGGTGGTACTTCATGGCAATTTCAGGATCTACTTGTTTTAGCAATTCGTATCTAGAATCCTTATTCCCTTCTTCACCTAAAATAGGATGCTCTTTGTACAAATCACTGATGTTATTTTCATCCTCCAAAGTTATGTCTTCCATTGAAGGTGTGATTTTATTGAATAAAACTTGTAAATAATAGTGTGTTCCTCCTACAATGATAGGTAATTTACCTCGATTATGGATATCATCAATTGCAGCTAGACACTCATTTTCAAATCTATGAATAAAATACTCCTCATTCCATGGAACATGGTTCATGACATGATGAGTGATACCTTTTCTTTCTGGAATGGGATGTTTATTCGTGATAATCGGGATATCTATATAAACTTGCATAGAGTCAGCATTAATACATTCACCATTAAATCTCCTAGCTAACTCAATGGAGAGATCAGATTTCCCAACACCTGTAGTGCCCACTATAACTATAATTTTTTTCTTTATTTGTTCCATTTTGGGTAATCGATTTATTGGTACGAGTAATTTTGAAATTATCTTCCACATTATATGTCGATAATAATAATAATGAGAAAGTAATTTCGGTAGTACTTGGCAGTGTATTTCTTTAATCATCTTTTTTTTTAATATTATTATTATTGTTCACCTTCTAATCAAGTCGTTTAGTCTTGGCTCAACTCATCTCACGTCACTCTATCCATCTCCCATGTGTCCTCTCGAGCAACAGCATTATGAAAAAGAAAAAAAATCTGAAAAAAAAAATAAAAAAGGAGGAGAACCCAAAAGAAATGAGAAAACATAAAAACAAAAAGACCTAGTAATTCAAAGTTGCCAACCCTGATTATTAAACAATGAGTTCTGTTAACAAAAGAATAATTAACCAAGCCCTAATATTTCTCCGTTTTGCAAATCACACCTAAAAAAAATCAAGAATAAAAAAAAAAATTAAATAAATAAAAAAAAGACTTGAGGATATTGTTTTACAGATCAAAAAAAAAAACAAAAAAAGAAAATAAATTTCCACAAAAAAAGTCCCCTTCAATTGTCCCAAAACAAAATATCATTTTATACGCCATATTAAAGAATTGAAATTACTAAATTCCCCGAATGAAAAGAAATAAAAAGTAAGGGAAATTTTGATCTCGAGGAAAACAAAACACAATAGCTCTGACAGTGCTGCTAACTTTTGTCCACTTATTTCCGCGATATTGCATGAAAATAATCTCTCTTCGGGGAATTAAACATGAAAGCAGACAATGCTAAAATAAACTCGAAGTAACAAATCATATATAAGAATCAGATTTAGACAATCTAGGAGTTTTCTTTTTTTAACTTGTAGAATATCCAATCTGCTATTAGATATCAAGTCCTTTCTTTTTTCTTTTGGGGCTTACCTTCATTTGTATCATTTTCTCTCAATATCTCTTTTGGTGTACACATATATATGTATATATTAGAATGCTTTTATCCCATCGTTCATAGGTACTTTATAGCTTCCTTTGCAACTAATCTACCCTTCTACTACTAACATCTCAATCGATAAAATAAACTTCTTAAAGTGATAAACATAGGGCAACTCAACATTATTCAAAAAAAAAAAATGTCAGAGGTTGTGGATAATGATGACATTCAAATCAAACAATCAGACAACAATCATCAAAATATAAATACAGGTCACAATAATTTAGAATGCAATATAAGTAATGGTAATGACGCTGAAAATAGTACTGATGTGGAGGAAAGTATATCAGATAACCAACCACGTTTAAATAAAGAGATACCAGCGAATAGTGACGCCCAAAATTCTTCCCTTACTCTGTCAAATGATGAGAAAAAATCTTTTGATGAAAATTCACCTGATGAAGATGAACCTATAGATCCAAAAAGTTTGGATTGGGATGGCCCAGGTGATATGGATAATCCTCATAACTGGCCATCTTGGAAAAAATGGTTTACTACAATGACCGCGGCATTCCTTTGTCTTGTCGTCTCCATGGGTTCCTCTTTATATGTTTGTTCAGTACCTGAGCTGGTTGCTAGATATCATATTAACCAAACGTTAGCTCTTGCAGGGTTAACTTTCTATCTTTTAGGTTTGTCTACTGTTATTGGTGCTCCATTGAGTGAGGTTTTTGGAAGAAAACCAATTTACGTAATTTCTTTACCTTTGTCCTGTCTTTTCACTATGGCAGTTGGTTTAAGTAGTGGTCACATGAGAATTATTTTACCTTGTAGATTTTTAGCTGGTGCGTTTGCATCTCCTGCCATGTCTATTGCATCCGGTACTATTATGGATATTTTTGATGTTGATGAAATGTCAGTTGCAATGACATTTTTCTGTCTGGCACCATTTATGGGTCCAATTATTTCCCCAATTATTGCAGGTTTTGCTTGTCAATACGAAAATTGGCGTTGGTCTCAGTGGATTCTTTTGTTTGCATCCGGTTTAATTTATCCATTTATTCTTCTAATGCCTGAGACACATAAAGGTGTTATCTTGAGAAAGAGAGCTGTTAAAAGAAAGATTAAATTAAAGGAGTTCACAAGAGAAGATCAAAAGGAATTTTTAAAAATTACCTTAACAATCACAGTGTTCCGTCCATTAAAAATGTTAGTAGTTGAGCCGATTGTGCTTGTGTTTTCCATTTATGTTGCTTTCATCTTTGCAGTTTTATTCGCATTTTTTGAAGCTTACCCAGTTATCTATCGTGGTGTTTATTTAATGGATATTGGTATTTCCGGTTTACCTTTTCTAGGTATTGGTTTAGGTTTATGGTTAGGGTCATTGTTATATATTATTATTGACCGTAAATATCTATTTCCCAAAGCACCAGAGGGAACACCCGATTTGGCTCATCCAGTGTCTCTACGTGTAACACCATATAGAGGACACAGAGATCCAGTCACTAACGAGTTATTACCTATCAACCCAGAAAGTTTATTATTATCATGTAAGATTGGTTCTATTGCATTACCAGTTGCACTATTCTGGCAAGCTTGGACTTCGAGGCGTGATGTTCAATGGATGGCTCCAATTGCTGCTGGTGTTCCATTTGGATTTGGCTTAATTCTAATTTTTTTCAGTGTTATCATGTACTTCTCTACGTGTTATCCACCTTTGGTGGTTGCATCAGCTATGGCTGCAAATAATATGTTAAGATATGTGATGAGTAGTGTTTTTCCATTATTCACCATCCAGATGTATGAAAATATGAAGATTAAATGGGCCTCGACTCTTTTTGCTTTAATCTGTATAGTTTTGGTTCCAACTCCATGGATCTTTGAAAGATGGGGCTCACAGTTAAGACACAAATCTCAATTCGGTTTTGCTGCTATGATGAAACAAGCAGAAATCGCAGAAGAGGTAGAAGAAGAATTAGAACGTGATAATAAAGGTGACGCAGGATCATTCTCCACAGCGAGGATGCATTCACATTATGATAATGCAGAGTTAACATTAGAGAAGTTGGACACTTTACGTTCTATAGAAACCAGCATTTCACACCCAGGAGATGCAGCAAAAAGCACTAATTCTTTGCGTAAACTTAGATCACATAGGTCCAGTACATCATTCAGTCATGTTGATAAAAAGCAGCATCATGTCGAAAGCCATAAAGATGATCACAATACGGAACGTCCAGATTTTGATCAATTGTTGGAAAGAACTGGCACTGATGTTGTCTCAGCGGAGGAGTCGAGTAATGTTTCTTCATCGTTGGTATAATCCAATTTTTAGCCATTGCATATTTTAAGTGAATTTATACATTTGCATTATTTTATACCCTTTTTTCCTAAAATACACAAAAAAAAGTAATTCAACTCTAAACTAAATTTTATAAACATAAATAATTAATAATACAGAGTATATATATGTATACCTTTTCATTAGTTCTTTTACATAAGTATTTATTTAACTGTGTAATTATAAATTTTTATAGATTAAGTTGTAGTATTCTTTTTAGTATAATAACATTGAGTTACATAGGGTAAAAATGGGTTATTTTACATATCGTATATATTTTACTGAAAATACATATATTAAAGACCAGGATGACTGGGGGAGAGGTGGGTAAGGAGAGCAAAGTCAATAATAAATTAATTTTTAAAAATATTATCTCCTTTGTTCAACTGAATCTTTTTATCTTGCCCACCACTGATAATGCCAACTTTTTCAGCCCATGTAACAGCAAAAACTTTATCATTGATACCCTTTTCAACAGATGGATCCTCTCTTGTAATTGTATACATGGCAGTAGTTGATCTAACATCCCATACTTTTACAGTACCATCGTGAGAACCAGAGCATAACATATATTCATTTTCAGGACATGTGTCAAGAGAAACAACAAAATTTTTGTGACCTATTAGCTGTTGTTGAGTGATCTTGGAAGTAGAGCTTACACGAGGGTCATGTAATGTAATATGCCTAGCACTGGATCCACAAGCCAAAAGATTCAAAGTTGGCATTTGTGCTAAAGATAATAGAGAATAGGAAGTTGTCTTTGTATCCACACAACGTGATGTAACTAAATCCCAAGTCTTAATTGTATGGTCCTGAGACACAGAATACCCCACTGTGTTATCATTCAAGTCGAAGTTGGCAGCTTCTACTGGAGCATTGTGTGATTCTAATAAAGCTAAAGGAGCACGTCTTCTAATTGAATTATCCTTTAAAGTCAATTTTCTTCTCTTTTTTGCCGCTGTTGATATTTTGTTAGAACTACTATTGAATTCTTCCATAGGATCCACAGAAAGCATTTCTTTATATATAGTTGACCAAAAACCGATAGAATTATCATAGGAGGCAGAAAGTATTCTTGAATTGATAGAAACATCAACAGACACAACAGGTGCTTTGTGACCAACTAAGATAGCTAGTGTTTTACCATTCTCGATGTTCTCATCGTCATCCTCTAGACCATTGTCCAAGTTGTTATCTTGTTTCAAGGCTTCATTTTTAGTTTTCCACAGACGTAAAGTATGGTCATTACCAGCCGAGATCAATCTTGTAGTTGAAATCACTCTTACAGCTTTAATAGGACCTGAATGGCCTGCATATTGCTTTAGTACCTTTCCAGACATATCCCAGGTCCTTATAATACCATCATAAGAACCCGATACAATGTAATTAGATTCTTTATCCACGTCAAGCGAGCTGACCCAATCATCATTATTAAAGGAAGATAAGTAGGAGGGAGGTAGAACGGCTCTGGTATATTCCAGATTCAAAGTTGTTTCGCTTGATAAACCCTTCTTAACCAGATATTCATCCAAGGAAGTACGTAATAATTCACCATCAATTAAAAAATCAAAGGGGATTGGTTTTTCTGTACCTAATAAATGGTTGACAATCTCGGATAGACCATATCTCTTTAAAGAGATTGGAGCATACATCGGAGTATCTTGAACATGAAGAGTTTCATCTTTTTCACGAGTAAAAAGTCTGATTTTCACTTGAGATTTATTACTGCTTGACATGTTATTCTTTGTATAGTAGAGTAGGTTATATTAAAAAATGAGGAAAGGAGGGGAGAGTGGGGGAGTTATTTGACAGGTTACTGCTTTTCTAGTGCTTACAAGTGCGATTTGCATTACGGTTACATTCAAAGCATATGAATATATTTTGGTATTTTTTTTATTATTATTTTTGTTTTGGGATGAGCATCTTTTTAGCCTTTTTTTTCAGTTGAAAAAATCTAACTCTTTTTTTTTTGCTTTATTTTTTTTTTTTGATTCAAGTGAAAAAGAAAAATTTTCTAAACTCCTCACTGTAAAAATAAAGTGAATTAAAAACAGAAAAGAAAAAAGAAACAAAAAATCGAGTTAAGATAAGTTAATTCAAAAATACAAAGAAAGAAATAAGGAACACGTATATCATTCAAGGATTATGGATAAGAAAGTTTCATTTACAAAATAGAGAGGAATATGTGGTATGGACAAGTTGTTAAGGTTTAAGTAATCGCAGGAATATACATTTATCCTGCATGTTTTGGCTCTTGGGTTTTATTTACAATCATTTAAATATGGCTTTTCGAAAGTAAAAATAAAAGATATTATATAGTGTAATCTTATTACAATACATGAGAGTCATGTTTAAAAATATTTAGAGTATATAGATATGTATGTTCAAATGCCACAACTCTTGCTATTGAAAATGGTTCAGGTTTTTTCTTTTTTTGATAGGTTTGTCAATGCTTGTTTCTAAACATGTAATAGATCAAAACTTATCATTACTGTTATTCTATTTATGTTATATACTAACGCAAGTGGGTGAGTGAGTTGTTTTGTTTGGTTCTGTTCTGTTTGTTGTGGGAATTGTTTAAATAGTTTTTTTTTTTACTTTCCTGTTTTGTGGTTTTCCGTTTTATTGACCGGTAACGCAATTTCGAAGGAGAGAAACGAAAAAAGAAACAACTTCGAGATCTTGACAAAGAAAAAAAAGAAAAAAAAAAACTAAATGACTAAATAAAGACATCCGAAACTCATCGAGTATATAACAATAATGACTTTCCGCCATTTTTTATTTTTTTTAACTTCGATAAAATAAAGAAACGAAAGATTATTATTGACAGATATTGTATTCGTGTAAAAACATAGAGTTGTTCTATTAGAATAACTAGTTGTTTTCACAATACTAGACAAATAGTTCCAGCATCTAAGGCTTGCGCAAAAAGCTGCATACAGAGAAATAAGAAAATGGCTTCATCAGTTCCAGGTCCAAGATCATTACCAGAGTCCCGTTATGATTTGTCTACTTATTGGGGTAGAATTAGACATTGTGCAGAGATATCAGATCCGTCAATGTTGTTGACCACTGAAAAGGATCTTGTTGCAGCACGTAAGATTATTAAAGCTTACCGTGAGGGTCAAATAGAGAAACCAACTCCAGAGTTTTGGCATGCTAAAAAACAATTAGATTCCACAGTGCATCCGGATACAGGTGAAACTGTTTTACTTCCATTCCGTATGTCCTGTTGTGTTCTTTCAAATACTGTGGTAACACTTGGTATGCTTACACCAGGCCTAGGTACCGCTGGTACTATATTCTGGCAATGGGCTAACCAATCTTTAAATGTGGCTATCAATTCTGCAAATGCCAATAAGTCAACAAAAATGAGCACTTCTCAGCTTGTCACTAATTATGCAGCAGCCGTTGGTGCATCTTGTGGTGTCGCTTTGGGTTTAAATAGTTTAGTTCCCAAGTTGAAAAACTTGTCCGCTAATTCTAGATTGATTTTAGGTAGACTGGTTCCATTCGCTGCAGTGGTCACTGCAGGTATTGTTAATGTCTTTTTAATGAGAGGTAATGAAATTAGAAAAGGTATCACTGTTTTTGACAAGAACGGTGACGCGGTTGGAGAATCTAAGAAAGCAGCTTTTATCGCAGTGGGGGAGACTGCATTAAGTAGAGTTATCAATGCAACACCAATTATGGTTATTCCACCATTGATCTTAGTCAGACTACAAAAGAACTTTTTAAAGGGTAAATCAACGGGTGTTCAAACTTTAGTAAATCTGGGGTTGATTACGGTCACTTCATTCGCTGTCCTACCTTTTGCTTTGGGTGTTTTCCCTCAAAGACAGTCTATAAATGTTAAGAAATTAGAAAATCATTTGCATGACAAACGTGACAAGGATGGTCATATTGTTGAAACAGTTTACTTCAACAGAGGTATCTAAATGTAATATATGGATATAGAGGAAAAGAAGAAGGAGAAGAAAAAAGAATATATATAAAGAAGTTTAGGGCATATATATTAATTAAGTATAATAAAAGACAAAAATATGTGTATATTAATCTATACATATAATATTAGATTACATGTTTATTTGTTTCTTGCTTGATATTGTGATAATAGTTATAGAATATGAAGATGTTTTGGACATGATAATGTTGATGATTTTTTAGTAATAGAGTTTAAGGTAAGAAATTAAAGTAATTATTTTAGATTGGGAGTATAGTTATAAAGAAAACTGTAAAATGATATAAAAATAGTGAAATAGTGGTAGATATAGCATTCCATATTTTTGAAAGAAAAAATTAATTTGAAAAAATCTTATTTTAAAAATACAAGCTACTTTATTCTTGTAATTCTTTAAGGTCTTCTATAACTTCATAGAATATTCTTTTGTATATACCTTAAAGATAGGGAAAGTTAGTTATGTATAGATTTTATAAGGCATGTAATTTGCTATTACACATTTTTAATAAGTTCAAGGATTAGGATATTTTAGTATATTAATTAATAAATGTTTTTAATATAAATAGTTGACCAAATCATTTTTTTTTCTTTTAGATTTTTAAAAAAAAACATTTTAATTGTAACCTGAAATAAAAGGTTTTCAAACAAAATATTAAAAGAATTCACCATCTATTTCTGTCATATTTGTAAAAAAAAAAAAGGGGAATATATTTATTACCACAAAATATTTATTATTACCCAAGACAGATCAAATATCTATCTTTATTTTATTTTATTTTATTTTATTCTTTTTTTTGAATTTAATAAACTGTTTTTGTTTTTCACTTCTAACTTTTGAAAACTTGGCTTTCATTTTTAAAAATAAAACAAAGATTTTTTACCTCCTTATTGTCAGTTTAAAAAAAACCTGAAAAAAAATATATATATTTATTTTATTTCTTAATTTAAACAATTTGAAGTGGACATTCAATAAGAATACACATATACATGAATTTTTTTTTACAAAGAATACGTTTAACTTAATAATAAAGTGTGACATTGTATTACTACTTCCATAGGTCATTTTAATTAATTATATTTCATTAGTAAAACAATCCACTTGATTGTAGGACTACTAATGACAATAAGATCTTTAACAGGAGGCGGTCTTCATGTGGATTAATAGCTACAATTTGTAATACCTTCTTTAACTGAACACACATTCTAATTTTTTTCTTTATTATCTTTCATTTCATCAATAGGAATCGTTCAATACGAAATATTTCAACAATCAACAATCATGTCTCAACGTTATAAATGACGTATTTTTTGTTTTTCGGAGAAGTGATAAGGAATTTGGAAAAAAAGGAAAAAAAAAAATAGCTACTCTTCTTCAATTATTTTTTCTGTAAGAATCATTCTATATTCAATAGGAGACTAATCTAAACTAAAGTTTCAAAAAAGTGGTAGGTTGACTTTCGAATTAACATTTCTGTAGAGATCCTTTGGACCTTGTTTCTTGTTCATTCTTGTTCCCTGTCTTTCACATCTATTTTGTTATCTTTGCTTATTTAAATTCAAACAAATTAAAAAAAGGTGTTTAATTGCTATTAGGATTGAAGCACAGCAGTATAAGGGGAGCTATATTAGCTTACATAACTGCTTAATTTAACCACCTGATCTCGCTAAGCATAAATCTATACAGTTTAATAAACGACAAAAAATATAAATTCCATTAACAATTACCTGAGATAAACAAAATTGTTGTACTTGTGATATTTTAAATTTAAATTTATTTGCTACTCTAATATTCATCTAATTAGCTGTTTTACATCCCAAAAGTTTTTGATCTATACTTTGTAATAATGAATGGATATAAAGAAGAAGCCATTTTCCGGTCAGCGGAAATGTCTTTACTTCAATTCTATATTCCTCAAGAAATTTCAAGAGAAGCAGTATACACCTTGGGGAAACAAGGTATTGTTCAATTCCGTGATTTAAATTCTACAGTTCGTTCCTTCCAACGTTCTTATGTCAACGAAATAAGAAAATTAGATTCTGTTCAAAGACAATATCGTTATCTTTACACACTTTTGGAGAAACATAATATTCAACTGTTAGAAACAGAAGATCAATTAGATGTCAACAATATTGAATTTCCGAGCACATCTACCATTGATGATCATGTTGAAAATGCCACCATTCTTGAGAAGCGTTTAATTCAAATGGAAGATGCCAGAGAACAAATTAAATTGCAGAAAACAGATTTGGAGCAATTCAGATATGTATTGCAAGCTGGTGACCAATTTTTTAATACAAGTAGCGATAACATTAATCCAAGTGAAGAACATCAATCTTTAGGTAGACGGGACAGTATTGATTTTGAAGCTACTACTATGGGACAACATGGTGTAAGTTATGTAACTGGTGTTATTCCAAGAAACAAAATTGCAAGCTTAGAGCAAATCCTCTGGAGAGTATTAAGAGGTAATTTGTTATTTAGCAACATTGAAATTAATGAATCTATCTATGACTCTAACTCGAAACAATACATCGCTAAAAATGCATTTATTGTCTTCTCACATGGTGATTTAATTCTAGATAGAATTAGAAAAATAGCAGAATCCCTAGATGCTAAACTATATGATGTTGATAAATCAGCAGAAAGACGGTCTCATCAATTACTTGATGTAAACAAGAGCTTAGAGGATTTATACACTGTTTTAGAGACCACTACCACCACCTTAGAAAGTGAGCTTATTGCAATCTCAAAGGAATTAAATAATTGGTTCCAAATAATTTGTAAAGAAAAACATGTTTATGAAGCCTTAAATATGTTCAATTTTGATGCTAACAGAAAAATTCTAATAGCTGAAGGTTGGGTACCAAAAGATGAAATATATAATTTGCAAGAATGTCTAAATGAAATGACGACCAATTTAGGCCTTGATGTTCCGTCTATTGTCCAAGTTTTAGAGACTAACAAAACTCCCCCCCACTTTTCATAGAACAAATAAATTTACCCTTGCTTTCCAAAATATTTGTGATTCTTACGGTATCGCCCAGTACAGAGAAGTTAATGCTGGTTTACCAACAATTGTTACTTTCCCGTTCATGTTTGCCATTATGTTTGGTGATCTTGGTCACGGTTTCATATTGACTTTAGCAGGATTAACACTTGTATTGAATGAAAAAAAAAATAGACAAGATGAAGCGTGGAGAAATATTTGACATGGCTTATGTTGGTAGATACATCATTTTATTAATGGGTCTTTTTTCAATGTACACTGGATTCCTATACAATGATATCTTTTCAATGACAATGACCCTTTTCAAATCAGGTTGGAAATGGCCAGAATCTTGGGAAGTAGGAGAGTCCATTGCTGCCACACAAGTTGGTACATATCCAATAGGCCTTGATTCTGCTTGGCATGGTACTGAAAATGCTTTACTTTTTTCCAATTCCTATAAAATGAAACTTTCTGTTTTAATGGGATTCATTCATATGTCTTATTCTTATATGTTTTCCTTAATGAATCATTTATATTTCAATTCCTTCATTGATATAGTGGCAAATTTCATTCCGGGTTTAATATTTATGCAAGGTATTTTTGGTTACTTATCCATTTGTATTGTTTACAAATGGAGTGTCGACTGGATTAAACATGAAAAACCTGCTCCAGCGCTTTTAAATATGCTAATCAACATGTTCTTATCTCCTGGTGTTGTTGATGAGGAGTTATACCCATATCAAGATAAAGTTCAAGTCATATTGCTAGTCCTTGCATTAATATGTGTTCCATGGCTATTAATTGTGAAACCATTGCATTTCAAATTATCTCAAAAAAATAAAGGTCATATCAAGTTACCAGCTCATAATGATCTTGAAAGTTCGGAAGTGGAAGGTGATGAATTCCTACACAGTAGTAATGAAATAGATGAAATATACGAAACTTCTAACAGTGATGAGCATGAGAATGAGGAAGGGCATGACGAAGAATTTGGTGATGTTATCATCCATCAAGTTATACATACAATTGAATTCTGTTTAAACTGTGTTTCACATACTGCATCATACCTACGTCTCTGGGCATTATCTTTGGCACATGCCCAATTATCAAGTGTTCTGTGGTCCATGACTATTAATTTAGCCTTTGGAGTCACCGGTATTACTGGTGTCTTAATGACTGTGTTTTTGTTTGCTATGTGGTTTACGTTAACTGTCTGTATATTAGTCGTAATGGAAGGTACTTCAGCTATGTTACACTCTCTACGTTTACATTGGGTCGAATCTATGTCAAAATTCTTTGTTGGTGAAGGTATTGCATATTTACCATTTGAATTCATTTACCAAGACCTATCACTAGCTGTTGCTGCAACAAGTGTAAAAAGTAATAATAGTTAAGGTTTAACGCAGGCCACAACATAATCCTAAAACTTTATTTGCACTTCTTTAATTATTCATTTTTATTTAATTCTTTACCATATTTTAGTGTCTATAGATAAGGATATAAATAAATACATAAAAGAATATATTTGTTTAATGCTAACTAGTTTTATTTACATATATAATCCATCAATTAATTCATTAAAATGTTACAATTACAATCAAGACCACCAGAAACTAATAATTTTCTTGAATTTTGAGGATTCATAAACGAATCCATATCAATACAATTAACAAAACTTAAATGGTAATTCTCCCATATTTTAATTGCTTTACCATTTTCATAATTCCACAAACGTATGGATTTATCATCACTACAAGAGAAAAAAACTGGATTCGAATAAGAAACTTTTAAATCTCTCACCCATGAGGTATGTCCTTTGAATTCTTTAACCATTGTAAAACGATTATCATCTTGATTTATATTCGGTATTGGTGCACCGCTTGTAGTGAACTTTGGTGTTGGTATTTCCCACATTTTTATAAGATTGTCTCTTCCGGCTGTTAAACAATATTTGAATCCCATCTTATTATTATAAATATTTTCTCTGTAATTCAACACACTGAAGGTAGTGGAAGAAAGGGATGCAGTGTTTGTATTATTTTTGTTTATTATTGGTATAAACTTAACTTTTTCAATTGGAAAATTATGACTAACTCCTATAGAGAGTCCATTCCCTGTAGGCCAATGAGTTAACCTAACACTAGTATCATGGCCTGCTGATAAAATATATTCACCAAATACGTCAATAGATCTAATCCAATCTGAATGTGCGTTATTAATTGATTTAATACACCAACCGTTATGTATATTCCATATTTTAATCGTATTATCTCTAGAACAAGATACTAATAGAAGAGTATTGCTATTATCATTACTACTAGTGTTATTATTATTATTATTATTGTTGTTGTTGTTGTTGTTATCATTGCTTCCACTATTTCCATGGAAAAAAAATAATTTAATTTGCGATATAATATGATCATGGCCCATTAAAGTTTTGAATAATTGATATGATGCTGGATTAATTGAATTCCATTCCCATACTCTAATACTCATATCTTTGGAAGATGTGACAATAATAATAGAGTTTTTGTTACTAGTACTAGTATCACTGTTATCATCATTGCTAGAATCAGTTGAATACTTTTGATCAGATACAACTCCATTATTTATTGTAACATCAATTGAAGTTATTGCAGTAGTATGTGCATTGATTGATAACAAAGGTAAAGAAGTATTTAGAATATCAAATAAGTATAATTTTCCATGATTTGTGCCAATTATAACAATAGGTAAAAATGGATGTAGTTTAATTGCTGTAATCGAGGATTCGACTGTCAATGAATTGAAAATCGAACTCTTTGGAATCCATAAAGACATGCTATTGCTATTATTATTATTATTCAGGACAAGTGCATTATCATGTGATGTTTTGTTTACTTGATCTTTTAGACTATCCAATTGAATATTTAGTTGCTTAATGGTTGATTCTAATGTCATGATCTTTCTTTGTAATTGCACGATAGAATCCCACTTCCTTGGCAACAATAACTGTTTAGGATGTGAATCAACCACTACTTCATTAGAATGTCCTGTATTCTTACCAACTTTGTCATTATTCTCATTTGGTATTCGAAATAATTTATTTAAATTTTGAATCAAATGGCCTCTTGATATTATATCAGATCCTGAATTATTATTATTCCTATCATTATTAAAATGCCAATCTATATATTCTATAATAGATTTATCCAAATCTAATTTTTGTTTTTCAGATAATGGCACTTGCCATTTATGATCTGCATTCATAATTGTTATCCCCCCACTGTCCTAAACACGGCAAATCCTATAGACAAAAATAACGATAAAAAACGAGTATAATGACAAGAGAGTAAAAGCAAGAAAACAAATATCTTGATGTTGATAACCAACTGGAATATAATTTTTACTTTCGAGAAATCCAATGTTTTCCAGTAATCCTCATTGAAGATTTCTAAGGATAACAAATAAAGGCAAAAATGAAAAGGGAATATCAAGGGGGGAGGGGAGGAATGGGAAAAAATGTTTTTTTGCAATTGACACCCTAATCAAGGGGCACCTTATCAAGTCCAAAAAAAAGGAAAAAGAAAAAAAATAAAAATATAAACCCTAACTCATGTTTCACCATTTTCAAGGTATTTATATTTTCATTTGAATATACTATGTACCACCGTATACCACCATATACTACCATATGCTTTACATATCATATATTATTATATTATATACATAGTTTTTTTAACAAATGCATATAGTGTATATTTGGAGATCCCAATCCAAAGAATGACCATCTCTGTACCTCCTTATGTTCCCTATGCATTCTACTCTAGTTAGTGGCATGATTCTTTTTGGATAATTTTATTAGTGTCGCCCTGTGCGGTATTGCCCGGCTATAACACACTATATGATATTCTATCATTTTCTCATTTTTTCTTTTCTCTTCCTCTATTGTTGTATGTCGTTGCTATTATTTCAAGATATAAAAATAAATTCAAAAATAGAAAATTTCTACATTCAAAAAAATAAGAAAAAAAAACCACTCGGCTAATAAGAAAAAAAAATAAACAAACAAACAAACAAACAAAAACAAAAAAAAATAAATAATAATAATAATAACAACAACTATAAAAGAATATGATTAACAGTGATTGATCTAATAAAACGTTCACATATATATACAAAAAGCACAAAATTCATACATAAATAGAAAAATTAATGAATAATAATTGACTTATTGTGTAGTCAGGACGACTGCACAGCATTGTAGACAGAGATACTGGGTAGACTGTAATTTAAATCCAGTTATTACTTTGTAAATTTCACTATATACTGTATAAGTAACTGTTACGGGGTGGAAGCGAGAGGGAGGAGATGTTAGAAAGATTTACATAAGAGACCTTAAAAAAGAAAATATAATTGGTTGAGTAATGATTACTTGTAGCTCTTTAAGTTTTTCCATAACTTTATCATACATTACGTATATAGAAAATGTAAACCATACATTTTTTTTTTTAAAGTGTATAACTTATTACTATTTTACAGGCAATATTGGATAAATTATATATATATATAGAATATATATGTCATATTACAGGTGCAAGAATACAATTATATACACAGAGAACTGTAATTCTACATTTTTTTTCCTCCTCTCTTATCCTTGTTATTGCTCTAATACGTTATCATATATACCTCTCTATTGCAGTTATCAAAGGGAAACACCAACATCCAACATCCAACAAATTCTGCGTTACTTGCTGTTACCATGGAGATTTGTCTCACTTAATTCCTGGTCTTCCTCTCCTTCTTTCTTCCCTTTTTTTTGTATTTTATTTTACCACTCCTATTGTTATTCAATTCGGCTGTGAGTGAAATCCTCATTCTTTGCCCAAAGAGGAAATTCGTCGGGTCGAACAGCAAAAGCAAAAACCAAAAAAAAAAAAAAAAAAAAAAAGAAAAAAGAAAAAAAAAGAAGAAAAACAAAAACAAAAACAAAAAACGGGAAATAATTTTTTTTTTTCTTTTTTCTTACTTTTTTAATTTTTTTTAGTGCCTATTTCCCTCAATTTTGTTTATTTATATGTATATTGTATATTTTTCATTGCAAAGAAAATATATATACCAACATGATTACACACAGATTCTGAATAAACAGAGATCATGTAAAAAGTATTGAATAGACGGATGAGTAAATGCAGACACTATGGCTATTTTATAACTTTTATAGTGGCTTAATTTGTTAATCAATACTATACTATATCTCTATATACTTGATTTTTCCTCCCTTCTTTTCTTACCCTCCTCCCCCTCCGCACACACACACACACACGCAAGCATTTGTATCTGCATTTGTATCTATATCTGTATTCGTATTTGTATTTGTGATCACTCTACTAAGATATCTGAAGAAAGAAAATAATATTGTCTTCCAGAATCGAAATAATCTTTGAAAAAAAAAATAGAATACAAAGATAGAAAATGGTAATATTGTCTAAAAATCCATTTCACCATACTTCTAATAATAATAATCATACTAATACTAATACTAATACTAATATTCATGATCTACACTTAAATGATAATTCTTCCATTAATGTCGTACCATCAAATAATTCTATAAATAATAATAATAATAACAATAACAATAATAATGCCCCACCTTTGCTGAAAAGAAGCTCTAAATCTTTTCTAAGTTTTCTAAGTAGAAAACCAAGTATGGAATCAATTAGAAGTGACAAATCAAACGACTCCTCTTTTTATATAAATTCTAATTCTAATCATCCTCACAACAATAACAACAACAGTACTCATAGTCATGGTCATAGCCATACCCACAATCATAACCGTGATAACAACACTAATATACCTACATCTCCAAGATTAAACCATCATTCACATAATTATGCTCATCATACATATCACTCTAACAATGGTTCAAACTCCGATTTAAATGACCATCTTGATAAGAATAATACTAACCCTATTACTCCAAAACCTTCTCATTCTATGTCTGAATTGAAAAGATTTTTCAGATCTTCCAAAAAATCTGTTGTTAATTTACATCATTTAGCTACTACACATACATCTATCTCTTCTCCATCCCATAACAACCACCTTTCTTCTTCTTCTCATCAAAATAAAAACAAAAATAATCATTTGCATGGTTTACACTCTTCTATTAACCACCATCCTTATTCAACTACTACTTTAAATCTAAATTCCCATCTCGTAAATCCAAATGATCATAAATCTCATACAAATTCTGCTATTCCGCCAAGTTCTGATTCTGTTTTGTCTCTGTCCAACACAATAAATATTTACCATGATGATACAATCCTAGCACAAAAATATGGTAAATTAGGTAAAACGTTAGGTAGCGGTGCAGGTGGTTCAGTTAAAGTCCTTGTGCGTCCGACGGATGGTGCCACTTTTGCAGTTAAAGAGTTCAGACCACGTAAACAAAACGAGTCAATTAAACAATATGCAAAGAAATGTACTGCGGAGTTTTGTATTGGTTCATCTTTACATCACCCAAATATTGTCCAAACTATTGATATCTTCTCCGATTTCCATCAAAATAAATATTTCCAAGTGATGGAGTATTTGCCTGTCGATTTCTTCTCTGTTGTCATGACCGGATTGATGTCTCGTGGTGAAATCAATTGTTGTTTTAAGCAGATTGCTAGTGGTGTTAAATATTTACATTCCATGGGTTTAGCCCATCGTGATTTGAAATTGGATAATTGTGTAATGAACACCAGCGGGATCTTGAAATTGATTGATTTTGGTAGCGCTATGGTATTTAGATACCCATTCGAAGACCATATTACTATGGCTCATGGAATTGTAGGTAGTGACCCATATTTGGCACCTGAAGTTCTAACATCCACAAAGTCATATGATCCGCAATTTGTAGACGTTTGGTCAATGGGGATAATATTTTGTTGTATGATGTTGAAAAGATTCCCATGGAAGGCACCAAAGATGACTGATGAAAATTTTAAATTGTATTCAATGCCTGACGATTTTCCACATGACTATGTCCAATCTGCTAAGCATCACGAACAATTATTAAAAGAAAGACGTGAGAGACGTGAACAAGAAAAACTCAGCTTAACTGAACAAGCAAACCCAAGTGATAAAGTTAAACAATTACCTACCCCAACTGATGAAAATGATAAAAAAATTGAAAATGATAACACTAACGATAACGATAATGATAATGATAATAATAATGATAAAAACAATAATAACGACAATGAAAATGACACTACTAATGACAATAGCAATAATTACCAGAAAACTACTGAGGCTGCAACTGATGCTCCTGCAGCAGCATCACCTAAAGATAATAAAGATATCGTATCCATACCGAAAGATACAGAGAAACAAGAAAATAATACTAATAATACTCATCAAAATACAAAACCTGTACCATCCATTCAGTTAGAGAAGGCTAATACGACCGCATCTATTGAAAATAATAAACCTCCACATCATCAAAGAAAAATCATTCATGGTCCATATAGATTGTTGCGTTTATTACCACATGCTTCAAGACCAATTTTATCCAGAATTCTTGAAGTTGATGTATCTAAGAGGGCTACTTTGGATGATATCTTCAACGATGAATGGTTTTCAAACATACCCTCATGTACTATTGACGAAAAGAATAACATTGTTAGAGCTCCAGGTCATCATCATACAATTGTTAAAGATGGAAAGACTTATAAAATATAACTGTAAAGGACTTTTATAAAATTTCTTTCCTATTCTCTATTTTGTTTTTAATTTATTTTATATAGAATTGAGATTATTTTATTCCTCTTTGTTGTTTATTTCATATTTATATATTTGTTTAAAACAAAAAAAACTTATTTATCTATATTTAATGATCTACCTGTATTCTAAATTAAGAAAATAAAGGCCTTAAGATCACGTAGAATCTTATTTGTAATTAGATTACTATTTACACGATGAAGTTATTTTTTTTTTGGTTCCTTACCCCCTCTCAAATATATTGTCATTCTAAAAATAATTTATATGTTCCCGTTTGATCAAACTAAATTTATCATCGTCCCTTTTATTAACAGTTCCTGTATAATAAAATAAATTAATATTATCAACGCCCCACTTATTCGTAAAATCTATGGTACCATTTTTAATATTGATACCATCAAATTTAAATGACCAGTAACATATCAATCTATTTATTAAAACTTGCCTATCTATAGGATCATTTACCATCAAATTCAAGTCTTCATTTGCATAATAAAGTTGTCTTTCCATAATATAATTGACTAATTCATTATAAGAAATATTAATGGATGTATCCTGTTGTGAATTTTGTGATTCAATTATTCTTTTCAAAGTTAGCCAGTCATCTACAATCAAGTACTTTAATAATGTATTAATCTCATTAGACAATTTATTAGTTTGATTAAAATATTCCCAAATCTTCAGTTTCCAACGTGGTTGTTTGTTTATAATCAAATTCTGTAAAAAACGTAATTTATCTTTATTTGTCAAGGAATATACTGTATTATATGGTTCTCTTTGAGGATTTTGTTTCGATATTGATTGGTCCCATAATATTTTGCAAATATAATCACCTTTGGAATATTTTTTACTTAATTTATAAAATGCACCACTCCCTAAACAACGATATAATGCCAGTTGTGGTCTTAAATAAATTAACAAAAAGGTCAGTTCTTCAAATAATAGTAGACATAGTATAAATTTAGGTAATTTATAGATCTCTCTAAATCTTAGCACATCATGAACGAATTTTTTTCTTGATAATTGTGGAAACATTTGTTTTAAATTGTTCAACTCTAATTGTCTGAACACTTCATGAACATCAACATTTTTATGTTGTCTCCATAATATCCAAGAAGTCTTAATTGATTCCCTATATAAGAACAGTAGTTTTTTACCAACACGAAACCCTAAAGTTGGCCACTTTCTCCAACGTGATATTTTACTCACATCCTCTTGATTCTTTAATTTGTACGTTAGTGGCAAGGTCTCTGGTGAATTTAAGCAAGGGTCGTAATCATCTTTGATATCCTTTTGGCTAGTAATTAGCCTTACAATTTTAGTTGAGTTTACTAGGGGGTCAGGTACAAATTGTAACTTCTGTGTTTTGATTAATTGATTCAAAAAAGCATAAAGTGTATTACTTTTGGTTGACTCTTGAAAATCATTCTTCGATGAAAGTGTAAATGGAGTTTTTGAATTTAATCTCAATGTCCTCGATATACTATACTTACACGAGGACAATCTTATTATACACCCCCGCAATCTTTCAGTCATTAACACTTTTCTTTCTTATTCTTTTGTTTGTCTTTGGTTTTTTAGTCAATATAGTGGATAATGATATTATAACTAAGTTTTGTTTATAACTGTTTTAAAGATCGTTAGCTTTCAAGTTCAAGTACATATATAATTTCAGGTAATTTTTTTTGATTGTAGACACACATCTTTTAAATATTTGAGAAAGAATATTGTGTTCGATCCTAAATCATTAGTTGATATTAGCAAAAGAATCTCGATGATTGTTAATAATAGAAAAAAAATACTTCAACAAAAAGAATATGACATATTCACTTTACATATATTCATATGAAGACAGCACCTTCCAAACTATTGTTTTTATAACTATATATAATATTAGAATTATTGATGTAATAGATTATCAGTTTTGGGAGAACCTTCGTTTATAGCTATGTTGCAATTAAACACATATATACATATATATACCAGACCAAATCAACAGGGAAGAGCAAAATCATACCTTTGATGCTAACATATCATTGGCTTTGGAAACCATAGTCACAGCCAGATCAGTGTTTTCATCACCTTCATATGTTTTTAAATATTCTTCTAAATCTTCTTTAAATTGTCTGATTTTATTGTATAATATAGGTAACAATCTTTCTGTATCCTCTAAAATTTCTTTTTGTTTCTTTAACTCATATGGATCAACCTCCTTATCTGCTTCTAATTTTTCAAGAAGTTCTTTCTGATCTTTCTTCTCCTGAATATAGTAGTTTTCTTCCTTCATTAATCTTTGTAAAGATTTAACCTTAATCTCTAATTGAGTTGGTGCCATCTCTGAAAATTAGTTGTTAAGTTATGTCAATAGTATATAATAAGTTAAAATTGGATAGATATGCTTCCTCTTGTTTACTATCTTGTTAACACTATGACAAAATCAATATCCTGACGTAATTTCTAACTCTAGTTAAATTGTATCTTAATATTGTAATAGTACTCTTTCAAACCTATTATCGCTAGGGTGTGCGTACACAATCTTTCAGCTGTCTTGTGAGTTTTTTAATCTTTGAATTTTACCACCTATCTAGAATAAAATAAAATAAAATAAAAGGAAAAGAAAAGAAAGGAAACAAGGAAGAAGACTCTATACAAAGGAGAAACAACTTTATCAAATTTACATCCCAGGACGCATGACACAATACTGTAAGGTATCCCATAAATAATTATTTTTTTGCTTGAATCATATCCAATGCCTGGTATACCATACTGTATAGCGTGTTGCACCAAACAACAACTTATAAAGACATACCATATCCTACAACCTATTCATAATAAAAACTTTTAGGGTATAATGCTGCTAACTATTTATATAATGAATATAATTACATTAAACTATACTTAATGGGCTTACAATGATTATTGCAATCTTGGTATTTGCCCACATTATTATTAACTATATGTAAAATACTATTATCAACAATGTGATAAATAGCGGATCGTGATAGTATTTTAAACATTTAGTAAATAGAATAAAGTATAGGTACTAGCGTTCCGAATATACACTACTGGATAAGGATAGAATTGTATTTTGTTTTGCTAACTTAATATGATCTATTTTTTCCTGTAATTGTTGAATGGTATCAACTCTAGGATGGACCATTAATGATTGTTTTGTAGGATACTGAGGTGAAATAATATAATCATCTTCCTCCAACTCCGTATCATTTCCATTTGAATAATCTAACGTTGCAATTGTAGGTTTTATTTCAATTTTTCTTAACCTCAAGACCTTGATTTGATTAGTTCTTCTGGTATTATTCTGAACATTTAAAGACATAGTACATAAACCTTGCGATAAATACTTTTTCGTATCTTCATCACTTATAGCAGACGGAATCTTTGTAATAGATAAATCGGTCAAAGAATCAAAGTCTTCCAATGCTGTATTATATGCAGAATTTGAATCTATGGTTGCAGATAAGTTCGGTGAATTCAAGGAATATGTTCTCTCTGTCATAGAACTAGAAGGAGTAGATTCTGTAAATTCATTACAACCATCAAGTACATTTAACTGTGTGTCAATTGAATTAAATGTTGGAGTTAACGGCATATTATTTATTTTTGTAGGTAAACATAAATGATTTATATCTTTTGCTCCAAATTCCCTTTGCATCTTATTCATATTATCAATTTTGACAACATGACTTAAAACTCTTTCTAATTCACGATTAAAAACAGTTGCCTGTTGTTTATTTGCAATCTTTTCTTCACTATTATAACAAGAAATAATATCCTGAAATATCTCACTATCGTTGTTATTAGAAGTAGTTATATCATTAAGATTTTTTATGTGTTTAGAAAAATTTTCTTTGTCATTGTTTGTCTTTTCATCTAATATAAATGATTGTTCATCATTAATCACCTTTTCTTTAACTTCCGGCAATTCATGCAAATCAAATAACTTTCTAGATGAAATCCTTTTCTGTAAAACTCTACGCTCTTGCAAGTTCTTTGGTCTTAATTCGTTATTTGATTTATTTGTATTCCCATATCGAGAAAGTGAAATTTTAGGGATAATAATACCACTAATATTGCTATTATTTTTAGATCGAAATTGTGTTTCTCTATCTAATTGCAATCTTTTCCTATAATCATGAATAAAAATTCCAGGGACTGATTCTAACGTTTTCTTAAGTTTCATGGTACCACCGAATTTTCTTGATAATCTTTTACCATATTTATGATCATCAATATCTTCCGAATTTACAGGATCATCCTCAAACTGAAATGTTGGAATATTCATTAAATCTGCTGATGTAAGTGTCATTGAAGCAGGTCGAATAGCATCAACATTAGGGTCAATTTTTTCCCCTAAAAATTTTCTAGGCATCGTTTCTTGTGTTCTTATAGTTGGTATTTATGCGTATACTAAATGAAAAAAGCTACAAAAAGACAAAACCTATTGGATAGAAATGTTTAAGTAAAACTTTTAGCTAACCAAAACATATCAAAGCCAAAGCTAAAATCAGAATCAAATAATGAGAATTTTCAAAGAGATAATCTCTAAGGAGGACTCCCAAAACCAGCATATTCTGCAACAACCATTTCTATATATATATACAAATATCGATTACCGTTACATAATCTATGTGTCAATTATGTTACTGTTATTTCTATTAAATAGATATTACTGTTTGGTATAATTTATTATTTATTGGTGCTGGTTTTATGCTTTTGTGGCGCTGGGTTTTTTTTAATGTCATCTTTGCCTAAAAAGGAAGATTTGTCGAGGTCCGATGTCGTTACCAGAAAAAGAAAAACAATTGTGGAACACAAGAAGTCGATTTACGAAGACAAACAGATACAGAACCACAAATATTGCATTGAACATTTGGTATTTATTGCTTCACGATGTGTATATTGAGGAGTAACTCCTATGCTTAATAAATAGAGTTTGTTCACATATTTATTAAAGTAGAAAGTTTTTAATGGCATTAGGGAAAAATACATATATCTGAAGTGATGAATAAATCAATAAATTATGGCACCGTTGAATATTTCAATACCTTCATGCATAGTTATTTAATAAATAGATTTATATGTTACATATGATTTATTCCATACAATACTGTTGCTAGCATCATTTAGTATTGCTACGAAAATATTGCTTGATTCTTAACGGTGATATTCCATTCCTTGTTTTGCTTCCCATTCCCTTAATGCTCTATCCCATTCATCCTCATTATCTACATCAATCTCCTTTTCCTCCATTTTCTTCTCTTTCAGTAATTGTTCTCTTCTTGCTAACTCTTGTTTATCATATTCTTCCTTATGATCAATCCATCTATCTTGGATATCATAATGTTCCCTCATTGCACCTTCTCTAGTGGCCTCAGCCCACACAGTATCTCCACCAACCTCCGAAGATCCAAAAATATAACCATTAGCTTTATCTATAACACTCTGTAGATTAATCATGCTTTCCTTGTCATCAATAGCTAAGACTTCAAATGAAACAAGACCAAAATCACTAACTAATTCACTGATAGTCTCTGTCAATTTACTGTATCGTTTACCTAACGGACTACCACTAGTCTCCTTTTCTATGTAGGGTATCAAATAATCTAAATCTTGTACTTCGGTGTAATAATCCAATCTGAAAGGTAGTTCACCGTATGATTTTAACATATCTATCTTTGAAAATACATTTATATGTGGTAGATCCATCATAAGCATTGACCGTAAAGCCAATAGGAGAATAGAAACATATTGAGATGGTGACGTTATATAGAAACAATCAATCAGATTAACGACGCAAAATCTCATATCTAATTCCTTCTCCAGCCTTTTGAAGATATGAAACAGAGAAGAATGATGTGTGAATAATTCCACTTGCCCAGGACAATCAAAGACTAAGTATGCTTTTTCTTGTTCTACTAATGTCTTGATCTGTAAAATAAACAAATCAATGGATTGATTCAGGGATTCCATGGCATACATTAATCCACCGTTGGGTCCTAACTGTTGTTCAGACATGATTTCTTCTAAGGTGATAAAATCTCTAATATCAATTGCACAGGGATATGGTAAGTTATCATTTGCTGGATCCATATTAATGATCTGGGAGTGTCTCCCAATGGCGTTAAAAAATTGAGAACATCCATTACAATAAGTCGATTTCCCGGATCCTGGTGGTCCAATAACAATTTGAGCGAATGACATTATAAAAAAGAGTCAAAATATCAATGATCTTAAAAGTAGAAAAATGGTATAAAGTGTTGGTTTCTTCTCTTCTAGTATATGTTTCAAAACACTGAAAAACTCAGGTAAAAAAGACAGTCCGAATATGTCAACTGATTTTTACTTAAAAATCTTATCAGATATCTTAACTTGCAGTCCAGAAGTTTATATTATTATCATTATTATTATTATTATTTACCCATTTTCACTTTCTCATAATTATTATCACTACCACATATACTTGATTAACAATTTTTCATTTACTAATAATTTCTAAATTTCCGAATTGCAAGAAATGAAAATAAAAAAAAGAAAAAGAAATCTTTATAAAATAACAGAAAATATTTTGTAGTAAGACTAAAAAAAAAACCACTGTTCAAATAAATAATACTGGATATTGAGTTTTATATTGTAATATAATATGAGTAGATTAATATTTATGTATAAATATTGTAAAAAAATTTATAATTTTCTGTGTGGATCAAAATTGTTTATTATAAAAGATATTAAATTGTATCAAATAGTGCCATTTTCTATGTTATCTTTTATGAAAATATATAAATATATATATTATGTTACAAGTAAGTAGTAACCTACAAAAAAGGACATTCCACGATATACAATACATGTTATATTATAATGTTTTTTATCTCTTTGCTATTATTATTCTTTGTATTTATTATTTTAACGTGAACATACATAAGCCTAACAACTAACGTTCAAAAAAATCATGTGCATCATGTACATCATCATCGAATGAATCGTCACTGTTATGATAATAATCGTCTGCACTATCAACATCAGAGGAGGAGTAAATTGCATCACTGCTCAAATGATCAGCTTCATAATCAGATCCATTGTATATTGCGTATCCATCCTCATCAAATTCGTTTTCATCTTCAATAACCTTCATTAAAGTTTCACCCTTTATCATTGATTTAGGTTCAACCACATAGTTTCCTTCAATATATGAATTAGTCAATTTACTTTTTGCACCAATGCGTACATTAGGACCCACAATAACGTTTTCTAAGATACATTCATCTTCAATAACTGTACCATCTAAGATTATAGAACCACTGATACGACATTTTTTACCGATAATACAGTTATTTCTAATAGTAGACAATTTAACAGAACTTTTTTCACCTAATATAACAGATGGATCAACCAATGCATCTGCACCAATAGCAGATGAGGATGCAATCAGAGACGATGTAGTTGATTTGATCTTTAGTACAAATCTATTTGCATCCATCAATGTAGATAAATTATTAGAACGAATAAATGTGGCTAATGATGGATTAGGTAGGATAAAAATACCAACAGTTTCTCTCTTTTCTTTAACATGTCTCCAGGATCTTCTTGCTAAATCTCTAAATAATTTAGATAGAGTTGTATTTGTGTTAATGCTATCAGGAATCAACAAGTTATTGTTATGTTTGAAATATGATGGATTAATGACACATGAGTTTCTATTTTGAGAATTGTCATCATCATCACCATTATTTTTATGTTTATGAGTGTTGTTTTCATTATCAATACTATTATTAGAGGGTAACTTTTGTGAATTAAGATCATTAATATTTCCGACATCTAAATTGTTATTATCAGCTAAACTTGTATCGCCATTGGTATTATTATTATTATGATTATGATTATGATTATTATGATTGACGCTATTGCTATGATCATTATGATGCTGTTTCCTTGGTTTCTTTAAGAATTGACATAATTCATAAGAACAGAAATATATAGAAGAATTCAACAATTTAGTAGAAACAGTAATATTTGGATATTTCCATAACAAATGTGATCTAATCTGTAGATATTTTGTCTTTGTAACATTTTCATTCGAATAAATATCCAACAAAATTGGTTGTTTTTGAACCTCTTGATGGTCAAAATCATCGTTATAAACAGTGAAGATTTGATCTTTCTTCATTTTTTTCTTATCCAAGGTGCTATCCAAAGCGTTTTGATAAAAGACAGAGATTGCCAAATTATCGTCGTCTCTGTTATTATATTGGTCAAGGAAGATTTGTGGTGGTATATCAGTGATGAAATCACATGGTAACAAGACAAAATCCATTTTAATCAAAGGCAAAAGCTCATTAATCAAAATTTGTCCCATTGATGCTGAACTGGTAGGTATAAAATTAATTTTTTTCAAATGTTCCATCTTCAAATTACTACCACCGTTACTACAATGATTATGATTGTTATTATTACCACTACCACCATTATTATTAGTATGTGAATGTAAGTTTGATTCAATAATTTTGTATTGTTCATATCTCAATTTAAGAAATTCAGAAAGACCAAACTTAATAATATCGATTTCATCTTTATGAGCAACAATATTAATTTCATGAAAATCTGCCTGATCACACCAGTCAATAACATATTCAATCATAAAACGATTAGCTACAGGCAATAATGCTTTTGGTAAATGACCGGTTGCTGTGATAATTGAATCATTAATATCGAAATCGAAATCTAAATCGAAATCCATGTTAACAATGTCATCATTGTTAGCTGTATCATTGTTACCACTGCTATTACTACTAGTTGTTTTTGTCCTTGCCTTTGTATCTATGTTTATATTTGTGGTAGCAGAAATAGAAGCAGTAGTATCAGTGGGATTAGAGTTAGTATTAGAAGTATCCTTGAGACCAGATTGTTCCAGGTTATCATTAAACTCACCTAAGGTAGAACTTGAAAAAGGCGATAAGTTATGCCCCCCACCACAGAATATGAATGCTTGTAATTGCATTTTTATTTTTTATTTCAATATATCTAGATTTCTCTCTATTCTAATAACAATTGACAACTGACAATAAAAAAAAAAATTAATAGTAATAATAAAATGAAAAAAAAAAAAAAAAACAGATATCACCTGTATATTTTAATCCAGCACTAACAACTATAATTAATATACACCAAGGTGCGGTAGTACTTTTGTTGGAATACGAAGAAGATGATGCTATCGATCTGTTGTTCGTCAACAACTAACGTCAAGCAATCCACATCATTTCATTCCACCTCACAGTTTCCCTCACTCATCGAAGCTTCGCACGTTTGCTCATAATAATAATAATAATAATAATAATGATAATAATAATACTCTTCATAACAAACAATAACAATTAACAAAAAATGGAAAAAAAAAATAAAAAAATTTTTTTCTTCTTTTTCGGATTTCTAAAGGAATTAGCGCAGAAATAAATCCGTCAGAAACCCGCCTTTTATGCTCACGTGACTTATAAAACCCACAAACAATAGGAAAATTTGATGTCTGAGTGTTTCACAAATGATGTGTTTAGAACACCCATACCTCCAGCTGCAGTTTTTGCGGGAAAAAGCAAAAAACCAAAACAATAAAAAAAAAAATAAAGAAAAAGAAATAGAAAAGAAAAAAGAAAAGAAGAATTGAGTTTTTTGTTTTTGTTTCATTTTCTTTTGCATTTTATTTTGCCACTGATAAGAAGCTTGTTTAAAGTGAAAGGGGATTATAATGTATTGGTTGACGAGTGTGTTCTATTAACTTCAAACATACGTTTGTTAAAATATGCTATAGAAGATCATAGTACATGAGTCTGAACATTCAAACGTCTTTCCCAGTAGTCATACAAATACAAATACAAATACAAATATAAATATAAATATTAATACATAAACATAGACGCACGCAGATACACAACATGAGTGAGGAACAAGATCCATTATTAGCAGCTTTAAATGATCAAGCTCAAGAAGAAACTAGTACAAATGAACACTCAATAGCTCCTCAAGATTCGTCTGTTCAAGAGACTTCTAATATCCCAGAATCTGTCGATCCTGAAAAAGAAGCATATAATAAGGCATTGACACAGTTTAAGAAGAAATTAATGGAGCATCGTAGATTTGATGATCAATTGAAAGCGCGTAGACAAAATATACGAGATTTGGAAGCTGAATTCGATAAGACTGAAAATGATATTAAAGCGTTACAATCCATTGGGCAGCTGATTGGTGAAGTCATGAAAGAGTTATCCACTGAAAAATATATAGTCAAAGCATCTTCTGGTCCTCGTTATATCGTAGGTGTTAGAAACTCTGTTGATAGAACAAAATTGAAAAAAGGTGTTAGAGTTACTTTGGATATCACTACATTGACTATAATGAGGGTTTTACCAAGAGAAACAGACCCATTGGTTTATAACATGACTACATTCGAACAAGGTGAGATATCCTTTGATGGTATCGGTGGGTTGACTGAACAAATCAGAGAATTAAGAGAAGTCGTAGAGTTGCCCTTGAAAAACCCTGAAATCTTTCAAAGAGTAGGTATAAAGCCGCCAAAGGGAGTTTTATTATATGGACCTCCAGGTACTGGTAAGACTCTATTAGCTAAAGCAGTAGCAGCTACCATTGGTGCAAATTTCATCTTTTCTCCAGCCTCTGGTATCGTGGACAAATATATCGGTGAATCTGCAAGAATCATTCGAGAGATGTTTGCCTACGCCAAAGAACACGAGCCCTGTATTATATTTATGGATGAAGTTGATGCCATTGGTGGCAGAAGATTCAGTGAAGGTACATCTGCTGATAGAGAAATTCAAAGAACTTTGATGGAGTTGTTAACACAAATGGATGGGTTCGATAATTTGGGTCAGACAAAGATCATTATGGCAACTAATAGACCAGATACCTTAGATCCTGCTTTATTAAGACCCGGTAGACTAGACAGAAAGATTGAAATTCCTTTACCAAATGAAGCAGGTAGATTGGAAATTTTTAAAATACATACTTCAAAAGTTAAAAAACATGGTGATTTTGATTTTGAGGCCGCTGTAAAAATGAGTGATGGTTTCAACGGTGCTGATATTCGTAATTGTGTCACTGAAGCTGGTTTTTTTGCTATTAGAGATGATCGTGATCATATTATACCGGAAGATTTAATGAAGGCTGTTAGAAAAGTAGCTGAGGTGAAGAAGTTAGAAGGTACTCTAGAATATCAAAAATTATAATCCATTATATATATGAAGAGGTAAATTTTTAGCAAATATATAGGGAATATAGATAGGAATGAGATAAAGATAAATAAAGTAAAATGAAGAAGGTTGTACTTGAAAATGTCTTATACTCCCTGTTGTTATTTTCTAAATTTCCTGTATCCATAAAAATATGGAATATAAAGTTGGTTTAATTTATTCCATCTATATTTTTCTTTTTTTTTTATTCTGCTTCTTTAATTTTAAAATGATCATTAAACTCTATATCCAAATGCTTCTTCAATTGACTGAATTTATTACCAAAATTTTTGTGACAGTAACTACATATTAAATCAGATTTCTTTATAGCATTATCTTCTATTTCTTCTTTATCAGGTATCGTGTCTAAGGGTAATTGATCATATTCAATGAAGAAACTTGTATTAAATGAGTTATAATGTTTCTTATTTTTCAACTTCATAGAATGAAAATCCTTAGTTATAACATGAATATGTAAATTTTTCATTGATGGAGCACTATGTACCCCAACTTTTATAAAATTGTTTATAAACGAATTCTTATCAGTTAGATCATTTGTTAATATTTCAAATTTTCCAACAAAGGATTCGTAAATGTAGTTTTGGCACCATATAATATACTTCTGTAAAATATTGTTCTTTAACTCAATGTTGATAGCTATTGATGGATGCTTTTTAGTTAATTCTGGATCTCTTGGTAATATTAATAAATGATATTCTGATTTATTGAATTGATCAGTAATAATAGTAGCCTTATCATCAAAATAAATTACTATATTCTCATCAAATGTCTCTGGATGGAGAATATATGGGGATAAAGCATATGACCATGACATTTTAATACAATTAATTTCTCCATATCGTAATAGACTTACTCACAGTTATAGAACTGCTTCTTTCAGATGAAATATTTCTATAACCAATATTCTTTTTCCTATCAAGCTATCTCAAAGGTTTTCATCGTTTTTTATCTAACTACCATTTAAAAGAAGAGATGAAAAAACGAATCTAACAAAAAATATATATATAACATAAACACATACCCTTCAGAACCAGAATAAACAAGATAACAAAGCCCATCAGATAGCTATATATATATAATATTTATACAATAATTAAGCATCAGCTGATCTACTTAAAGATTCATTTAATAAAAGCTAAAAATTAAAAAGATGAAGCAAAGTAATATAAGACAACGCCATAAAAAATTGTAATAAATATATATTAATATGAATAATAGTTACAAAAATTGATTATGAATTGTCTCTCTTTTCTTTTTCTTTCTTTAATATGCATATTTATTTATTTACCGATTGATTTGCTTTTAACAATACATGTCTACCTTTGCAAAGCTTAAATAAGGAAATATGTCAAAGGGAACACTAATCCTGTCTTCTAATTATCAGTACATATACGAATGAATTCATCTTCATTGATTTCTCCATCTCCATCAAGATCAAACTCATCAATCATAGCTCTTAACTCCTGATCTGTCAGATTTTCACCCAATTCTTGTGCAACTTTTTTCAGATTCTTTAAAGATATTTTACCTGTATTATCTTCATCAAATAGTTTGAATGCCCTTTTAATTTCATCCATTGGATCACGATCCATTATCATTTCACCAGATACTATAAAAAAGTCATCATACGATATTAATCTGTTACCAGAACTGTCGTATTTGTCAATAATTTCAATTACTGATTTATTATCTAATGTAAAACCCAATGCTCTTAATGCTACTTTTAATTCATGATAATCTAAATATCCATCATTATTCATATCAAATAAATTAAATGCTTCATAAATCTCTTGTTTCTGTTCAGCCAATAATTCTTGATTAATATTGGCATTAATATTGACCCTTGTATCTTTATATCCCTCAGTTCCTGGATTGGAAACTCTATTTCTCAAATTATTCATCATTCTTATGGTATGTTTCTATTAGTTGTTGCTTTTCCTTTTTTTATCTTGTTTTTCAACTCACTTACCTCAATGAAAGTACAATTCTTCTTTTCTTTACCACCAAAGCCTGAATATTGTATATTCTTATATATTTTTCTTTTGAAATCCACCACAACCTCCTTTCCATAATATATTCATGAAAGACCTCTAACTATGCAACTATATATTTCTCCTTTATTATTGAAGAAAGCACAGATTAAACATTGAATATTTTATTCTTCGAGAAATGAAAAATTCAACAGATCAAAAAAAAAGAAAAATACAAAAAAAAAGTTACAAAAATCTTTACAATGAGATTTGTTTAAAGGCATATTGTCTGTCAAATTAATCTGTTTGGGAGTGTAAATCACATGTGTAATCGTATCTTTTTGCCAATATTTACAACTCCATATCAATCAGGAATCCATAGTGATTTATATCTGCGTGTATATAACTGATGTTGTTTAATAATTTGTTTTATTTACACTGAAAAAAGATAACAATATATCAGAAAAAAAAATGGTAGGACGATATTCTAGAATACAAGACGATATTATAATTGGAGAAACAAATAATGAAATGAGTCGAAATTCCACAGAGGTTAATTTGATAGAGACAGATGAAATGGAATTCTTCGATTTGGAAAATTTACAAATGACTAATGAAGATAATAATGGTGACAACAACAACGATGACCATACCAACCTTCCCTTTATAAATAATAACAACTCTAGTAGCACCACTAACATTAATAGTAGTATTACTTCAGGTGATACCATTTATAATAAGATAAAACATAATATAATAGTTCCAATACAAACTAGCATTATCGAACCACTTTCTGAATTTGAAAGGCTAATGACAAGAAAATTGGATAAGTATTTAACTCAGTTTGGTAACCCACTAATTTTGAAAAGATTTTTATATATGCTTGTTGTATCCATAATCATGTGGGTTATATGGAGATCTGGCTTTATATTTGAATACTCTAATGGAACCACCTTTTCTAATCATGATATGCTACTACAATATGTAAATGATCATATTGATTTGAATAAATTTGAAACAGATTTACAATATTTAACTTCTATGCCACATAAATCAGGTACTAGAGGAGACATGGCTATAAAAAATTACATAAAAAAATATATGGAAAATATTCATTTAAAGGATGTAGCAGATAAAAAGTATGAGGGTTACGTGAATTATCCTGATTTGATGAACAAGTCTACACTCTCTTTATTTTATAATAGTGTAAACACCGAAAATGACGAAGATAACAAAATTGTTGAAATTCAACTAAATGAATTAAATTTTGTTTCGTTAACAATTAATGATCAACTGAACAAGACCAATATCATATATGGCCATTATGGCACTGAAAGAGATTATTTACAATTAACAAAAAAGTTTCTGCTTGAGGACCCGTTTGTTATTTTATTACATTTTGCACCAGATGATATAATTCCAATAAGTGAGCAAATTCTTTTAGCACAAAAATATAACGCACAAGGTATTATATTTGTATCAAACGAATACGGTGAAGATTTTAATGATGCGATTCAACAGAGGAGTGCTGGGTTATTGCAATATGGTTCCGGCGATGTTCTGTCTGTACAAGCTTCATCTCATGGATATCTTGACCTTTTGAATTCAAAAAGAACTGAATTATTACCATACGTTTCTATTATATCAATATCATCTAACCAGGGAAAATTGATTCAATCTAAATTTGATTCAAAGGGTTCTGTCCTTTTTGAGAATGGTTGGTATAGTGGTAATGGCAATGATATACAATGTAAAATAAATGTAACCAGTGTGATAAAGGAAAGACAACCAATTTATAATGTTATGGGTAAAATTGAAGGAAGGGAACAACCAGAGAAAGCAATAATCATTGGTGCTGTAAGAAATTCTTTACATCCAGGTGCATTATTTCCAAATATGGGATTAACTTATATGTTAAGTATTATGGAGTTACTTCAAGAATTAAAGTTTAAATATAATTGGGTCCCATTAAGAAGCATATACTTTATATCATTTGGTGGTAGTGAATATAACTATATTGGGTCCACTGAATTTGTTCAAAAGGAATCTTTAAGATTGCAAAAAGAGATCTATTCTTATATAGATATTAGTCAATTGTCATTAGACCAAAACATAGATATCATGGCACACCCCTTATTGCAACCACTATTTGAAAATTTTCATGGAATTGGGTCAATACTATCAAAGAATGTTACTACAATGAGTAAATATGGGGATTGGACACCGTTTTTGGCAAACGGTATTCCAACAGCAGCCATAACATCAAAGATTGTTAATAATAAAAATATTCCAGTTCATTCTTTCATGGACACATTTGATTCTATACAAGGTAAACTTCATAAAAAAAAATATCAAAATATTATTAAAGCCAATATTTATTACACAATTGGTATTATATTAAGATTGACAGACGCTCCTATGATACCATTCAACTTATTACATTTTACTAAAGTTATCAATGAAAAAGTATTTGACTTGAAGATCAAATATGATCGACAATTAAATTTCAAAAACATAATTAGAAGTTTGTTACAATGGAAAAAATTGAGTCAGGAATGGATCCAATGGCAGTTAAAATGGCATTCCCAATTCAAAATTAAAAATCATTCAATCAAAGTAGAAGAACCGTTGTCTATATCAAAACAAAGGTGTGCGTGGAATTTAAAATTAAGTCATATTGGTAAAAAGACAATCTATGAATATGGTTTACCCGAGAGAACTTTCTATAAGAATATCATTATTGGTCCACCCTTTTGGACTGACTATGGTACTATTGAAGGTATTGATCTTAATATTGTTGAGACCAGTAATGATGGTGTGATTCTAAGGGAAGACTTATGGTTGTTCCCAGGTTTTCATGATGCAATTTGGAAAGAAGATTGGAATAGTGCACAAGAACAACTTAACATAATTTCTAAAGTTTTAAATGAAGCAGGTCACTCTATTTCTAAAGAATCAACCGAGAATTTGAAATATTAACTTATAGAATTTACCGCATATAAAACAGTATATACTATTATTCAAATCATTGGCATATTTTTGAAACTTGTTTTTCATCTTATTCTGTTCTCTATAGATAACTCTGTATACAAAAAAAAATTGTAGCACTGTCAAAATTGTCTTATTTTATTCATCTACTTCACTAAGTAGTCTTAACTATCCTACGAATTTCTAACATACATAGACGTATGTATACCTAAACATCGAGTATATTACTAATATTTATTCATATATATATATATCAAAGTAAATATTTATCTATCTATATATAAATAATATAATATAACTCTCTATAACTTATTATTGTATAAATGCATTTGGAGGTAAATTACCTACACTATTTTGAAACCCAACAATAGCAGTTTCAAAATTCCATCCACTTTGTTCAGCCAACATATATGTGTATTCTGAATTTAATTTAGTTTGTAATTGTAGTTTGTTTAATAATTCCAACTGAACCGGACTTAATTTAGCTTGAATTTCAGGTGGTAATTGTAAATGTGGAGATATCATAGTAGAATTATTTGCTGGTGTCATTGGCACAGTACTATTAGATGGAATAGAAGTACTAACATTCATAATTTGATTCATTACAGGTTGGTTTGATGTTGGCGTTGGCGTTGGTGTTTGTTCAATATGCCACGATGGTGAACAGTAGGATCTAATTGTCAATAGATCGGAGGCAATAATGATAGAATTAGTAGAAGCATTGTTTATTATTATCCAAGTTCTATCAAATGATTTTTTAGATAGTCTTTTATTATTTGAACTATTTTGATATCTTTTATTTCTCATTGAAGTCTTTTTATTATTATTATTACCATTAACAGAGTCATTTAGAGGTTTATCTACTTCTTCATAATAGCCATGCAAAGTAATCAAATATCCATTGACTTGTTGGTATGTTACAGCCTCCACTGAGTAATCATTTGGATTTTCTATTAAGAAATGCTTGGTTTTGGGAATAGAATTGAAAAGCTTACTGATTTGTTCCGGACCTATAGCTAATCTCTCTTGTAATAATTTAGGTGTTGAAATCTTGGTAAAGTTTCTGGATGTAGTTAAATAATGACCAAACGATGGATTCTGATCAGCTTCTTTGACTGTAGAACTTGGAACTGAGGAATCTGTGGCAATTGAAAACTGAGATTGTGGTGTATATAAATTTAATAATTGGGATCTGTCTTGATCCCAAAGATTTAAGAAATTGGAGATAAAATTAGTAGAAATATTGGAAATGTTTTGATCTTCAAAGAAAAATGGTTGGAATTTAGTTAATTGTTGATTTATATTTGGCATGATTGAAAATACGGATTTTAATTTAGCTTCGTCTCGAACTAAAGTGTTGTCTAATATTGTTAATTTAGGGAAAATATTCAACATTTCTGTACGATACATTCTATCATTACAGATTTGATTATTAATCATTAACAATTCTCTTAAATATGGAAATTTATTCTTCCATTGATTGAATACCTGAAACCTATTGAAATGGTTATTGGCTAAGCAAAGATTTTTCAAATTTTTAAATATTAAATGTAAATTGGATATTAGTGACAAATCTTTCAAATTATTATTGGCTAAGTTTAAACTTTCTATTGATTTTAACTCAGTTTCGTTAGATGCAACCTTTAAAACAGCTGGTAGGACTTTCGATTGTCTAGCCATGGCACTAAACATATTGTTATTAACCAATTCTGGATCGTTGATCAATTCACCTAAATTCAACATTTTGTTTTGACGATCATATCTTTTGTAAATAAGATTTCTAAGAAATTGGACAGTACTTGAGGTGCCATTACTGGAATTTGAACCAGACTGTGGGCCAATATCAATTTTCAAATTATTACCTGCAAATTTTGCACCATTCCACTTTTTAACATCTTGTGCTTGCTGTTGGTTATTCACATAACCAACGACTAAAGAACCTTGTACAGTTGCATTCATTATGGAGACGCGAGCATTTCTGCTAATAAAATTCAATACATCTTGTAAAGAACCATTTTGCCAATTAGCAATGGTAACCTGGACTCTATTTTGCATCAGTTGTTGTTGAGCCATATTCGATATATTATTAACATTGTGAGACATCATTTTTGGCTGTATGTATCTTTATCTTTATCTGTTTACCTATATATATATATATTTGTTTATTTTCTTTATTGTTTTGGTTTGCTCTTTTTATTTTTGTATAACTTCAAAAAAAAAAAAAAGGTAATAAAGCTCAATTATCTGTTCTCATAGACAAAGACACTTAAATTCAATTATAATAATGGAATTTGATACAGTTTATAACCTTGTGGTATTCTTCATCTCCCTGACATAATCATTCAGAGATCCTCTTGTATAGCTTATGTAAAATGTCATTGAAAATTAAGAATAAAAAATTTTTTTCTTTTCTCAACATTTGAAAAAGTCTGTAAAATAAAAAGAAAGAAAGAAAGATGAAATTCTATTTTCTTACTTTTTTTCTTTTTTCAGAAGAAAATGTAAAAAAAAAGAAGAAAAAAAAATTGAAAATTGAAAATTGAAATTATTGACTGAAATGAAAATGCAAGAGAAGAACAGAAAGAGAAGGAAACCGCAGTTAAAAAGAAGTGAGAGATAAGGAAGAAATTATTATTAATCGAAGGTGGTATATACATTTGTATATGTTGTGGCTGCTTAGTAATATAACTAACTATATATATGCGTGTGCGTGTGCGTGTGTGTATATGGATAGGGTAATATTTTTATCTCTTATAATTGTCTTCTTAAAATTATTTTTTGAGCTCCACTACAGTCATCTAGTTCATTGGGTTCTAAACTATTCTCAAATAGAGGTTTGAAGTCTCCGTGGTCTATGAACCATCTAACAACTTCATTAAAGGATGATTTTACGGGGTTGGTATCATAATCCCATGGTAAATATAAAGTAATATAGCGTTGATGATTGGTTTTGGCCAAATCAATGATATAATCTAATATATAATTAAAAATATTTAGATCAGTAACAGCTTGATAATTGGACAGTAATACTATGGAATAAACATATATCCCATTATCTGACTTTCTGTTGGTGATTAAATCACAATTTATATAGCCAACAGGTATTTCATTGTTGACATATATTAACTTAGAATAGTCTTTATTTAATTGCAGATCCTTTGTCTGTTGTTCCTTAGGACATGTTTCATTTAATTTTAGAATAAGGCCGTCATGTGTAGGATAAATATTGTCTAAATTGATACGCATATGTAAACTTTTAAAAACCAACAAAAAAAATGAAAGGAAAATAAAAAAAAGCAAAATCTAGGCTAAGTTTTTTAAGAACAATTAGGATAAAGACTTCACTTTAAGTTCATTTCACTTTTTCCATTTGTTAACTGCAATGAGGTGAAAAGGTTCCATAGACATAATATAACTTTCTTTATCGGTTTTTCTCTTTCTTTATCCTCTGTTTATTTTCTTTAACGAAAAAATAAAAAATAAAAAATAAAAACAGACAAAAAGAAAATTAAAAAATCCTACATATAATGCGTTATTATTCCTTTACCCTTCTATATACACATGTACTTAATTAATTGATAACAATCTCACCTTTAGAATTGACTCTAATCAATTTTAAAGTTGACATGGCTCCAAATGATCCGTTCCAATTCCTTAAAAATTTAACATTTTCTTCTAAAGTCAAATCAGGTATTTGGAAACCTTTATCAAATTCTTCCATTTCCAGTTTTTTCTTATTTTCTAACAAGACCTGTTTATTATGTGGCGGTCTATTTGGTCTTCTTTTGGATTTAAATTCTTCAATCTCTTCATCATCTCTATTTATAAATAATTGAATAAAACTAGCTATCTCATTTGCGTCGAATTTTGTACAGTTTTTATATTCATCTAGTGTATTTATTAAATCTTGAATGAACTTAACACGTGCTAATTCATTCGATCTTCTTTCTGTAAATTCCTTTTTCTTTGATTGTAACTTCGCTTCTCTCAATGTGGCTCGATTAATTTGTTTGAATTTTCGACCATTTGGATGTATTGTAACGTCTTTCCCTGTAGCTTTCTTCTTGATATGTAAGTTTTTATGTATCTTTGATAACGACTTGGATAATGGCATTATTCTTATATATCAATATCTTTGTGGATACACTTTGCACATTATCTTTGATCACTCAAAAAAGAATGTGTAATTATCCGTTTTGCATTGAAACACACACACACACACACACATACATACATACATACACATTTATTTCTACCAAATATAATCTCTTGTTATTTTTTCATATTTTCCTCATCTCATCATTTCGAATCTTCCAATTTTCTCTTTATTTTCTTTTCTTTTTTCAATTTTTTTCGGTACAAAAAAAATTTTTTTTAATTTTTTTTCTCGATGAATTCCGTTTTTTTTAATCCTTTCTTTTCTTTTTTTTTCTTTTTGCTGTAGGAAAGCGGGAAGGAAAATTTTTTTGTAGTAGTAAATTTTATTATTATCATTTTTATTGTTAGGATACACGGAAAATAGTGCATGACTCACTAATGATTGCTTATAAAGTTGGATATATATGTATATATAAATATAGATATGAGTGAGTAATTGAGTGTGTGTGTATGTGTAGAGTTTTTTAGGTTCATGTTTTGTGTTATTTTATAATATATATTTACCAGTCAATTAAATTTAAAGGCACAATCACCTAATATTACAGATATTTAGCTATACATACATATATATATACAATTCTGTTCTAAACAATGTCCGTGTTATACAAGTTGATTTCTCCACAAGAATTTATCACATTATTAAAAGCCCAACAAGCAAAACAACTTGGTGCTGCAAAAAGAATTATACCAGTTGACGCCACTTGGTACTTGCCAAATGCGAATCGTAACGCTAAAGAAGAGTTTTTGACTCAGGAAAGAATCCCAGGCTCAATCTTTTTTGATATTGACAGCATCAAAGACACCGAATCTCCATATCCTCATATGGCACCACCAGCTCACAAATTCGCGGAAGCAATGAATCAGTTCGGTGTCTTGCCTAATGATGTTCTTGTCGTTTACGACAGAATAGGTAATTTTAGTAGTCCTCGTTGCGCTTGGACTTTAGCATTGTTTGGCCATCCTGAAGTCTATCTTTTAAATAATTTCACTGAATATCAAAAATTAAATGGTCCAATTGAAACGTCCTCAGTAGATAAACTCTCCCCATACACACCTACCAACAATTATAATATCAATAAAGACATTTCGGAGGAACAAGTTGTCAAGTATGATGAAATGATGGAATTAGTTCAAAGCAAACATTTCCACGATGGTAAAATTCAACTGTTCGATGCAAGATCAAATGGTAGATTTAAAGGTGTGGATTCAGAACCAAGACCTGGGCTCTCTTCTGGTCATGTCCCAGGAGCTCAATCTTTACCATTTGTAGACGTATTGGATCCTGTGACCAAACAATTCCCAACTGATTCAAAGGATATGAAAAATATTATTATTGAAGCTATTCGTAAGAATAATGGTAATACTAAGAGTAAAGAAGATGTGGAAAGAGATTTAGAAAATAATCAAATATATACCATGTGCGGTACCGGTGTCACTGGTGCTATCATAAAAACTGCTTTCGAACATGCTGGCTATAAAAATATTAAATTGTATGATGGGTCATGGACTGAATGGGCTCTAAGAAATGGTGATGACTCTTCGTTAATTATTAAAGATTTGTAAATAAGGTTGTATATGTCATCTTCCTTTTATTAATATAGCATTTTGTACTTATATATATATATATGTATATATATTCTCCATGATCTCAAGAATTGCTAGATAGAGGTTAATTTTATTTCCTTTCCATTTAGTTTGTGCTTTCTATTTGCCTTCTTTTAATATTGACAAAGATTTGCGGAGTTTCAAATTAAAAATGTAAAATAAAAACATTGAATGAAGCGATAAGTTTTATATATTCAATAAGGACATATCTTTGAAATATTCATTACAATAAATAGGAGAACTGCAAGAGAATATCGTAATTTAAAAAAATTTTTTTTCTGTGCAATGTGTATATACTATTATATATAAATTAAAGTGTCGATGATTTGGACAAATTTTTTAATAAGGGTAATGATAAAAGAAGTTTTAAAAATGATTTGTCTACATTAAACTGTTAAACCATAAACGATTTAAAAAAATCAACACGCATGAAAATAGCTCTTTTTCTTTTTTTTTCACAATAACAAAATGAAAATTTAACACAATTTTCTGTATTTAGGGTTTACAATCAGTTAGTTCCTATTAACATGTTGAGAGATCTTAATGGTAGTAAACTCACTTAGATAATTATGATAGTAAAAAAAACCTTTTAAGTGGGGAAGAAGAAGTAAGGGTTTATTTAATATTATAGTTTTGCTCCTGTAAAAAACAAAAATTTAGTTCATTTTTCCTGTAATGCCAGTATCTGGTGGATCACTCTTTTATTTTATTTAGTCCAACTAAATAACATTATGCAGTATTGTTAGATTCTAAAGAGGTATTCCTTCTGATAGTTATCAATAAAGCATTTAATGCTGGATAAATCATTGCTCTAAATACTTACACATTTCAGGATGATGAAGTTGTTAGTAACTTACTACTGTTTTAGGATATTAATGGTCAAGAGAAATTACAAGCGAAAAGAAATACATTGATTCTTTTTTCCACTGAAGAAGATGAGAACGAGGGGTTTTTTCCATGTAGAAGATGAGACAGACGATGAACTCAATAGTCAGGAATTTGAAAACAAAAGTAAAAGTAAAAGCAAAGATCAAAAAGTCTATGAAGATGCTGCATCTAAACGTGTATGTTTTAGTTTCTATTAAAAAGGTTAAGAATAGGTTGATAAAAAGCCAACTTAAAAAAAACTATTCATCAAATAACAAGTGATATTCAGCAATCACCAGCGTAAATGGAGATTATGTTTATGATATTTCTTCTTGTTCTATGGCATATTAATGTTTTTTTTTTTCAGTCTTGTAACTTATTAGTACTTAGTTTTATTTATTTGTTTCTTTTAATTTTAATTATTTTTTCACAAAGAAAAGGAATCTCCGAAAATTACTACTTTAGGAAAGATTGGCAGTCCTCAAAATTTTAATATCAAAGACAATAGCATTACATACTAAAAGTTATAATGCCAGAACACTCTCTTGTGATTTTTTAACATCACTGAATATCACATGTTAAAAACAAACTAAATGTGAATCTTATATATAAACATATAAAAAATACATATTTGGTCATTTAGTTATTTATACATGTATGGAGAAAAATACAATTAGTTAGAAAAAAGAATTATCAAATTATGTCACTCCCAGGTTTGGAACCAGGTCATACAGGAAATACATTATCTTTAGATTCAGATAGTATAAATGATCCAATTAATGGACCAATTAATATATATAATGGAGACGTAAAATTGGCAAATAAAGACGAACCACAATACTTGACCTTATCTATTGGTATGCAATGGTCTTTAGAATTAGGTAAACAAGATCTAGTAGGTCAGCATGTCAAAATTTATATCACTGTTCTGTCTGGTATTTGTGAAGTACTGGGTACAGAACTAGCAAATGATGTAGAATATTGTTTTCAAGATTGGAATTTTAGTGTACTGGCTATTGAAGATTCTCGTATCAAATGGAGACTAGTCAATTTGATGATACCTTTAGACGACCCATTCATAAATAATGTTACTCCCAACGATAATGCTAAATATGTTTACAATTTGCATTTTGCCATTGAAAAATTGAGATGTTCATCATTTACAGGGCCTAAAGTTTTAATCCTAGGGAATAAGAACACCGGAAAAACATCTTTATCAAGAATTCTTTCGTCCTATTCAATCAAGAATAAAGCATATCAACCGATGTTTATTAATTTAGACCCGGAACAACCAATTGTTTCCCCACCAGGTTGTATCATGGCTACACCGATATCTGATTTGATTGATTTACAATCTCCCTTTTGGAATGAATCCCTGACAAGTGGTGCAACTAAATTACACAGCAGGCAGCCTTTGATCAAAAATTTTGGTTTCGAGAAGATAGAAGATAATTTTGATTGGTATGTAGATACTGTAAGACAGATGTTGGATACTGTCGACAGAAGATTATATAATGATCCTTTAGTTCAGAGATCTGGTTGTATTATTGATACACCATCATGTTTTTATGAATCTTATGAAAGTTTTGAAAGTGTTTTAAATATGATTATTTCCAAGATGAAAATAGATATAATTGTTATTTTATCAGCCAATACTAATAATGACATTTCGACTACAATAAATGCTGAGCCAATAAACAAAATCATTGATAAGAATAAATGTTCTGTGATTAAGTTACCAAAGTTAACTGGGGTTATACCTAACGATGATGCATACAAAAGATTGCTACAACGTCTTGCCATAAGAGATTATTTCTACGGTGATTTGAACACAGTCATAACACCCTATGTGACTAGTTGTGATTTCACAGATTTAATTATATGGGAATTACCCGTCAATAACAGATCTGACACATTTAATGGCTCAGCAAATGTAGGGGATGCATCTATACCTAGTAATAATCAGAATAACGGTAATAATAATAACACTGAAAATGATATGTCAGCAGACACAGTAAAGTCATTAACTTTACAACCTGTAGAAGTGAATCAACCAAATCTACAACATGCTATTATCACTATATATCACTGTCCTAAGAGAACTGAACCAAAGCAAATATTACAATCGTCAGTAATGGGCTTTGCTTTAATAACAGAAGTTAATGAAAAGAGACAAAGATGTAAATTGTTATTGCCTGTTCCAGGATCATTACCCAAGAATGCTTTAGTGTTAACGTCTTATAGATATTTAGAATAGTCATTGTTTGTGATAATATATAGTATAATATTTACTAAAACATGGTTAATATATCCAGTTTGTAAGAAGATGTATATATATATGTGTGTGTGTGAATCTATTTATATTAAAAATCAACAACATTAAGATTAGAATTACTCGATTAGGAAACTTGATCTTGCGGTCAAATTTATTTAGAAGAAAGATTAATAGCAAGTTGGTTAATTGAAATTGCTATTTGGTATTGTTAAGATATAAAAGGAATAAGTATAAGAATTAGATCATAACTAACTGAATAATTATTCTGATTAAAAGTGTTGCTTATTTATTAGTTATCATCATTATCCTTTTTTTAATTTCTTTTTATTTTCATATATTAAAGAAAAAGTTTATAAAGAAATGGCAACACATTTTACTATAAAATCTACGGTCCCTACACCTTATGATGTTTGCATTTTAATCATAATCTATTTCCATGTATCTGTTCCAAAATCTGTTTCTTTACGATTGTTTTTAAGATTGATCTCTTCTTCTGTACTAAAATCAACTCCATTTAATCCAATTAAGAAGCATATTGTATTCCAATCATCGGATCAAGTACCGCTATTTCCTAGTCTAGATGATATTTTAGAGTATTTGATAGATAAATCACCCAATAACTTGGATATATGCTTGTGTTTATGTAAATCCTTAATATCTATTAGAACAATCGACCAGTTATTTATTTTGCAGTGTATATTATCGAATAGGTATAATGATAAAAGAATAAGTTATTTAGGTAATTTTGTCTCATTGTGTAGCACAAAACTTGATCTTTCAACTTTTGATGACAGATTGTTGCTATTATACAACTTAAAATCATTTATAAAGAAATCAAAATGGATTATTAAGTATTCAACAGAAATTGACAATTGTAAATATAATTTTATATCCAACATTGAAACAGACTATAAAAAAAATATTAAAAATCAGGTCTATCTGGATATTAGCAATACTGATAATTATCACTATGGGAATGATGATAAAGATTTGATGATAGATACTTTTAAGTCGCTTATTAATAAAACTATGTCTGTAGAAACATCAAATCAATTACATACAAGTATAATACTATCTGATACTCATTTCCAGAATATAATCAATTACCAAATAGAATTAGCAGTGCAAGGAAAAGACAAAAATGAAAGTCAACAACATGGTGAAATAGATAAGTATTTTGAAAACGTGACACTCAACGATATCACAATGTTCCCCTCGATCCACATATTAAAGTATTTCATTTACATTAATGAAAAAAGGTATCAAGATGCTTTATATGAATTGCATTCATATTATGATTATATTTTAGCCAGGAATGGAGATAAAAACTTCCATATATCTTTATTGCATCTTGGGGTATTTCACTCGATTTTTGGTGATAGTAAATCACCAATGGCTTCTTTTGAAGAAGCTTTCAAGATAGCTAGAGAAAATAGAGATATAAAAACGTTAAATTATATACATTTGACCATTTTAAGGTATATGGAAGATTATCCAAAACAAGTTATATCTATACGTGACAGAATAAATAAGATAATAGATAGTTTACAAAGAATTGATGGTCAAAATAATTCTCAAATATTTGAAGGTGCGTATAGAGCTGACACATTATTTTGTCTTAAGTCTAATAAAAATTTAATTAAGCTTTTAGAGTCTAATTTACAATATTTAATAATATCGTTGCAACAAGATAGATATAGTCTTCTAGATGATGATTTCAATAATTCCATTTTTTATTTTTATTCTAAAATTTGGAGGTACTTGGGCTACACAGATATAAGTGATGTCTATGAGCTCTTTTATGAAATGGATCCAATTGATAAAGAAATTCGAAAGGGATTTGAATTATTGAATAATGGGAGAAATATTGATTCAATCGTCAATAATATGTATTTGCCAACCTTAAAGTATGACCAAGAAATGTACTTAAATCTTTTACGAATTAAAAAAATGATATTAAATGATGAATTGGATGAATCTTTACGACTTTTAAACGATCTTAGTGATCAATGTTTAACTTTATATCAAGATAATTTTTGGCATTTCAAATATGTGATAGAAATTTGTCAACTACTTATTAATGTAGATAGAGGTCCAAGAGCACTACCTATTCTCGCTAAACTAATAAATGAAACACGAGAAAATAAAAATTCTTTACATTCAGCTCAATGTCTATTATTGTTATGTCACACTTTAGTTCAAATGAAGAAGTATAATGATGTTTATAAAATGCTGATAAGGGATTTGGATTTGTTATTGCAATTTGATGAAACTAAGAATGCAGCCATAAAAATATTTACAAACGTTGTAAAGGCTTCGATGATTGCGTTAAATTAAAACAACAGAACAAGTGAAAATACATAATAAAAAAAGATACATTTAAATAGTTGAAACTACAATATTGCTCATATATAGATGTCTATATATATATATATATATGCATAGAAATATCGTAAAATAAACTATAGAGAAAATAGATGTAAATGAAACAATAAAATTTGATTTAATAGTTACATTTGAAGAGTCCATTTTAGGTATTGAAAATATATATGTGTGTGATATATGCAAAACTATGGTAATAAAAAGTTATAATAAGAATAAAAAGTTATAATAAGAATAAAAAGTAGATATTATCATTTATTGCAATATTTTTTCTCCTTATCAATCAAGCTGCATATATACCAAATAACAGGACGTCTAGTTATCTAGTTAACAACAGTAGAATTTGACCAGAATGCACCAGTAGGTTGAATTGTAATAGTTACATATGATGTTTTGGCGTCTTCAGTGACAGTAACATATTGAACCTCTGGAAAAGCAGTTATAGTAACATATTCAGTCTTTGGAACACATCTTAAAGTAGAATTATTGTTGGTGTTACTGTTATGAATTGAACTAATCACTGTGGTCAAGAGAGTAGAAGTGATGGTAGTGGTGGTGTGGTCGATGTTTACAGTGGTAGAGTTGGTATATAATGGCATAGTTGGAGAAGCATTTGCAACTTGTCTATCAATAAAGGAAGGAGCGTTGGTCACAGCAGCATTGGTTGAAGCAATAGTTTCATGATTTGTTGAGAACGAAGAAGAAGTCATGGTACCAGAAACAATGGGGTTTTTAGTGTAATAATAAGTCTTGTAAATCGTATTGGTAACATAAAAAGTAGTAGTAGAATCAGCGTAAGTAGACACATTTTCAACCGGTTCAACAGAATAATCTGGTGTAATGGTTGTAGTGCCAAAGATGTTAGAGTTAGTTGTAAGAGTAGCAGTATTGTTAGAATACAAACCTTTGACAGCAGTAGCACCAAATGCAAATAAAATAGCAACTTTTTTAAAAATCATATTTAAAAGTAAGTAAGTAATTTGTAGTAAACCAGGAAAATAATAAAAAAAATAAAAGTATTGATAATAGAAAAAAATTAAAGGAGCGACTAGGGTTAGTTAAGTTAAATTTATATATAAAAAATAGTTAAAGAAAGGAGCGGACGAGACTTATGTGGCTCAACTATAAAGAAGTTAATACTTTGGTATTGGATTTTCTTGTTAGAAGCTAGTTCAATAAAGTAGTCAAATTAAAAACTTAGAAGCTTGATTTTTTTTTTCAAATATTACGCAATTGAATATCAGAAATCCCTGGTTGGTGTTATTTTTTTCGTAATATTTTACTGAATTTAAAGTTTAAAATAAGCTTCAGTAAGAAAACGATAGAAATCTCAAAATTTGTTTTTAGTAGAATCCATTTAAACTTTTCAGCGGAAGGTTGAAACCTTTCGGGTTTCAACATATGCTGTGAGATGAAAAATTTAGATAATATATATATTAACTGTCAACTTGATAGTCATATGAATAAAATAAACAAACAAATTCCAACCCAGTTGTGGATTTTCGTGATTGCGTTACAGGTTATCTAGGGTTTGGCATTGGAAATAATGCGAGTGTTGATTATATCTTTGTTGATAAAAATGTAATGAGGTTCAAAATGGTATTGTCTTAATGAAAAATGACGAAATCTTATGGAACGAAATTTTTCGCGATTACAATATTAATTTTTTTTTTTTTTTTAGATTTTCTGATTTCCAAATTTTTGAAAAACAATATGTGAATAAGCATTTCGTGATATTTCAGAATTCTTCAATGATGAGACATGGAGAGATATATAGGAATAACAACTGAATAACTTTATCGTTGTTGTTTGTATTGGTGAGATCGTTGAATAGAGTGGAAGAGATATCAGAAATGGAAATGAGATCATATCTCACATCTTCAACAATACTATATACTTTATCAAAATCTAATTTTCTACATACACAAAGAATAACACAGAAATGGGCATTATATTATTAGCAGTGCATAGGTAAGGTAATATTTATTCTTTCATATTAGAAGCATGATAACAGTAAAAGAACTAATGGATCTTTGATAATTTATACTGTGTTTTGTTAATATGTTTTTGAAGGAATAAATTCAGTAAAACTATTAAATTTTCAGACAATTACTATACAGAATAAATGATTTAAAAGACGGTATGATTGTTCAGGAAAAACAGTTCTACATAGCAAAAAATGATTCACATTTATATTGAGTATTCAAAATATTTTTTGTAGACAAACATTATATGGTGTAAGTAGGTGAAGTTGGAGTAGGGGAGGAAGTTATTTAGATATTTTTAACAGCAGAATAGATTATTTTTTAGTTTTCACTTGTGAAAAATTCTAAGGATAAATCATTTAGTATAGCTTCTTCATTTGTTTTAGTTTGTTTATCAGTAAGTAATTGTTGTATCATTCCTGCTATAAATTTACCATTATTGAAAACACTTTCGCTACCTTTTTCAGAATTGTGTCTCAAGGGTAGAATAGTCTTCATTATTTCCCTAAACGAAGCAAAATGTGTAGTAAATATTACATTTAAGTCATGATTTTTTGACGAATTTGCTATGCAGTTACGTAAATAAATCCCAATGGTCTTGGTTAATTGGAATAAAAAGGCTATTGAAATATTTTTATCATTTGCCATTTGATTATTATTTATTCCATCCTGCAGTTTAAAAATCGAATCCCAAAGTTTTAACAATATTGTCTGAGATGTCTCTTGCCTGGCTACAAGTAATTTGTCCATTACCAAACAACAGATAAAACTATCTCTATCAGTAAGGAAATCAATAATTTCTTCTTGATGTGGTAATCCATTTTTTTGATCAAGTAAGCGAACTATCGACCCACTTGGTAACACAACAATAATCTTTTTCAGTAATCTGTCCATGAGGTCAGATAAACTTGGGAAAAATTGAGTTTGCTTAGAACAACTTGCTAATGTAGAAAACAACATTACCACATCGTCATTTGTTAACAATATAGCATTTGTAATATTAATTAATTTTCTCAAAATATCTAAATAACCTTGGTATTCTAATGGATCTTTTATGTAATTGGCCACTTCTATAATATTGGATAAGGTTAATTCCTTTAATATATCGTTTACATCAGATTTAGAATTAATAGAGTTTGACAAAATTATCAGAGCAGCAGCAACCATGTAACAAGATTTAGATTCCATTATTATTTTGTAACAAATTTCACGTTCTGTTATATTTTTATTTGTTGGTATAGTTGATATATTCCCAGAAATAGAAACAAGTCTTCTCATAACGATTAATTTGTTAGCAAAAAATTTATCATCCAATAGTTTTACCGTTGTTAATAATTCATTTTGTACTATAAAAATTTGTTTTGAAGTGAAATCAATAGTAGTATCTTCTCGTAAAATGATATTTTCAAGAATTTCAGATAAGTTAAATAATAATTCTGATTGTGGATCTTCCTCATAAGGCTTTTCTTCTACAGTTGGCTCTATAGTATTTTCGTTGTTTATTATATTCGCGGATTTTTCATCGTTATTACTATTTTCATTTTCTTGTTGTGGAATACTTTCTAGTACAGTTGCGACACGTTTACAAAATGTGGATAGAAATAGTAATGAATCTATAAAAAAGGGATATGTGCATTTAGCTTTTAAAAAGTCAAGGATTAAATCAGTTGCTAAGACCGTGTTATCCGTTTCTTCTTGGAATGTATGTTCACTATTATGTAAATAATTTAGAACAGGACCTAAGAACATTTTACCAATATTTAAAGTATAATCATTATTTTGAAGTATTAAATTTCGTAATAACACAATTGATCTAAATTGTAAATTTTTTAGGATATCATTATCATCATTTGGCAACTCTATCATATTTAAAATCTTCACTAGGTAGTAATCTAGTAGTTTGTTTTTAACATTCTGTATAGTGTTCGAGGATGAATCAGATATTTTTAATAGAAGTTGCCTATTTTTATCATTATCAACAAGACAATTTGCTATACATCTTATTAATTCGGATGCTAATTTCCAATATTTTATATTATTAATATTTTCAGGTTCATGGACAGCAGTATCTAGTATATCTTCAAGGACTCTTGATATCTGTGTTAAGAGACCAGTTTCTCTCACAATATCTCTGTTTTGTGGAGACCTTAACGACACTGCTAATTGATCCATGACGGTGATATAACTTTGTAGGTAAACATCTTCCACTGGAACATCTTTTATTGACTCTGCATTGATTATTGGTTGTAAACCAAATAATATATCTTCATAATTCATTTTTGACTTGAAAAAAAAGAAAGAATTGAGCAACGGAATATATATTTCGTTAATTAGGGTTAGTTAACAATTGTATGTAGATTTCTCTTATAATCTTTCCACGAAATTTTTGTTCTAATGTTCTGTGTGGCATATAACTTGAAGCCTGTAGAAGATACTTGCAGTATTTGCCATTCTTTTTGTTCTCGAGGGGATTTTTAGTTTTTTTGTATTAAAATATATTTATATGTAGATGTTGTTTCAGGTATTTTGGTAGCGGCAAAAATATTTTTGTAAGTAAAAAAATAAAAAAAAAAACAATAAAAAAAAAATAAATCGATTTTAGATTATTCGAACCTGATGACATTTACAAATAGTTGAATGTCAGAAGAGATAATATTATTTGTTAAAGATATTCGTTATAAATCTTTAAAGCTTTTTGAGTGGTGATATTGCTAGATGATTTGTATATTAATATCAGAGAATCTAAAAAGCTGTTGAATTTGTAATCTTTTTTTTTATGATATCTTCTTTCATTTATTTATTATAATTATTTTATATGTTTGATCCAGATACTTTACCATATTACGATCCTATCAGTGAAAGAAAAGTTGCTGTAATTACAGGTGGCACTGGAGGAATAGGTTACTACACATGTTTACATCTTTACATTCATGGTTTTAGTGTATATTTATGTGGCAGAAATTCTCAACGAGTAAATAAGACTATTAAAGATATTATAGAGGAAGCTAAAGTGAGATATAGAAGAAAGCAGAAGAATGGAATAATAAATTGTTACGATATAAGTAAGTTTGGTTCGTTGCATTATATCCATTTAGATCTTAGAGATTTAAGATGCACAGAGCGTGCGTGTGCAAAATTGATTAAATTGGAGAAGCAGGTGGATGTGTTGATCAATAATGCAGGCATTATGGCAATACCATTTGAAACCACAATAGATGGATTTGAAATTCAACTACAGGTTAATTATATATCCCATTTTTTGTTTACAATGAAATTATTACCTTTGGTTAAAGCATGTCATGGACGTATAATAACATTATCATCTCTCGGACATTTTCTACAGTACAAATATTGGTGTTTGAGTGAACAATTCAATTATTTTCCAAACATGGTCTTTACATGGTTTCGGTATGCAGTTTCAAAGACTGCATTAATTCAATTTTCAAAAATGTTAGCTATAAAGAACCCAGACGTATTATGTGCATCCTTGCATCCAGGTTTAGTAATGAATACAAACTTATTTAGTTATTGGACAAGATTACCAGTTGTAGGAATATTCTTCTGGATGTTGTTTCAAGTAATCAATTTTTTCTTTGGTGTTACTAATGAGCAAGGATCTATTGGAACTTTAAGATGTGCTATGTCTACAGAATTAGACAACGAAAGCGACAATGGTAAATATTTTACTACAGGTGGTGTAGAATCTAAGAGCAGTAGTATAGCTAATAATTTAGATGATGCTGCAACCACATGGATATGGACTATTCATCAACTGAACGATCGTGGATTTCAGATATGATAGAACAAATAAATGAAAAAAAAAAACAATATTATTAAGTAGTAGGTTTTTTCTTTTATTATTATATGTTTATTAACACACACAAGTGTAGAAATATGTACGTATATATCTGATTTGTGTATAATTGTTAACTGTAGGCAACTTTATAGATATCATAAGTTAAGTTTTCTTTTACTTTAGAATACCCTTCTATTGTCTATTAACAAGTCATTGTTATTATTACTATTATTATACCTTATAAACTGAAAAAAAAAAAAAGAAAAAAGAAAAAAGAAAATCAGTAATTTTAGATTGTTGTATGGCACATTCCTAAAACATTGATATCCAAAAAAGGAGGAGTTAGTGGACCCTTGTAATCATTCCATATATCTTTATATGTTTTTTTCTTTTGATTCCTCTTTCTTGAGAGTACATCACATGGTGTATGTATCTCTTCACAGAAGAAAAGCAGAAGAAAGCCGTTTCCGGCTGAAAAGAAATTATAAAAAAAATTTTTTCTCATCTCTGCAAAAAGTTTTCGACAAAAAGGAAGAAAGAGAGAAAAAAAGAAAAAACAAAAAAAAAAGAAATTCACAATCTCTCTATGAAAAATCACAATTCAGATATATGATTAATGCTTGATATATTATTAGTGTCTTAAGTCGACATAATGATCTGGTGTTAATTCACAACACTCTTGGTTATTCCTCTAAGACCTTACTTAAATTGTTACTTGAATTTTTCATTTTCTGACTTCTTGTCGATTCTTGAATAGGATTAATCTATATATATTTTTTTGTATTCCGAGAATAAAGAACACCGTAATAGACTCTAAGGAAAGAATAAAATCCAACAAATTATCTAAGGATATAACGGAATGTCGACCAGGTTAGTCTTGGAAAACACTGCACGTAGAGATGCTCTTATTGCAATTGAAAAGAAGTACCAGAAGCTCTGGGCTGAAGAGCATCAATTTGAATTAGACGCTCCATCTATTGATGATGAACCAATCACTATGGATTCTGAGGAATTACAAAAGAAGTACCCAAAATTTATGTCCTCTATGGCTTATCCATACATGAACGGTGTTTTACATGCCGGTCATTGTTTCACTTTATCCAAAGTCGAATTTTCTATTGGTTTCGAAAGAATGAATGGGAAGAGAGCTTTATTTCCACTAGGTTTCCATTGTACTGGTATGCCAATTTTAGCTTGTGCAGATAAATTAAAGAGAGAAGCTGAAATGTTTGGTAAAGATTTTATGAATGTTCCAAAGGAAGATGAAGAAGAAGAAGTTAAAGAGGAAAAGAAAGAAGAATCTGAAGATGTTACTAGATTCAAGGCAAAGAAATCCAAAGCTCAAGCCAAAAAAGGTCGTGGTAAATACCAATTTGAAATTATGTTACAATTAGGTATTCCAAGGGAAGAAGTTTACAAATTTGCTGATGCTCAATATTGGTTAAGTTACTTCCCACCTTTATGTCAAAAGGATTGTACCAGTTTTGGTGCACGTATTGATTGGAGACGTTCTTATATTACCACTGATGGTAATCCATATTATGATGCTTTCATCAGATGGCAAATGATCAGAATGAAGGAAGCAGGTAAGATTAAGTTTGGTGAACGTTATACCGTCTATTCTGAAAAGGATGGTCAAGCATGTATGGACCATGACAGAGCCTCCGGTGAAGGTGTTACTCCACAAGAATATGTTGGTATTAAGATTGAAGCCACTGAATTTGCTCCAGAAGCCAAGAAGATTATTGAAGAAGTAACTGAATTAGATCACTCTAAGAAATTCTATTTTGTTGCGGCTACTTTAAGACCGGAAACCATGTATGGTCAAACATGTTGTTTCGTTTCTCCAAAGATTGAATATGGTATTTTTGACGCTGGTGACTCTTATTACATCACAACTGAGCGCGCCTTCAAGAATATGTCTTACCAGAAATTAACTCCAAAGAGAGGTTACTACAAACCAGTAGTTACCGTCTTAGGTAAACATTTTATTGGTACAAAGATCCATGCACCAAAGTCTGTATTCTCTGAATTAAGAATTTTACCTATGGAAACCGTTATTGCAACTAAAGGTACTGGTGTTGTTACTTGTGTCCCAAGTAATTCCCCAGATGACTGGATGACCACTAAAGATTTAATAAATAAATCTGAATATTATGGTATTAACCCAGAATGGGTTGTTGACCTTGAAAAAGTTATTCCTATTATTCATACAGAAAAGTACGGTGATTTAACTGCTAAGAAATTATGTGAAGAAATGAAGATCCAATCTCCAAAGGATACCAACTTATTACTTACAGCTAAGAAATTAGCATATAAAGAGGATTTCTACTCTGGTACTATGATCTATGGTGATTATAAGGGTGAAAAGGTTGAAGATGCTAAAAACAAGGTCAAAGCTGATATGATTGCTGCTGGTGAAGCCTTTGTTTACAATGAACCAGAATCTCAAGTTATATCTCGTTCTGGAGATGAATGTATCGTCTCTTTGGAAGATCAATGGTACATTGATTATGGTGAAGAATCTTGGAAAGAGCAAGTTTTTGAATGTCTGGAAGGTATGGAACTTTTTGCTCCAGAAGTTAAGAATGCCTTTGAAGGTGTTCTTGACTGGTTGAAGAATTGGGCTGTTTCTCGTACCTATGGTCTAGGTACTAAGTTGCCATGGGATCCAAAATATTTAGTTGAATCTTTATCTGATTCTACTATTTACCAAGCATTTTACACCATTTCTCATTTGTTATTTAAGGACTACTATGGTAAAGAAGTTGGTCCTTTAGGTATTAAGCCAGAACAATTAAATAACGAATTTTTTGACTACATCTTCCAACACAGTGACAACACTGAAAACATTGATGTTCCATTAAGATCCCTACAAATCTTAAGAAGAGAATTTGAATACTTCTATCCATTAGATGTCTCTATTTCTGGTAAAGATTTGATTCCAAACCATTTAACATTCTTTATTTACACACATGTTGCTCTATTCCCTAAGAAGTTCTGGCCAAAGGGTATTAGAGCCAATGGTCACTTAATGTTGAACAATGCTAAGATGTCTAAGTCTACCGGTAATTTCATGACCTTAGAACAAACAGTTGAGAAATTCGGTGCTGATGCTTCTCGTATTGCTTTAGCTGATGCTGGTGATACTATCGAAGATGCCAACTTTGACGAATCTAATGCTAATGCAGCTATTTTAAGATTGTACACTTTAAAGGAATGGGCTGAAAATATTGTTAAGGATGCCTCTAGTTTAAGAACTGGTCCAATTACTGAATTCTTCGATATTGCTTATGAATATGAAATGAATAGTTTGATCGAGAAGACCTATCACCAATATTCGTTAACCAACTACAAGAATGCTTTGAAATATGGTTTGTTCGATTTCCAAGCTGCTAGAGATTACTACCGTGATGCATGTACTACCATGCACAAAGATTTAGTCTTACGTTACATCGAGACTCAAGTTTTATTATTGGCTCCAATTGCACCACACTTCTGTGATTATATCTACCGTGAAGTCTTAAAGAAGGAGGGATCTGTACAAAATGCTTCATTCCCACGTGCCACTAAACCGGTTGACAATTCAATTCTTTCATCTTTGGACTATGTCAGATCTTTGCAAAGAAGTATTAGAGAAGCAGAAGGCCAAGCCTTAAAGAAGAAGAAGGGTAAAGGCTCTGATGTCGATGCTAGTAAGCCAGTAAGATTAACCTTATTAATATCTGAATCCTTCCCAGAATGGCAAGATAAAGTTATTCAAATTGTTTCTGAAATGTTTGCTAATCAAACTCTTGATGACAATAAGAAGATAAGAGAAAAGATTGAACCAAAGGAGATGAAGAGAGCTATGCCATTTGTTACTTTATTAAAGCAACGTTTAGCTACTGAAGACCCAGAGGCTGTTTTCCACAGAGAACTACAATTCAACGAAGTTGATGTAGTTAAGGCCGCATTAGATAAGATTAAGACAGCTGGTCAAACTTTGAACGTTGAAGAATTCGTTGCGATCAGTTTCCCTAACGGTAGTAACGCTGGTAAGGATATTTTCACAGGTGCTGAAGTTGAATTACCACAAGCTTCTCAAAGAGCTATTGAGAATGCTATTCCAGGTAATCCAGGTGTTGTTTTCCAAAACATTTAAACTGCAATGAATAGATTATTTGTAAAATAAGGTTTTTTATCTATATAAATCAATGTAGATATATACGTATATATGTACGTTTGTATGTCTTATGAACTTTTTTTTGTTATTATAATATAGTGTATTTTTTTGATTAATGATATCATTTATTAAGCATTAAGTGGAAAACAAAAGAGAAGAAAGGTAGCGATTAACTAAAAAAAAATTAAAAATAAAAGTAATAAATATGGTATTAGAATATATTGGAAATGAATGTATCTATACTATATAAGGATGCATACGTATATATATATATATATATAATTTATATGTGTAAATTAATTGAATACATGATGTTGATCGTAAAGAAACAACTTAGGAGTTTGAAGGCAATTCCAATTTATCAAATATAACTTTACCCTCAGCAAACTTTTTAAATCTATTTAGAAGCTTGTTCGATGCATGATATTCCAATAAATGTTGCTTATAAGTCTTGTTTAAAACACTTCTTGAATTTATGAAAAGATAAGGAAGTTGAGTATCATCATCATCGTTTAATTTATAAGCTTTGATATAGTCTTGTAGTAGATTACCATTTGTATGTTTATTAAGATCCACAATAACAAGTTCGGGAGAAATTTCATAATTATTTAAAAGTATATTTTTCAACAAATTGCTCTTATTTAATTCGTCACCCATCGAGGTAGCATCGATAAATAGGACAACTGGGGAGGTATTCAATATCTGATGTAAAGCTTTCATTGGGTTAAAAGAACCTTTGCTGGTGGCATCTAGAGAATAAGATGATACATGGTTATTACTATTTGTTGTAGACTTTTTCATTGAAGTAGTTTCAACTTCTATTTTCTTTCTCATTGAAGAGATTTGTTCTTTAACTTTCAAATAATTTTCTTGAGCCTCATTATTATAAGTTGTTGGAGATGAAGGTGTGGTAACTGTAGGTTTAATTGTGGTAGTGATACGAGTTCTAGACTCTATTCTGTCAGTAATGGATATTGTCTCTTGATTAGCATTTTCATTTTGTGAAGGAACTGAAAGTTTGTTAGCTTTATTACCAAACACGGCCGTGGTCTCTATATAGTCATTCCACGTATACAATAAAAAACAAAGCAGACCTATAATAACAAATGAACATGAAATGACTCTTGTTAATTTATTAGAAGGTTTCTTATTCCAGGTTTTCTTAGTCATTTTTTCTCAATAAAATAAAAAAAAATGTAAATATAAATATAAATATAATGCAATGTAATATAATATAATATGAAAAAGTAAATTATTATATATTCTCTTCGGTCAATTGGACCTGTGTATATTTTACCAAATATCGAAAATGTGATAAAAATTCAAGAAGAAGAAGACAAGAAGGAAGAGGTGAATACATCGAAGAACAAAAGTCACTTGAAGGCAAGGAAGGAGATTTAGGTATATGCTATAAGTATAAGATACCATTTATATATATCTTTGAAATAAAGTGGGAAGGAAGACAAGGAAATGGAAGGTGAGAGGAGGGTGAGATGTTTATTTGTCCATGTATTATTTGGCATTGTTTCCAACTCTTTTCCACCGATATCCCCCTCTTCTATCACTATTCCTTAGAGAGAAGGACCCAATGTTGGTGGTGATTTTAAAGATTTGTTTGACTCGAATTGTCACAGAAATGTTCGAAGATCAAAAACGAAAATAAAGATTTTATTGTTCTGCTTTCTTATTTGGTAAAAAGAATGAAAAAGGATAAAACAATTGAGATACGCGAAAATAAAAAAATAAAAAAAGGAAAAAAATAAAAAAAGGAAAATAAAACAAAAAATAGGAAATGTGCATAAGAGAATAATCCATAAGACAATAGATGGATCAAATAAATAAATTCCAGCTCAAAGCCCCAAGGAAATAAACAAAGAAAGGAAAATTAATAAGAAAAAAATCTTAAACGCTGCCACTAAAAAAAAAGATAAGAAGAGAAAAGAAAATAAAAAATCTCTCTAATCTTTTTTTTTTCTTTTAATGTTTTTCCAAATTAAAAATTCCGTGGATTTATTTTTTTTTTTTCATTTGTCCTACAAATTTGAATAGATTAAGGACAAAATGGGTAAAATGATTTTCCATTGAAGCGAAATTGTGTAAATAAGGTTACGGTCATGTGATTTTTTTTTCTTTTTTCTTTTTTCTTTTTTCATTTTATCTTTTCTGATTTTATTTGCTTCGTTTTAATTTCGTTCTTACAGCGAAACCGGATTTTTTTTTTTTTTGCTTCGAAGAAATGGCAGAAAGTTTCGTGGTAACGTCTTATGGTAGAGTAATGTAATGCATATTTCTGTTCGTATATTCATATGTTGATGTAGTAAGATAATAACAGTATTCCTCAATTTAGATTCTACAGCCAGTACATTATTCGTGCAACTCAAACAAACAAAGAAGAAGTGAAACAAGAAGAATTATCCAACATTCTCATATTAACACAAGGATAATTATATGATTTAAGTTCAGAGCGTGTTTCGTATTTAGTCTCTTGCTGTTGACGAATCAAAATTGTAAGAATCGTAACATCTATCTTTTTCCAGGAATGAAGGAACGATCGACCGATTAGGAAGAGAAAGGAAAAAAAGCTACTAAAAACTACGAAATGGATATACCATGTACAGACATTTATGTTCAAATATATGTATATATATATTTTGAATTAGATTATGTCTATGGCTCTTTTCTCCATATAAAATCATAATTACAATTACAATTACAATATGATGTAATATAATCTACATAGAACAAAAAAATAAAGCAAGCACAAAATTTGCGTAAAACATCTTGGAAGTTTCTCTTTTAGGAATGTGTGGGTGTACAGGTCCATCTCCTTTTTTTGTTTTTTTTGCTTTTTGCTTTTTGTTTTTTTTTTTGCTTTTTTTATTTCTTGCGAAACTGACAGTACTGTCAAATTAGTAACGTCTGTAAATAATAATAACAATAATAAGAAATAATAATAAGAGTAATGGCAGTTACTAATAGCAAGTGAATTAAGTATAGTCAAAGCACTTATGGCCCTAGAAAAGGATAGTTTTCTTAAAGAAAGTTAAATAATATAATTACTAAAATATAAATTATTAATAATAAAGGGAAATCAGGATAAACTAAAATAAGTTGATAAGACTACTTTTTATAGTTTCCTTTTTTATTTGTTTGATTTTAGTAATGTTTATTTGTTATTTTTATCATTTTTAAAGGACAATAATAAATAAAGGGAAAAAATAAATAAATAAATAAGTAAGTAAGTAAATAAGTGAGTGAGTGAGTGAGTGAATAAATAAGTAAATAAGGGTTAGAAAGAGATATGGCATTAGACTATAAAGTAAATGAGTCAGATTCTCCACTTAGATTTAGAGGTCAAACAAATGATCAATCAAATAATAAAAATAGTAATAGTAATAGTTGTAGTAATGATACTATCATTTCGAACACTACAACATTAAATAATAACAATAATAATAATAATAATAATAATAATAATAATAATAGTGGTAATAGTAGTATAAATACTACTAGTAGTGATTGCGATCAAAATAATAATCAAATAGATGGTTCGGTTACAAATGAAAAGATTATTATAATAGATAATGATATGATTCAAGAAATTAAGGATACTACTAATCAAGTGGAAACTTCTATCTCTGAAGAGACATCAGGTTCAGTATCATGTAATAAACCAGTCCTGGAATCATGTTGTTCCCCGGCTACTCCGTTTCAAAGAAGATTACAAACTTTGGCTATTGCATTCCATATATCTACAATACCTGGTTTCATTATTCTGACTCTTTTCTTACTGTCCTTCCCCATTTTTTGGGTCTTACTAATACCGTATTTCATTTATTATGTTTTTGACAGGACTCCTGCTAACGGTAATATATATAAAAGATATTCCCCCTGGTTTAGATCACTGCCCATATGGACTTATTTATGCGACTATTTCCCTCTGAAATTACATAAATCCTGCAATTTGATTCCCACTTTTATTGATCCAAAGAAAAGATTCTCCGCTACGGGGCCTCGTTATATCTTCGGTTATCATCCTCATGGAATAGGTGCTCTTGGTGCCTTTGCTACTTTTGCTACCGAGGGCTGTGGTTGGTCAAAACTATTTCCTGGGATCCCTGTGTCTTTACTAACTATCGTTACACAATTTCAAAGTCCATTATATAGAGATTATTTGATGATCCTAGGGATAACATCTGTGTCTAAGAAAAATGCTTTGAAGGTGCTGGACACTAACCAATCCATATGTATTGTGGTTGGAGGCGTTAGAGAGTCATTATTAGGCTCTACTGATTCCATTGAACTGATTCTAAATAAAAGAAAAGGTTTTATTAAATTGGCTTTACAGACAGGTAATGTCAGTTTGGTTCCCGTGTTTGGGTTTGGTGAAACCAAATGTTTTAGAGTCTATGAGACTGAAAAGGGGTCTGTTTTGAATAAATTTCAGATTTGGGTCAAACAAAAAGTAGGTTTTACCATACCTATTTTCTTCGCTAGGGGCTTGTTTAATTATGATTTTGGTTTGATTCCATTTAGAACCCCCTTGGATATTGTCGTTGGGAAACCAATATATATCAAAGAAAGATATGATCATCCAAATCAAACTATAATTGATCATTACCATAAACTCTACGTTGATGAATTGAAAAGAATTTACTACTCTAACAGAGATAAATTTGATTGTGGGAACGTTGAATTGGAAATAGTTGGTTGAAACGTCTACAGGGAAAGAGTCGGAAGAAACAAAAAGGAAACAAAAACATTATTTCAAGAATATAGTTTTAATTATTACAAACACCTCAATTTATACATGCACATATATACATATACATTTAAATATATATTCTTGTACAGTGAGAGTGTAAATGAGTGGATTTTGATTACATTGACTCATACATTTACAAAAAGCAAATTAGACTCGATTTGAATAATAATGAACACTAATATAAAAATTGGATGGTGTATGAGGGAGGACTAAAAGAAACTATATTGATACTTTATTAAATTACCAGGCAAATCTCAGTTGTGATGCTGTAAACACTGGTACTTTCCATTTCAATTTGGTTGGATCAATATGATTTCTTTTTTTCTTTTGCAAAATTTCATATCTTTTTAAAATGTCATCATTCAAAAATATTATATGTTGGCCTTTATAATACCTTAAAATATTCAAAGTCTTAGCAGTATGAAGAATATCTGTAGTGTTCATCGATGTCAGGGAACTAATTTCATCTATAGTAATTTCTTTACCATGTTCTACCAGTAGTTTTATCAATACATCAGACCAATATGCTCTGTATGATAATAAACCTAAATCAGATAATGGTTTTTCAGGTGATCCTACTTTGCCCTCCTTCTTTGATAATTCGTAAGAGAATTCAATTAATAATCTACCATACCCCATTCTTTGATATTGTGGTAATGTTAAAATACAAGCTAGATTATATCCATCAGCAGATTCCTTTTCCTTAGAGAAATATCCTACTAAATGATGGCCCAATTTATCTCTTTTAGTCATACAATAAAATAAAAATGGGTCAACATCATAATATAAGGTTTTATGATCTAAAAACAATTTTGATAATAGACATAGATTTCTACACCAAGTTCTTTGTTTTCTACCATCTATTTCAAAGAATGATATATTATCATCTCGGTAGATCTCATTGCCAGGTGGATGACGTAAAGTACATTTTTTCCTATATCTTTCATATTGTTTCTTGGATGCAAAATATTGCAAAGTAAAATCATCTATATATATTTGGTCAGCATCAGTTAATTCTATAGGATATGGAGAAAAATACCAAGGTTCAATCTCATATTGGCCAAAAATTATTTTATTTAAATTTCTAACTCTTGCCACTTCATGAGGGTTCTGTGTCATTGAACCGGATGTTCTTAATTTTTTAATTTCATCTTCATGCGACAAATTATTATTTTTAAGACCTTGCACATTTAAATTATCTAAGTCCATTATATCAGTAGATTCAGGTGAAACAGAAACTTCAGATCCTTTATGTTTTAATTCAACACTACTTTCTAACACAACTGGAGTAGTCTGTTTCTTCTTCTTTAATCGTTTATTTTTTATATTATCTAAAGTAGGTTCTTTGGGAACTGGATACAATATATCTTTATCCAAATTGATTCTTTCACCTGTTATCCATTCGTCTAGACGTTTATTGTAATTAATATAATGAACGTAGAATCTTGGGGGGTCTCTTCTGGTATTGATAGACAAAATTTCTGCTAGTCTCTCACCATCCTCCTTGTTTGTTACCCAACATTGACATTTAATTATTAATTCATCAACACTTTTTATCTTCTTTGGAATGGTTGTAATCTCTTGAGGAGGTGGGATCATAATGTTAATTATAATAAAAGTTATCTAAAATTAATTGTTCTTGTGTATGTAAAAAGGAAGGAAAAAAGGTAATCGAGCACTGTTTATGTTTCTATTGTTGTTTTTTTTAAAAGGAATACCAATATAAGTAGTCGTTTCTTTGATAATAAATGACTTTTCACTGCATCTTATTAAGCTGTTTCACAATGACTTTATTTTAGATGTATGTAGTACACTCTGTGTACACCGTTCAAATTTTGATGCATGTGTCTGGGTGTCTCTATATCTTTCTTTTCTTTGAAGAAAATTTTTGGAATCGCTGAAACAAGAAATGTTTTAATAAAATGAAAGGAAGTCATCTCATGTCGGATCACTGCTATACGAGTTTTAATAAGATGTCTTTATCTAAGTAACCTCCTACTATTAGTTTACAATAGGTATAAGTGCTCAAACATATACATTTAAAAATGTCTGAACAAATTAAAAGGCATATTGAAGAGGCAACAATTGCGGCAGAATCGAATAACAAAAAATCTAAAGTTTCTTCAATCGCAGTGGATGTGACAGATATCACAGAACAAGATGTAGGGATTGCTTTATTTTTATCTTCTGATTTACCAGGATTTAAAGGACAGATAAAGCAAAGGTATACTGATTTTATGGTTAACGAAATTAATAAAAATGGTGATGTTGTACATTTAACAGATAAAGGTTTTAAGATGCCAAAGAAGAAAGAATTATCTAAAGAAGAGATTAAAGCAAAAAAGGATGAAGAAATCTCAAAGAGACAAAATTTTGTTGTTGAATCACACTTAAGAAAGCAATTGGTTGATATTTTTGGTGAAGATGATGTTGCCAAAATTGAAGATGTTTATCGTCATGCAACAAAAATGGAATCTGTAAAGTCCTTTGCTGATAAAAGTGTGAGGACAGAGATTCATCAATTACTTCGTAAGGCTTTTAATAATGAGCTAGAGTCTGTCACCACTGAACAGAATACTTTTAAGATTGCTAGAAACTCCAGGAATTCTCGTGTAAGTAAAGAAGAACTTATTGAACAAACCAAAGATGAGAATGGTGTTGAAAATTGGGGATATGGACCATCGAAGGATTTCTTATATTTCACTCTATATAAAGAAAATAAGGATACTATGGATGCAGTTAATGTTATTTGTAAACTTTTAAGAGTTCCAACAAAATTAATGAGGTTTGCTGGTACTAAAGATAGGAGAGGGGTTACTTGTCAAAGAATGTGTGTATCTAAATTAAGAGTTGACAGAATTAATGCTTTAAATAAGACTTTAAAAGGCATGGTTGTGGGTAACTTTAAGTATGAGGATTCTATTTTAAGTTTAGGTGATCTAGGTGGTAATGAATTTATCATTGTAATTAGAGATGTCACTTTTGATTCAGGTGCAAATTTAACTCTGGAAGAAACCCTTCAAAAAGGTTGTGAGTCATTGACTAAAAATGGATTTATCAATTATTTTGGTATGCAACGATTTGGTACTTTTAGTATTTCTACACATACAGTTGGTAAAGAACTTCTTGCTGGTAATTGGGAAGGGGCTGTTGAATTAATTCTATCTGATCAAGATAATGTCTTACCAAAATCTAAAGAAGCAAGACAAATTTGGAAAGAAACAAAGGATGCATCTTCAGCTTTGAAAAAGATGCCAAGACAGTGTATTGCAGAAAATGCCATTCTTTTTTTCTTATCAAATCAAAGAAAGGAGGAAAATGGTAATTATTCTACAACAGCATATTATAGTGCTATTATGAAAATTCCAAGAAACTTAAGAACCATGTACGTTCATGCTTATCAAAGTTATGTTTGGAATTCTATGGCTAGTAAAAGAATTAGCTTGTTTGGCTTGAAATTAGTCCCTGGTGACCTAGTTATCGATACAAAGAATGATACTAGGATTATTATGAATGAAGATGATTATGAAGTTGATTTTAATGAAGATATAAGAGAAGCTGAGTTTATTCGTGCTAAGGTTTTGACACAGGAAGATATCGATTCAGGTGAATATTCTATTGATGATGTTGTCTTACCTACACCAGGTTTTGATGTCTTGTACCCAAATAATGAAGAATTAAAACAATCTTATATCGATCTAATGAAAAAAGATAACATGGATCCATTTGATATGAGAAGAAAAGTCCGTGATTTTTCAATGGCAGGCTCTTATAGACATTTGCTTCAAAAGCCAAAGGAACTGGAATATAAAATTATTCATTATAGCGAGCCCACTCAACAGTTGGTTAACACTGATCTGGAGATATTAAACAATACTAGAGCTATGGAAAGTGGTCAAAAATACATGAAGACCAAGCTTGAAAGATATAATCCAGATAAAGGTGGTGAAAAGACTGCTGTTGTATTAAAATTTCAATTAGGTGTATCAGCATATGCTACAATGGCACTTCGTGAACTTATGAAACTAGAAACTTCACGTCGTGGGGACATGTGTGATGTAAAAATATGATATAAATCTGATATTTTTTTTAGACAGTTTATAGATTGCATATGTATATGTCTATACTGGAAAAATATGATGTATAGTATATTGTTAGTAACTTTATAGAAGTAACAAGCTAATCACTAGTTGATAGTGTTTTTTTATAGATTTTTTATGGATCTTCTATTAGTGAGTAGTAAAAAAATTGTACTGTTAAAACAAAATATTGTAAATCATTGTCTAAAAATTTCTAATTTTCCTCATGATTATTGTACCAAACTATTATTAGGTGTTATTCAGCGTGTTCAATTTTATTTTTTTAAGAATATTAAAAAATTGTTGTTAATAATGATAAAAAATAATAGCAAGAATAATATAAATGGTAATTTATTGCTATAATATGTTATTTAATGGCATTTAAGCAAAAACCTTGTCAAAAATTTTGATACAAACATGTATAGTGTTTTCTTAAGATATAAAAAGCAGAGACGCACAGTTGGATATGTGGGAAATCATAATTACTATTTTTTTTCATTTTGTTCAAAAAGACATTTTTTAAACGAGAACCAAAAAAAAAGCAAAGTTACTTAATTTAAATAAGCATGGATAACTTCCAAAGAGTCGATATTTTTAATGAAAATCCTTATACCCAATTAACCAGCTCAAAAGCAAACAAATCCCTCCGTATACATTCTACTGGAAGGGAGAGAACTTTCAGAAGGCTATTTGGTTTACTACGATCTGCCAAGAATAATACTGCTTTCAATAATAGAGATCAACCACAATTAAAGACAGGTAAAAAGCTCACTGATCTTCCAACATTTCATAGCATAAAACATTTTACATGCTTGGATAAAGATGTACCAAATTATCAAAAAAACCAAGATAAACTAGTTTTTAACTTAAATGCACATGCAATTGCTCAAACTGGTAGTATTCATGCGGAAGCGGAAATATTCAATCATATATTTAATAATACCTATGACTCTATCAGAGAGTGTAGTAACGATCTGAATACTAGAATATGTTTTCAAAATATCCCTAATGATACTGGTATAACAAGTATAATTTCTCAAATTGTTGGAGGACCATTAAAACGAATTAGAGTGATTCACAATAATGATAAGAGAGGGACTTTAAAGGAAGTTCAAATTGAATTTAAGAATAGGATGGGTGCAGAAGCTTTCATGAGATATGGTTGTAGGTCTCATTTTAAAATAAATGGAGTGCATTTAGAGCCCCAGTGGTCATTATATCATTATTCTGAAAAATCAATACCAAATTTCAAATTATACAACGGTGAAGAAGTTAGTCGTTCATTAGTTTTAAAAAAATATTCCGATAAATTAAAAAAATCTTCACATTGCAAAGAACTTAATATCCCTTTATACCCTTTAAATGTATGTGATATTATTAACGATTTTTCAAAATTTGGTAAAATAATTAGTGTTGTTCCAGTGGTATCCAGAAAACTTTGTATCTCAATATTTTATATGGATATTCAAAGCTCAATAAACGCAATTGAAGCTTACCATAAAGAAGGATCTCCACTCTTCCTTAAATATTCAAAAGTTTGGTTGGTATGGTTTGGAAAAGATGTTTCAGATACACCGTCCTTAGAGTTTTAATAATATAATATTAACTAAATCTATGTGAATCTATGTGAATCTATATATCTATATATAAATAGGTAGATATGTATGTATATAGTTCTTTATTTATTCAACTATGAGTTTTCTATTTTTTGTTTTTAGTTTAAAATATATGTAAAATACAATTAATCATTTCAAAAAGGAGGCACACTTACACAGAAGCAGTCTTATCAAAAACAACTAAAAGACCTCCAACTAAATGTAGAGAACCCGTTACATAAATATCCAATGGCTCTTCAGAAAATGTCTCAATTTTTTTTACAGCAGTTTCGATACTAGATGTTACGATTGCCCTGTTACTGCCTGTAAGTTTTTTCCATTCATTTACTAAAGCTTGTTGCACTGACAAATTTTCAACTTCTTCTTTTGAGGTGTTCATTGATACCAAGTCTGCACTATAACTTCCACTTTCCCATGTCACATTTGTAGAAAATATTGCAAGGTCAAAATCTATATCTTCTCCAAGAGTATAACGAAGATTCTCTAATAATTTTGATGCATCACGAGTCTGCTGATTAAATAATAATATTTGTTTGTTTTTTGATTTCAGAGCAATACTTCTATACCATCTAGATGCTGCTGAGATACTATCTATTGTATGTGCACCATCAATATACCATGTATTACGACCTTTTTTAATAGTTTGGCAACGGCCTTCCCAATTTGTATCTTTCAATCCCTCAATTATTTTAGCCGGTAATCTTGATTCTTTATGAAGTGGAACTTTATCATTTATAATGTTTAAAGACTTCAGAGTTTGTACAGCTAAACAGACAGCAAGAGATGCATTAGACTTTTGAAATTCACCAGCAATACCCAATGGGATATGGTTCAACTCTTCAAAAACTGGCACTTCCTTCAAGTCTGTATTTCTTTCTGATGCCCTTTGCTTTAAAATTTCTAAACCCTTTGGTGGTTGATCACATACTGTAAAAGCTGGTATTCCATTTTTAAAAATACCACCCTTATTCCACGCTATTTCATTAATAGTATCTCCTAACAAGTATGTATGGTCAATACCCAACAAAGATACACCACAAGATATTGGTTTTTCAATAATGTTAGTGCTATCATATTCACCCCCAATACCCACCTCATATACACAGCTATCACAGCCCTCTTGCATAAAAGTATGAAATGACAATAAGGTAAGGTACTTAAAATATCCTGGTTTACTGCCTAGTACCATATGTGGAAATTTTTCTAAGGATGAACTAGTTGAATCAAGTCGATTCCAAATATCGAAAAAATACTTTGTAAATTTGTCCTCAGATATTGGCTCACCGTTTATTCTAATTCTTTCTCTAACTGTTCTTAAATGTGGTGATGTATATAGACCAACTTTTGGAAGTTTTTCATGATACTTTTGAAGGATAGATGATGTAAATGCAGCCGTAGACCCTTTCCCCTTGGTACCTGTAATATGCACCACGTTTAATTTATTGAAATCAGTAGGGGTATATCCAATTCTCCTAACCCATTCCTTCATTTCTAATATACTCATTTCATTTTTTCTAATTCCAGCTTCACGAATTGCCATAATATTGGCATAATTCGATTGCAAAGAATTTAACGCATTTATGGCATCATCGTATGTTCTAGAAACCATCTTTAATGTAGATGATAATTTCATTTAATATGATTTTACAAGTTTCAGCCATTAAAAATAGTATGACTATCCAAAATTATACGTAAAAATTTAATATGCCCTTTGAATAAAGCTCAATCAAAATGTTTTCAACTATTTACTCTATTTTTTTTATTTATTGTTTTTTATAGTTGAGTCATGCTTTTTACAAAAATATTATGTGTATATTTAAGATTTTCAAAATCAACAAAAAAAAGACGAATTTACATGCAAAGAATAAGATTAGTTCTTCACAAAATAGTTCAATACAGGCACTCTTAAAAACAATACATAATATAATATAGGTATAATTAGATAGATTAAATGACTTATAATTATTGTGTTTTTACAAAATTACATTTAATGCTAATCAAGACACAATAAAGATACATATTAAGTGTGTGGGTATATAAATAAGTAGATAAATATATCAAAGAAACGTAATATATACAACAATAATGATGCTTTCAGTGCAGATAATCTTTTTTGTTTTTTTTTCTTTAATTTTACTTGCTTTTCTAACTATTTAATTATAGCACTATTTTGGAACATCAAAAATAGCTTGAATCCAGCAACGGTACATCTTAAGTTTTCTCTTTCTATTAACAAGAAGACGTCTGTCAACAGCAATTTTATTTTCAACAAAGTAGTTCTTCTTGGTAAATATTTCTCTTAATTCTTCTTCTTTAAAGAAATAGACTCTAGTACCATCACCTCTAACATAAAAGTTATCTTCCATAAACCTATTCTTCTTGAATCTAATTTGTGCCATATCACCAAATGAATACTCACGGAATAATATCTTACCACCGGGTTTCATGATCTTACGCAAATTCTCCATAGCAATATCCCATTCAGATGGAGATAATGCACTAAAAACAAAAATCATAACTGCAATATCTACTGAATGTGGTTGTATTCCATCTGGTAATACTCCATCTGGATTTGCTAAATCCCATACACTAACTGTTCCGTACTTTGGATCGAATTTTTCTGAATTCTTAACTAAATTGACAGCCTTTGGAGCATAGTCTGCACCAACCAATGTCAATTCTTCATTTTCATTGTTCTCTAATATCGGGAAAAAAGTATTACCTGCCCCACAGCCAATTTCAAATATTGTTACGGGCCCATAATTTTTCCTAGTTGAATTGTAAAGGATTGGAAATTCAATTTGTAACCATTTTCTATCTTTGAAGAAATTTTCTCTATTATTTTTATAAAAAATATCCCAATACCTAGCTGGATTGCCGTTATACAATTTTTTATCAAAATCTGATACAGGATGTGATTTTTGTTCTTCAATTTTTTTCATGGCTTCTTCAATTTGCTCTTCACCCCAATCAACATTATCCCAAGCATTATGATCCCATACATCTGATTCGTCAGTTAAAGCACGCTTCCCAAATTCAAAGGGTTCATCACGGCCTAGTCTTGAGTTATCAGTTTTCGACTGCTTTACGTCATCTATTTCATTCTGTTGCCTTTCATGGGCTAGTTCATCAAAAACTTCTTCTTTAGCCTCTTGTGTCATGGCTTCTATCTCATCAGTCTCGTAGTTAGAGATGCCTAAGTCCAGGATCTTCCACAACTTCCAAATTGTCCACAATACTATTATTGTTATCATCATTATCATTAGCTGTAACATTGTTCGTAGCAACGTCACTATCATTGTTGCTATTGTTATTCTTCTTCTTCTTTTTGTTTTTCTTCTTCTTCTTTTTATTCTTCGAAGAAGTCGATTCAGCAGTGTTTTTCTCACTTTCTTGTTGTTGGTCTTTTTCTTCCATTTGATTTTGCTCTTCTTTTTCTTCTCTTTCAATTTGACTGTGACCTTCAGTTGATTGTTGAGCAGGTTCGACTTGTTCTGATTGTTCCTCTTTCTTTTGTTCATCATCTTCCGATACTTGTCTTGACTCTTCTTCAACTGGAACTTCTTGGGTTACATCTTGATTTTGCTCTTGATTTTCTGTTGAAGTGTCATTTTTTTCAACAGATGATTCTTCTACAGAAACTTTTTCATCAATCTTGTCTTCTTGCTTTTCTTCTTCTTGTAGAGGAGTTTCCGCTAAATCTGAATTTTCCTCCTTTTCAATTGTTTCCTTTTCAACTTCCTTTTTAGCCAATCCAAATCTAGATGCACTAGAAGAGACTTCTTGAGAAGTCTCTTTGGCAATATTTTCAAATTTCTTAATTAAATCTGCAACACCCATAACCTAGACTTGCAACAGTACTTAATTGTTCCTTATCTCGTACTGTCAAAGGTGAACTGAATAAGCTAGTATAATGAAAGTTAAAGCAAATTGAATGAGGAAAGACCAAAAAATGGGGGATGGCATTAGTTTTATTTAAAGGAATTGAGCATCAAACAAATATATGTTTATCATACCATATATTGAAAGAAGGAGATTCAACGTGTGGGATAAACAAAAAAAAAAAAAAAAAGAAAAAGAAAAAGAAAAACGTCTCGAAGTGAAGATTATCCCGTGTTAAATTGAACTTGCCTATATTCTATTTTTTGTTTTTTGTTTTTTGTTTTTTTTGTTTCATTTTATTTCAACTCATTTTCTCACATTAGAGAAAATTCATAGCATCACAAGAATTAAAAAAAAAAAAAAAAAAAGAAAAGAGAAATAGAAAGGAAGTCATACAAGACTCAAATTAGAAAGGGGAGAAAGGTGATTGACAGTGACATAAAGGATTGGTTGGTGCCAGATTAAATAGAAGTGTAAAGATATCTTGACTAAAAGTCAAACAACTATATAAAAAAAAGGTTAAATTAAAATAGATTATTATCCTGTTATGTTTCTTTTACATACACAGGCCGAATATTATTACTATATGATAATGCTAGTATATAAACGTATATAGAATAAATAAAACTTGACAAAAGTTTAACATGTGAGTAAATGCTGTCTGTGTGTTACGCTGCTGTAACTATGAAAAATGGTAGACGATTAGAATTGGAAATTAAAACTAAAAATAAAAAAAAAAATGCAGAAAAGGCGAATTACATTCCTTTCTTGTAGAATTAATATATCCTTTTAAATCAATTGAAAGTCGTCAAATAATTCAGGTTCCACCTTAGTTAAATCTTTACCAAAAATGATAGCATTGACAGGTTCTTTGTGGCCCTTAAGTATACCTGCCTTGGGAACGAGTCCAATTCTATCGAACTTGAAGTGATCCCATATTTTCCAGCTTCCGACATTAGTCTCAAAGACAAGGTTATAAACAGAATATTTATAACCAAGTAAGGGTGCCCATTTCAAATAAACCTGGGCTAACCGGTATCCAATCTTTTTTCCTCTTTGAGAAGAATTGACTAAGAAACCAGCATTACAGATATGCGAACAACGTGGCATATAGTTTGGTTTAATATAAAAAGTACCCAAAAACAATTCATTCCAGTCTTCAATTTAACAAGATTCATCTTCTTGTAAAATGTTAAGATTGTCGGTTTGTAATAGAATAACACACATCGAATGAACCCAATAATGACAAAACTCATCAAGAGTCAAAGGATCCAATTGAGGATACGTGTCACCTCTTTCGATCTCTGCATTGAATTCCTCATGCATCAAAGATAACAATTTTTTTGGAATACAGGAATAATGAAAGATTGGGAATGCAGTGGCAACAATATCACTGTTTTTTAATTTGAATTGAATTGGGTCTAGAGTTTCCATTAATGGTCTATCAAATGATGGACCATCATGTAATAATGATGTAGAATACTTGTTGACAGGTGAATTCTTTTTGATTGGATCTTGGTCGATAGTCATCACTTATGAAAAAAAGTTAGTTTAAGTTTTGGAATGTATGTTCTTTTCTGAGTTGCTGTTTTATTATTGGTACTATCCTAAATTTTAGTTCGTTTCTAAAAAGAATTAGAAAGAAGATGGAAAAACGAACAAGAATAAAAAAAAAAAAAAGTAAAAAGTAAGATCCAATATTTAAATACAAATTTTAAAGATTGATCTTGCATATATCAAATGACTCACATTGAAGAAAAACAAAAGAAAAAAAAAGGAAAATTCAAGAATATAATGGAACATTATAGAATAAAATTCGATTGATGGTTCAAATGAGAATTTGTTAAATAATAACGATATTTTTTTGATAGAAAAGGTTTCGAAAAAGAATCGAACATGGGAAAAAAAATAAGAAACAGAATTTGATTTTTTTTTTAAATGCTAGAAGTAATTTGAAATATAAAAACTGAGGAATAAATAGATTTACTCTATATTGTACTTATATCTTGTGTATATGCTTGGGCCTTAAAATATTAATATTATCACAAAATGATAATTAGGTTGAAGTGAAAAATGATTTCTTACTTTTTGCATAAGGATTTAAAGTTATTCAGAAAGACTTTATTTTTAGCTTTCGTTGAAGGTAAGAACCTCATGCTGCCTTCTTCTTCTTCTTCTTCTTCCACACCATAATCTTACCTTCTCTGTTTATAGAGTTCATTTCTTCCTTTACACTATTTGTCACATCCATTTCTTTTCTTAATGATAAATGATTAAGAGAAATAGAAAAAAAAAAGGGGGGGGGAGACAAAAAAGAAGAAAAAGAAAAGGGGAGAAGAGTATTGATGTTGCATATAGAACAATGGACAAATAGAACAGGGACTGACACATTGGTGGGGATATTACAATAGTACAATAAAGGATAAGAAAACACATTATCTGTGCAATTATAATTGATATAATAAGATGAAGATGACGATAGAGAATGTTTATATATTATTATATAAAGTTCGGAGTTTGTTTGTCCTTTCTATTGTTGTTGCCATAAATGGAAAATAAATGACACAATGTCGGGTATAAAAGAAGGACATATATATATATATAGTATGAAAACAGAAGAAGACATCTGCTAAAAATGGTAGAAAGAATATACCATCTGCATTATCTTTGAGGTTTATATTATTTTTTGAAATTTATATCGAGCAACGGCTACTAATATAAAAAAAAAATAGAATAAGAACAGTATGGATGAACTAAATGTAAAACAAAGAATTAAAAGCATTTTAATTGAAATACACCAAAATTGCATTGGTTTAAAGATAGGAGATGTTAATAGTAAAACATATATTAGGATTCTATTACAACATTTGTTAACGCTCATTAAATCGCCGATATCACATCCAAGACATAGGAGAAGAGCACAATTGATTTTAGTCTCAATAATTTTTATAGTTGTTGGATCTATCTCAACTGTTTCTTATGTTGGATCTAATTTAATATCTAAATTTATTCATTTTTATAAGTATTCTTCAGAGAATCAAATGAGAAATAAAAGTTTGAATTTATTTAGAAGAAGTAGATCTCAAATGAATTTGAAAACTGGTGCTAGAATAATGTATATTAAAGAAGACTATTCTTACAATAACAATAACAACAACAATAATAATAATAAAAGTAATAGTAATAAAAAAAGATCAGAATTTGAATCATTAATAAAAACTAACCATAACAGAAAAAATATGATACATAACAAAGATATTACTTTTCATAGTCATTACAGCAATAATGATGCTTCTACCTATGATAAAAAGAAAAGTATTAAAAAGAAAAAAATTTATATCCCTCCAAAGAATAATGATCTTTATGAGCACGATAAATTTATATTTAAAAGTGTGGACATAGGAAAGACAAAATCTTCTTTATTCTATTCGAAATTTTTAAATCAAATTAACGTTATATCTAAAATCTTAATACCTTCAATCTTTGATAAAAATTCTTTTTTATTAAGTTTACAAATATTTTTTCTAATTATGAGAACCTGGTTATCTTTATTTGTCGCAAGGTTAGATGGTCAAATTGTAAGAGATATTATTTCAGGCCAAAGTAAAAAATTCCTTATTGATTTACTAATATGGTTCTTAATCGCTTTACCAGCTTCATATACTAATAGTGCTATAAAATTTCTACAACGAAAATTAAGTCTTAATTTTAAAGTCAAATTGACAAGATATATCCATGATATGTATCTTGATGATAGATTGGCTTTTTATAAGTTATTATTCGATTCTAAATCAACAAGTTCTGTTTTGAAAAATATCGACAATTCAATATCCAATGATATAACAAGATTCTGCGATGCAACTTGCTCAGTGTTTGCTAATATTACTAAACCTGTGATTGATCTGATATTTTTCTCCATTTATTTAAGAGATAATTTGGGCACAGTCGGTGTAGCCGGTATCTTCATCAACTATTTTATAACTGGATATGTATTAAGGTCTTATACACCTCCATTGGGTAAATTAACCAGTGAGAGTTCTGCTGCAGATGGTAATTATTATAATTATCATGTTAACATGATAAATAATAGTGAGGAAATATCCTTTTATCAAGGCACAGAAGTGGAAAGAGCTAAAATCAAACAATTATATGAAACATTAATGGACAAAATGTTGATTGTAAGTAAGAGAAAATTCAATTATAATATGATTGAAGATTACATTCTTAAATATACTTGGTCCGGTTTAGGTTACATCTTTGCGTCTATACCAATTATAATGTCTTCTTTTACATTAAGTAAAACAAAGTCAAATGAACAAAATAATATGAAAGATTTTATTGTCAATAAAAGATTGATGCTTTCTTTAGCTGATGCCGGTTCTAGATTAATGCATTCAATAAAGGATATATCTCAATTGACCGGGTATACCAATAGAATTTTTACCCTATTATGTGCTTTACATAGAGTTCATTCGGAACATTTCAGTTATGGCGCTACTAAAGAACTAATACAATTAGTAAACAATGGTGAAACAACCACTTCATTGCTCAAGTATATTAAGCATGAAAAAGAAGATATTATTGCAGGTACAGTGCAGCATAATTTTAATGGTATCAGATTAGAAAATATTGATATTATCATTCCATCACTAAGAGGTAAGCATGGAATAAAATTAATTAAAAAATTAAGTTTCCAAATTCCACCTCATATTGACCCTGTATCATCAAAAGCACCGTCTATTCAAGATTTAGTAGCCATGAACGATATTACTTTACCATTCCTCGACGCAGACAATTCTAGTTTATTAATATTGGGTCCTAATAGTTGTGGGAAGAGTTCTATTGCAAGAGTCATTGCAGGTATTTGGCCCATATATAATAAATATGGTCTACTGTCAAGACCCGATGAAAAATCATTAATTTGTATTCCACAAAAACCATATTTTTCAAGAGGAGGTACCTTTAGAGAACAAATCATATATCCTATGTCCTCAGATGATTTCTTCGACAAGGGCTTCAATGACAGAATATTAGTTTGGGTTTTAAAGGAGGTTCGTTTAGATTATCTTTTAAAAAGGGAGAGAGGTTGGAAGTACTTAGATACTGTAGCAGATTGGAAAGATGTGTTAAGTGGTGGAGAAAAACAAAGAATGAATTTTGCCAGAATTATGTTCCATAAACCGAAATTTATTATATTGGATGAGGCTACAAATGCTATAAGTGTTGACATGGAGGATTATTTGTTTAATATGTTAAAAAGGTATCGTTTTAATTTCATATCTATTTCCCAAAGGCCCTCACTGATTAAATACCACGATTTACTATTAGAAGTTTCTGGTAATGAGGGTAAATGGGAATTGAAGACACTCGGTACAGATGAAGCAATAACATCCATTGATAATGAAATAGAGGTTTTGGAGAAGAAGCTGCATAATGTTGAACAATGGAAACAAGAAAGAGATCATTTACAACAAATATTAACTGTTATATAAGTTCTTATTGCTCGGATAATAGATATGATTGATTTACTTTATCAAAAAAAAAATTATTATGATAAAGCAAAATCATAGTTCTATAATGCTCAGTTATTATATACCTACCATTCTTTATACGACCATGGCATTTTACCCTCAACATATTTTTTGAAATGTTCACTATCTGTCAATTCTGTTTCATTAAAATGAAACATTTTGAGACCATCATATCTTGCTATCCTTTTATATGGATTTCTGCCATTTTTCTTTTTAGTTAAACTATTTTTCCTTGCATACCAATCATTTTCAAACAAACCAAGAGCATTCTTCTTTTCCATATATATCAAATTCTCAAAATATCTATTCAATTGTTCCTGTGAATAATTTAAAGGTTCAGGTTCATATGAAATATAACGAATAATATCCTTAGGGATATCTAGTGCTCTTGCATGACAATTCAAAAATCTTGATTCTTTAAAACCAAATCCTATAATAGTAATATGTTTAGGATACCACTGAGTAATTTCTTTGAATCGAAGTATGGAATATAATAAATTATCAAAAGAATCTAATGCATATTCCTCTGTGTTTATATATCCATTGGAAAAGAGTGTGTTGACACTTATATTATTCGATTCCAGTTGTTTAACAATGTTTTCTAGTAATATCCTGATCTCTATATCAAATAATGAAGTCAACTGTTCGAAACCATCTTTAGTAGTAGCTAAATTTACTAATTTTTTCATCAGTAGAAAATATGATTGAGCCTCACTTATTGGACCGGCATCTATTTTCGTTTGAGAACCGCTAAATAGTATAACACTGTTTTCATAATCAAGTAATAGTTCTTCGATCGCTTTTAAAGATTGCTTAATAAAGACTAAGTGATCATTACCTTCAAGTTGAAATGGTGCTAAATACCACTGATCTGATAATTGACCATAATTGTTATCGTCCGATGCTGAATCAATTTTCCAGATTCCGTGACAAGGTAAAATAATTAAATGATTTCTTGGCATAGTTTGCTTTATTTTTTCTTTATATTTTTTTTTTTTTAAATGAGAGGTCAGATATTTTGTGAGGCAAAAGAATCAAAGAAGTGGTTTTGAAATTGTTATTTTTTCAGGCTTAAATTTTCTTCATATTCATTTTTCTATTGGTCATTTTTGTTGCCTGTATATTGCTCAAAACTGATCTCGCATCTTACCTATTAAAGTATTACGAGAAAATCATGAAAATTTTATCTAAAACGTATTTGTGTCATTCGGTTGAAAGTATTTCAGTAATAACAGCGGGGGAATTACCAGATATCTTTGGACTAAATAATCAACTACAAATACTGATATAAATACGCGATTCTTTAGTCACCCTAGTGGTGGTTGAATAATACTATACATAACATCTTGATGTACTTTATAATAAACTATATAAAGCGAAATAAACAAGAACTTCAATATTACAATAAATTGTTATGTAACTTAAAACATTGGGCTGTCTGGAAAACAACAAATAAGATCAAATATAACTAATAGAATATACAATAAATTATGTAAAAATATATAAATGTGGATATATGTACAATAGATCATGGTCTATACTTTGATATCTTCCTCCTGCAACCATTTATCTTGAATAAAAGCCCAATGTAATGCTGTGTTACATTTTCTATGTTCTCTACTCCCTAACTTTTGACCGCTTTGGATATTTTTAGTTGATAGACCTGCCATTTTGGATAATGCAACTAATTTGTTATATGTATTACCATTCAAGTCAGGTTGTATCTGCTCCTCGATTATATCGATCTTTTCAAACCATCTATTCTGCCAAGGTGTGTTTCCCGCTTCTTCCTTTTTCCTTAATTGTCTTTGTTCATTCTCTAGCTTACTTTTAGTTTGTGAAATTAATTTCATATCACCTAATTCAATAGCTCTAGCAACATCATCCCAAGCTTTTCGACTTTCTAAACAATGTTGTTCAGATATTGGTTTTACACGTAACGAATGTGGTTTATATTTGGAAACATCACTAAATAATACTTCTTTATTGCCATCAGTAATTGTGGAGACACCAGACCATTGTCCACTTACTGTGAACAAGGGTTTATCACGTTTCTCCATTGCAGCGGTATTTTTGTATAAGTATGCACTAAAAGAGTTTTTTTGACCTGAAAAATAACCCTTACCAGAATAATCAATCTTCCATATCATACCATCAGATGATTGGATATATGAACTATCTTCTAATTCTACATATGGTCTTGCAACAATGATACCTTCCAAATGTAGTGCTGGTAATGTTATGAGAAATGAGTGACCATTAGTCTCCAGGATGGCGTGACCGTTTTGTCTAATATTTAGTTTTAGAGTCTTTGAAAAGGATGATTTTATTTGAGTGTACCCTTGAATGCGAATATTATGATCCTCATTAAAAATAGAAAAGGCATTAACTGGTGGATGATGTGATACTTGCTCTGTTAATAAAATAGTGTCATCCTTTTTTGATCCATCATTTTCCCATTTACCAACAAATAATTCTCCAAGAAACGGATTTAAGGGTTTTTTTTCAAAGCGGTCTCCTTGGGTACGAGATGTATATTGGCATTTCAAAGTGGCTAAATACCATTGTAATACAGCTAACATTCTTGTTACATTTGGTGATTTGACTGATCTAATCTGAGGGAAAAAAGCTTCGTGGTTATGTTTATTTATTTGGGCAATCGCTAGAAACAAATCTTGATATGTCCCCCAGTATTGTGAGAATTCTGATAACGAAACTGGTGAAAGAATAAAAGGTGGAGCAGTAAAGGCAGATAAATCACCAGAAAATGAGGATACAGATTTCAAAAAAGACGTCCAGGAGGTTGTTTCAGAGTAGTCTGTCATACTTTTAAGCAAGTATCTTGTAGTAAATATTTATATTTATAATAATGTCTATCTACGGTTTTTCTACTAATAATTCCCTGAAGGAAAGGTAGAAATTCATGAGAAAATAGTACAAGTGGTACAAACTGATTGTAGTTAAATATAAAGGTGGCTTCAAAGTAATTTTAACATCTCCAGATATCACAGTTGTTTATGACATCTTTATATATGTTTTAAGACATTCTAATATTAGAATTGAACATAGGGTATCGTTTCACAAGAGAAATAGTCGTATCAAATAATTCTAATCATATTCCTCCATAAAAACAAAACACATACATCATTAATACAAAAAAGGATAGGGATAATCACAGGATGAGGAGGAGAAGAAAAATAAATTGACGCAATTCCTAGTAACTTGAAACAATCACTAGTTACATACTTTGCTTTATCTAGTATAATCCTTTAAATTGTATTCTTTTTTCTTTTTTTTTTGGGCAACGTTGCAATATACAAATATTGTAATATGCCTGTCTGTCTGTTGCTAATCATCCTTAAACAATACACAATAGTAAAAGCTCATCGCTATTCTCGAGAAATCGAAATAAAAATAAAAAAAACAAATTTTCAAGAATGGAGTTTCCATTTTTTGACAGATTTAAGGAACGAGAAAACAAAAGACAGGACTGTAATACAAGGCTGTCGTTTAGTTACTGTCGTAACCTCAGTGTATACGATAAGAGGAGTTTTCTTGGAAGGTTGTGACTTTCATTTTATTTGATTATTCGCCTTAATGAATTGGTACAACTGATTTTAGTAGAGTTAGGCAATATTATCGTATATAAATAAGTAAATCATTGTGGCTTGGCTTTGAGATTTTCTAGATCGTTAGAAACGCTTGGTATTATAGTTAATCACGTAATTTGTCATTTGTTACAGCTGAAAAATTATTATACTTAAAATAAAAATACAACCAAATAAGTATTTACAGTAACATTCCTAGTGTCATTTCTATTTTAGGAAAAATAGATATTTTAACCATACGATGTTTTTAATTTGATACAATTAAAACAAAAAAGGAAAGAGAGGGAAAATAATTAGACTTAATATTAAATTATCTTCAATAAAACACTACACAAGCTTAAAAACCCATCGTACATATGTGTGACTCTTATTGAAATAATATTGATAGTAGGTTGAAAATAAGAGAAGGGGCAGTATAATTATGTCTACTTTCTGCTGTAAAGCGTGTATTCAAAGTGATAACCCTTTTCATTATCTTCATTTGAATTAGGTAATTTAACATCAAATGGGAGAAATTCAGACAAATCTGATTTTGGTCGTTGTTGAAATTGTTTTACTAACCTTTCTTTGTTTAAAAAAGTATCCATGGTAGGCACCATATTCTGTTCATCATTTGGTAGTATTTCTAATTTGGTTATTAACCAATGATCAATAAGATTAAATGCTGATTCATAAATTTCACCACCACCAATAATGTATATTCTTTCTATATTAGGATGGAAAATGTTCAACTTCTTGATGGCGCCTTGCAGAGAGTTGATCTTATAATAATTAAGTGTATTTTCATCATTGATTTGTTCAGAGATCAAATGTTCAGTAAAACTTCTTGAAATAACCACATTCATTCTATTCGGTAGGGGTCTGGATCTTTTGGGTATAGATTCCCATGTTTTTCTACCCATTATCACTGCATTACATTTATTTGAATCAAACGTATTTGTGGTTACTTGTTTAAAATATTTCATCTCTTTGGATAAACGCCATGGTAAAGTACCCTGGAAGCCAATCCCCATTTCTGGTAATAGTGCAGCTACTATTGCAATAACAGGTATCTTAGATGCAGTCATGTTTGATTTTAACCTTAGGGGGCATGAAAAAAATAGAAACAAAGAAGAAGATTAGGTGTAAATGCTTCTAGAAGACAATAAATTAGATCTACTTTTAGCTTGAATTGAAAGCAACAAGCGTTTTAATGTTCTTTCCTTTATATGCAATGTTTGCTTGTTTGTCTTTGGAACAATGGCCGGTTATAATCTTTTATCAAATTTTCTTTTGAGTATGAAAATTTGCAAAATTTAAATAAAAAAAGAAAATAAAAATGTCAAAACTATACTAGAGAACAGTTCAAAGGAACCAAAGAATCGAGAAGGGGAGAAAAGGAGACTAATTTTATTTCCTGTATATACTGAATAGATGCAATTCAGAATATAAGAAACTAGTGAAGAATAGAGTTAATATTTACATAATAATTTTATGTATTTTTATTAGAAATAGTTAAGTCTCTTTTATTTTATCTCTTTAATAAATAAAAACTTGCATATTTGTTATCATTTGCTAGTGTTGTTATTATTATTATCATTTACAAAGAAAAATAATTATTATATATCAGTAGAATTTGTTGGTTAAGGGAAATCTAGCAAATATTTCAAAAGAAGAAAGCACACAATGTTGGTAAAAACAGTAAAGAGAACTGTATCAAGAGATGCATCAAATAATGAAGTATTTGTTCCAATAGAAATTATAGCTACAATACCAAATAATATTGATAGTGAAAACAGTAAACGTATCCCCATATCTTTGACTTTCCGTAATGTCAATGATTCACAAGAAATTGCAAAATTACAATGTTATCACTATGCGATTCCCAGGTACAACTCGAAAGACATCGTGGATATACCACTAATATCTTCAGTTAATGATTGGATCAGTGAAGTATCAAGAAAGATTGCAGTGTCTATAGCGAGGAAATATGGTAAACCATGTTATGTTGCTTGGAGTTCATCACAAAGTATTGAAAACACCAGCTTCCCAATGGACCAACTGTTTATTTTGAAAAAGTGCAAAGACCTATTGGAATCTATTATTGCATAAACTAGCGGGTAGAGATACAATGAGGAATAAAGTACATAATAGGTGATCCACACACAACAACGCATATTTAAACACACATGTGTACATAGGTATATACACATACATATATAAACTCACGTGCATATATATATAAACACACATTCAGTATTGATGATTTGCATACCCCTAAATCATTCATCAAACCTTTGATGAAATTTAAATTAGGAATAAAGAAATAAAAAGTTGATAAACTTGTCAGACTGCCATTCCTACCCACCCAATATTCTATCCCATCCACGAGAGATGTACATAGAAAGGGTAAAGATCATCGCGCCAATTATTTTTATAGACCTAAAAATAAGTCCACTTGCAACCGGCAAAATCAAATTTAGTTTTGATAATTTAAAATATTAGATGACCGAACCGCTAAGGATTGCAGACCAAGCTAATGTTAATTTTTAAATTTAATAAATTTGAAGTCTCACTCTTAGGTAAGAAGGCTATGCGGCTCATCAACCAAGTTGGATTCAGTGACTTTTTTGAAGAGTCAAAGAGTGACGATTCCTATAGAAATGATCCTACTGTTGAAGGTGTTAGTCAAATAAATCAAATAAAAAAAAATTCTGTAAAATTAGTTGCCAAATAGGCCAGGAAATAATGTATGCTCTCGTGTAGTTTTATGTTAATCGAGGGTACACATGCACACCTTCCACCAACAACAACCATACGAAGCACACATCATTTAAATCAATAACTTATGGGTATAACACATACTGAAGTACGTCGACAGTTCTCTTAGGAAGGGAATGAAAGAAAAACAAAGTAAGTAAGAAAGAAGGTTAGCCAATCGTTGGCAACTGACATTCAACGCCTTTTTATATGTTTTCTAACTCAAATTGAATTCTCTTGCTTTAGTGAAAAAAAAAAAAGAATACACTTCAGGTTACACTTTTCTATTGTTTTCAATCTACATCGTGCAGTATGATATTTATATGGAAAATGTTAGGGTTTTATAAAAAGTTTTAGCACGTCAACAAAATAAATAACCAAGAAAATTGAGACTGTTTTTAAACCCATACATCCATAGTAATAAAAAAGTGCTTTGCTGTTTTTTTTTTTCAATTAAATGTATGCAAGAGTTCACTGAAATTTTCTTTTCATGGAATATGAGATCAGAAACTTCGTCTGTCCATTTCATTTTATTTCAACAACGCACATTGACCAGTTAATTAATGGACTCTCAGACCTAGTTAGATGCAATTTACGCGTGATTTCTCTCTTTATTTTCTTTCTATACACGATTTTCTTATACATGGAGTGAGGTGGGAGACAGAGGATTGGGAGAGCAACTTTTTACTTGTAGCTCAGGGAACCAACAGCTGCCTGTTCTCAAAGAAACTGGGATCCTGACCCTGGCCTGGCCTTTTCCTTCCCATCTTTCCAATTAGAGAGAGGGTTGAGGGAAGGTGAGATTGGAGGTCTGACTTCTACTCCTCACAACACACATGAGAACTAGTAATGGAGACCCGTAAACTAGGTGTTTCCCGCTTTTCGCTCTTTGTGTAGCACCGTAGCAATGCAGCAAGCAGTAATAGAATATTCACCCCAAGCAGGTCTATGTCCTTTTACTAGCATACCTTACTACTCCTCCATCGTGTTCTAGCAACTGTCTTGCAGAACTTCTTTACTGTAGAGTCAGAAACAACAACATGTTTTGTATTATTGCGAAAATTTCGTTAGTATTGTTCGATACTCCACCTATCTGTGTAGGTTCCCTGTTAGTGCATACTAGTTAGTACCTGTAACTTGCCATAACTGATTAGTCGTTTACGATAACTGATAGAATGCAAAGTGCTATATCTCTTAGGTGTGTTGGATTTTAAGAACTCTCTACTTATAACTCTCTTGCCCCCCCTTGGACCCAGAAGACGAAGCAAAATCAAACACAAAGATGGCTGAATCCCACAGATGTATGTTTTTTTTTAGTCTATAATCAATTTTGGAAATAAAATAGGAGACTACCTCTGTATTTGAATATTAATATTGAATGTTGAGTGTATATCAGAAGAATATGTGTTATATTAGTAATAGTTGCATTAAAATGACTGTGAAAAGAAAAAAAGAAGAGAATTAGAATGTTTCATTAGTGTGAACTAAGTCGAAGAGATATTATGGGGATTTCCCAGAATTTTAAAAATTAGGCGTATTATATTTTAAGTTTTTTTCCCAGTTGAAGAGATAATATAAACCTGTGACAATTTCAACAAGTGACTGAAATGGTTCAGAAGTATGAAGAGTTTTGTTCTTATCTAACAGAAAATAAGCATATCTTTATTTTTTTGGTTTTTTTGGACAGATTGTAGTAATATAATAATAAAGTAATTTACATGAGCTAGTCATTTCGTTTATTAATTATTGGAAAATGATACTAACAAATTTCTTGTTCTTTTATGAGAATAATGCCGTACATATTAGTTTTACATTATAATATTCTCATAAATTATGCATATATAAATCTTTTTTTTGAACAGTATACGTCAAAGGTAAGCACTTATCCTACCAAAGATCCAAGAGTGTTAACAACCCAAATGTCTCTTTATTAAAGATTGAAGGTGTTGCTACTCCACAAGAAGCTCAATTCTACTTGGGTAAGCGTGTTGCTTACGTCTACAGAGCTTCTAAGGAAATTAGAGGTTCTAAGATCAGAGTCATGTGGGGTAAGATTACCAGAACTCACGGTAACTCCGGTGTTGTTAGAGCTAAATTCAGAAACAACTTACCAGCTAAGACCTTTGGTGCTTCCGTTAGAATCTTCTTATACCCATCTAATATTTAAATAAAAATATAATAAAGATATTTTAAGTATTTTTTTATTTCGTAATAAGAAGTAGCTATTTTTAATCATTACTACTAATATAAACATAAAGTTAGTCCTATAAATACAATCAATTATCTGTTATTACTATTATTATATAAATATATCGTATAAGTAAGATATTTAATAATATATCATTGTAAAAAAAAAAATAAACACGTAATATTTTTTATATGTTATAGATGGGCATACTGTCAATCACTTATTTTGCTTCTTCGACTTTTCCAGATTGAATTGTGTAATGCTTTGGACAAAGTCAAGTGTCACTCTCATATATATTTAAAATGAATGTTTCAAATTGAAAATGTGAAAGAGAGAATGCAATGCTCTATTTTTTTTTTAAAAAAAATTTTATTTGTATACTAATATATATATGTATGATATATATATAAAGTTTCGTTAATATATGTTATCAGTTTTGAATGATTAATTATAAGAATATTATATTATAATATGGTACTTTTTCTTTTAAAGAAATCAATAACTTTCCTAGCAGTTGAGGAATCTCGTCTAATAGGTGCATCCGTTTTCTTTTTATCTGGTTTTAGAGATGAAATCATTATTGATGATCGTTTGCTTTTCTTTTTCGTTGTGGCATTGGAGTTAATAGTATTACTTACTATTTCTTTATTATCTATACTATTTGATGCGTGGTTAAGATTATTATCAATAGGAGTAAAAGAATTTTCTTTTGTGCCAGTGTTTCTGTATGTATCGTTTGCATCTACTGTACTTGGTGAAGCAGTTGGATATTTTGCACTATTTCTAGAATCTACTCTAGTTTGATGTGATGATATATTTCTTGGATGGTGCAGATAAATATGCAGTGAGTTACTATTCTGCTTAGTATTTATAGAAGAAGATCTTCCTGGTCTAGATGAAGTTTTCCCATTTTCATCAGATCTTAAACTAGATTTAGCAGAACTATACGTTGAATGGATAGACAAGAAACTAAACCTCTTCTTTTCAGTAATGGAAACAGATTCACTTGATGCTTTAAAAGATGACTTAGAATCATTGTTTGTATATACATGTTTATTTGGGTTAAATTCTGTTTCTACAGAGGATTTCGAAATAGTGTTTATCTTATTACTATTTTTATTTATTATTTTTTTTGATGGGTTATTATCATTTGGGACATTTTTCACATTAACACTGTTCCTTTTAATGTTAATATAGTCATTTTCTTTATTATTTTGGTTCTTGATCGGTAGGAATGAGCTTTTTATGTTTGTACTAGTATCAATATTTGAGCTATTTTCATTTATAGTGTCTATTATAGCTATATTCTTGGGTTCATATTGATTTAAACTTTTCTTAGAATATGTTTTACTGTATTTGTTATTATTGCCGCTGCGTAGATTAGTCACTGTGGTGTTATTATCATTTAATATTACAGGTTCTAAAGATGGATTGATTGTAATATGTAATGTTGTAGGTCTAGGCTTTGAATGAACTAATTTATTAGATAAGTTTGTTGTTTTTAAATCATGAGGAGGAAAGTTTTGATTTATGTCTATATCTTTAGATAATATATTACTGAGAGTCGGTTCATCATTTGGTGTTTTTGTCATATCTTCGGTATCATCCTCTTTTAAAATATTTAATTTATGCATTGATGACGATAACTGAGCAATTCTAGACTCTTCCCATGCAAATTTGGATGTTAATGAATTGTGTGTGTTAGAAATCATAGAATGAGGTCTTGTCTTCGGTCTACGGTTCGATGTTGTACTTCTTGGGGATACTAATGTTGTTGATCCTAACTTTCCAGCAACATCCCAATCATATGATGATATACTCAAGAAATCATAGTATTTGGCCAACCATTCATGTGCCCGTATTCTTTCAATGGTATATCTTTTCCTTGGATCTGCTACTAAGATCTTTCTTAGTAGATCTCTTGCTAATGGATTAATATAATCAGGAAACTTTAATGGGGTACTAGTGATATATTGATACAATCTAGCTATGTCATCGCCATCAGGATTGGCTGGATCATCATCCCATGGTAAATAGCCAGCAAGCATGGCAAATAAAATCACACCACACGACCAAGTATCAGCCCTGGTACCTTCATAAGGTTGTGTGGTGACTACTAATTCAGGTGCTGCATAGCAAGGGGAACCACATGATGTGTTCATCAATCTTTTTTGTAAAGAGAATTCATTAACAAAACCAAAATCTGTTATAATTAAATTTTCATCTTTATCTAGCAATAAATTTTCCAACTTAAGATCTCTGTGCACTAAACCTTTATAATGCATATAGCCAACTCCACTGATTAACTGTGAAAATAATTTACATGCAATATTCTCCTTTAACCGTCTCTTTCTTTGGATATATTTATAAAATTCACCTCCTGATGCATATTCCAATACTATACCAATGTATTTTGAATTCTGTAATATTTCTTCTAATTTGATTATATTTGGATGGTTCAGATATTTTAAAGCATTAATTTCACGATATATTTTCATTTCTTTCTCTGGATTGCCTTTTAAGTTATCTCTTCTAATCAATTTAATTGCTACTTGTTTCGGTATTTCATTGGAACTAGCAATTTTGGTCCAACCTAGTTTAACTTTACCAAATTCACCTTCACCTAGTGTAGAACCGATTATATATGGTCCAAAAGTCACGTATTTTTTCACAGGTTGAGAAGAAAGGTTTTTATTTTCATCATTGTCATAAGGTAAACTTGTTTTCACACTACTTGTTGACTCATTCATGGAGAAACGTTTTTTTGTTGAGTAATTGAGTAATTCAATTCCAAGTCTCTTTTCTCCTTTAATTAAGAGAAACTATAAGCAAAGAAATAATTAGAATGATACAATATGAAATAATAGAATGTTGCAATATATATATATATATATATCAAAGATGTAATCCCAAAGAATAGTGTAATTTATAAAGTAACAAGCAATTGGTTTAATAGGTGCCTTTTTTAAATACGAAGTTTCACCTATATATGTCGTACTATCCGTCTAACATTTTTTTCATATCTAAGACATTCTCTTTGTGTTTGATCTTTGTTTCTTTTATTTAATTGCTTTAAAAGAAAAATAAAAAAAAAAGAAAAAGAAAACAACACAAAACAAAACAAAACAAAAAATAAAATGAAACGCGGTTGCCATGGAAAAAGCAGTTAAGTAAAAATTACAGATTAAAACTAATCAGGTTGGTGGGAAATCTTGGTAATACAAGTTATAAAAATAGAAATTGAATTATGATGATTAAGTTATTGGATAATACAATAAGGTTATTCTTTTATACTCACATCTATGCACATAAGCGTATTTCTTTTTTTACTTTTTGTCTTTGTGATAATATAGAGACGTAAACACCTGTAACTTGATACATGCATATACATTACAATTTTTATTTCATTATTAAAAATACATTACAATAAACACATAGCTAAATAATCATAATAATAATACTAGATGTTACATTTCATCATATGTACAGGCGGGAGAAATGATGTGAGATAGGAAATTTTGAAAGATAAAATAAACAAGTAAGCAGGAAAATAAAAATAAAAAAAAAGAAGGAGAGAGAAAGAGAAGTCAATTGTTACGTAATATAGTAAAAAAGACCAATCTTTATTCAATTATCCTCTAACTTAACAACACCAACTTTAGCGGGTCTGATAACTCTATCATTTAAAGTGTAACCTAATTGTTGTACATGGAAAACTGTACCGGGTTCTTTATCCTTTTGAGCCAATTCAAAAGTGGCTTCATGCTTATTTGGATCGAATGGCTCACCTAATGGATCCAATTTTTCAATACCATGTTTTCTTAAGGTGCTTTCAAAGACATCCTTGGTCATTCTAACACCAGTATATAGGTCACTAATTTCTTTAGATTTCTTGATATCTTCCTCTTTAAAAGCAGCCAAGGCGTGACCAAAATTGTCAACTGATTCTAATAGATCTTTGGCAAATTTTTGTAAAGCAAAATCCTTTGCTTTTTTAATATCTTTTTTGGTAACTTCTTGTAAATTTCTAAAATCAGCAACAGCTCTTAACAATCTATCCTTTAATTCAACAGCTTCTTTAGTCTTAGCGTCCAATTTTGTTTGTAAGTCCTGGATTTGCTTCTGTTCTTCTGTCAAGTTAGTATTTTCATCTTTTTTGGTTGCGCTTTCCTTCTTTTCTGTTTCTTCTTTTGGTTTAGCTTCATCAGCATAAGTCCTTAATGAAAGTCTCATAATAGAAGGTTGAGGAACAGACATAATTCTGGAATTGGCAGCAAAGGCCATGGTTCTTGGAACAGTACTGTATCTAACTGGTAATCTGGTTAAGGATGCGGTAAATGCTTTCATGTTTGTTTGATTGGTAATATTTCGTTGTTGTTATTTCTTGCGTTGTTGTGAAAGAAGGGAGATACGAATATTTGGCAATAAAGTTGATCAATATTGGTATTACTATTGATTTATGCACTCTAATTTTAAAGTTGTCCTGCCAAGATCATAAAAACAAAAAGAAGAAAGACATGCAAAAAAGAGAATGGAGGAACAAACAATTAGATTCAAATTCTTAATGCAAGCTTTAATATATCACTGTTTAACTTAGAATCAAAGATTTTTTCTTCTGTTTGTTTCCTTGTCATCAATAAAATGGTCGAGTGACTGATTTTGATTTTGATTTTTATTTTTTTTTTTTTATTTCTTTTTTCAATTAAATTCCTGTGGAGTTTGCCGTCGTCGTTGATGTCGATGTCGCTGTTTTCCGTTCTTCTATGCAGTTGCTATTTGGGGAGAAAAAGTGGAGAATTTACATCTGCTCTTGTTTTTTTTAAAGCTTTTGGGGGTTTGTTTTGTTTTTACCTAAAAGTTCAGTGTTGGAGATCCAACCAAAATACACAAAAGTAGGGTTTTTAAAATTATTCTTAGATTTTACCCACAAAAAACATAATTTTGTAAGGCAATATTTATTTTTTTTTTCAGATGGGGAAAATCCAAATGATCAAGGATACAAATATTAGAAGTCAAGGAAGAAAGAGGAGAAGGAGAGGGTTCACAAACAAAACTATTAAAGATTCTCGAGGTAGTTCAACATAAATTTTGGTGATTCATTGTGAAATAAAGACAACAATGAAAAGCATGTTAAAAGATATCAAAAAGTTATAATAATTGTGGAATAAAATAAATAATATTAGACTCATGATTTATCTACAAGATATGATATCTTTTACTTTTTTTCTTCATATATTTTATTAGTTGAATATACCGTAATAAGCTCCAGTAACGGCTTGATTCATTTTTACTTATTAGTAACATAGTTATATATTACTAAGTAATTTCTGCTCTATCCATAAGGCTGCATGCATGTAAATAATATATATATGTGTGTGTGTGTGTGTAGATATTGTGCAAAAAAAACTGAAAAAATGAAAAAAGTACATTGAAAAGTTATGTGAATATTAGTAAATGTGATTTCACAAATTACTTCTTTAACGTATTAATATAATTTATTCATCCTCCCAGCATTTTTTAATAAACTTCGCCATATTAACGTTCTTTTTCATTTGACCTTGTATCCATGGATGTTTCAACATTTGTCTAGGAGATGGTCTTTCTTTTGGATCCTTTTTCAAACAATATTCGACAAAAGATTTAAATGAATTACTCCAACTAATATTGTTCTCTGGTTCATCTCTTAATTCTGGTGTAAAAGTTAATATCATGACTAACAATTCAATAGGTGCAATATTGACAGTAATCTTTTCTGATCCAAATGGGAAATGGCCTTGGGCTACTTCTAAAATAGTTAAACCAAGTGACCATACATCACATGTAACACTATATGGTTCACCCTGGATTCTTTCAGGTGCCATGTAAAAGGATGTGCCTGTAAAAGTGGTCGCTAATGAATTTACTGCTTCACCACTAACGCCAAAATCACACAATTTTACTTCACCTTTTTCATTAAATAAAATATTTTGTGGTTTGATATCCCTATGTATAACTTTCTTTTCATGTAGATAGGATAGCCCTCTTAATACATCTTCAGCTATCTTTCCAAGAACTTTTTCACTAATTCTACCTCCACGTGCCAGTAAGTTTTTATATACTGCATCTAAGGATTTACCACCCATGTATTCCATAGCGATATATATTGAACAATTCAATTCATCTCTAAACATTCCGTAATACCTTACAATATAATCAGATTTGAAACTTCTATTGAATTGTAGTTCTCTAAATATCTGTTTTTGGAATTCGGGATCTGTGTTTAAAATATTGATTGTTTTAAGTGCGAATATTTTACTGCCTGTTTTTAATCTACATTTAGCCACAGATCCTCCTGCACCTTCTCCTAACATTCCTAATGTGACTATTTGATTTTTAATGTTGGCATCTTTCCAAACAGATTCATCTAATTGATCTACATCTCTTTGAATGAGTATAGAATCTAATTCTTGCGACTCACGCTCTATCACATTAGATAATTTAGTGTTATTTTTCTGTGGACTATTGTTTGTGCTCTCACTTGTTCCATCTTCATATGAGGAAATAATTGTGGAGAAATATGAGTCTGTAGAATCTGCTAAGTTATCCATTAAATATAAAGGTTTATTACTATTATGATTACTATTACTAGTATTATTGTTACTACTACTATTGCTGTTGTTATTACTCATATGTGTATCATTATTGTTCATTCGAACTGGGAATTTCGAGATGGTTTCAGAACCTGCCGTTATGGATATATTTTTCAATGCATTAGACAAATCTTCATCAACCATAGGTGGAGATGGACGTCTATTTCTTTGAGATGAAAGTGATCTAGACGTTTTTGTTGAAGTACTTTCAGAGATTATATTTATATTCAGTTGTGGGATTGGTGGAGGAAGAGGCCTGTTTTTCAAAGTGATTGGTGATTTTGAAGAATGGGTTGATGATATAGGCGATATTGTTGGTAAAGATAATGAAGGAGCTTGGTTAGGTTTTGAATTAGTAGGACGTGTATATATGTTGGGTGATAGTTGTCTTTTTGTGTTATTCTGCCCGCTGGTCATCATGTCAGTTTGAATCGGTACATCTAATGATACGTTTTCTTTGTAGGATATAGATGTTTTTGGTTCATCCTTATCTTTGAAAATAGGACGGTTTGGTGATGGTGTGGAAACATCATTGATTAATGATGGTAATTTCAGTTTTGGTGCATTGGAATGTGATCTATGTGATTCAGGTGGTCGAAAAAGTGATGCCATCTCTTAGTTTATACGACAATGTTTATGCTATATATTTCTAGCAAATATTGTTTTCCCTTCGTGATTTGTTAAAAATGCTTTTTAATATGTATTGGAATATGTATATGTATACAGATCTGTTTATATGTGTCTGTGTATGTCTATATGTATGTGATAGTATATTTCAAGATGGATCTATTCGTATGTACTATAAGTTGATTTCCTTTGATCCATATAAGGAATAGTATATTGATATGTATGGTTTTTTTTATAGGAAGAGAACAGAATAAGATCAGCTAGTTAATAATAAAAAAAAATGATAAAAAAAAAATTATTTATATGTGTGTATTAGCTATGTTTTGGGAAGCGAAGGAAGTGAGTCCATCTAAAATTGAAAGTCACTGTTTTATTTTACTTGATATACAGTCAAGTACGTATCCACTAGATTCTTTTTCTACACGTATCTATCTTTTTCTACGTTTCTGTATATTATCATTTTCTTTTTATTCAAAAAAAGAAAAAAAAAAAAATAAAAATAAAAAAAAAAAAAAAAAAAAAAGAAGATTATTTGTGATATCTACAAAAATTTTTTTAAGATTTTTTATAATCTGTATTTCTTGCATTTTCTATATTGTCAATAGCGAAGAAAAAAATGTTCAAGCTTATACAATTCTCTTAAGTCAGTATCTCCCATGGAGTAGAAGATTTAGTCAGTAGTAAAGGTTATGATGGTTTGTCTATACTTGTAAAAAGGTCGTTAAATGACATAGTTGCTAAAAACTATGGAATAGCTTTACCAATTGAGGAAACATGATTTAGAGTTGATGGAGAGTATCCCTCTATTCCTTATTACAGCAATAGTTATAAAATAAAGTATTAAAAGTTATAATTTTATAAAGCTTGTTTGTTTGCTTGTTCGTTTATTATCTGAATAAAATAAACTGAGGTGTGTCTTATGTTACGTATATATGCATATGTTTATGTATATATGTGTATACAGGTGAAATATTAAATAATGAAAGGGAGTGTCAAAAAAACACACTGATAAAAGAAGAACTGTGCGATTGTATCAGAAAGGAGAATAAGAAAAAGATAAATAGAGATTCAAAGAAAAGATAAAAAGAAATACAAAAGTTATATTTAATTAATCTTATTTTTTTTTCATCTCCAAGTACCTACTCTTTACTATTTTCAGCTTCTATAGTGAATGGTTTGTAAACAGAAACTAACGAATCATCATCGACAGTTCCAACATAACCATCGATAATTGGATGCCATGCAACAATGTTCTTTTTACCCTTCTGTTTGGTTAATCTTCTTGAAACACCAGTATGGACAAACTTTAAGGATTGAGTTTGTAATTCTTCAGTTGCATCTTGTGGTAGATTAGAAGTATCATCCTCATCATAGTTGGATAAAGCATATTCCATATCCCAGTGGTAGACATTACCAGAGCCACCAACAGTAATAACTTCATATGGTGCAGTGTAGGAAAATTGGACATCTTCGACAGAATCGCCACCGGAATGGTAGAAGTTTGCAACTTCCTTCTGAATTGGTTCTTCACCATTTTGTCTATTTGTGAAATCAGTGGTAGCATTTTCAACAGCGCGTACATCCCATAACTTAATAACACCAGTAGAAAAACCGGTGACAAACAAGTTATTGGTTACAGTGGAAGCATCAAAGGAGGTCAATCTTCCATTTTGAGGATCACTCAAAACGAATAGAGGTTTATCAGCAGTTCTAACATCCCAGAATCTTAAGACGTTATCATCAGAACAGGATGCAAATAAATGGTTGTCAAAGAATCTGACAGTGTGTGCAACATTGGTACCTGGTACGCGAATGGTTCTTAAGATTTCACTTGGTTTACCTGCATTATCGATAATTTTCAAAATACTTTCTTCAGTAGAACCACTTGCTTGGGATTTAACAATAGTTTCAGAGTCGAATGACAAGCCAAAATCAGCAACAGCTAAGGAGTTTGGTCTAACATGAGAGTGCATGGCAGCAAAACTAGTGGCAGGACCCATCATTTCTTGAACTATATGAACTGGGACTTTAATACCATCTTTGAACCAAGCTAATGAACCATTCTTGGACATAGCTACTAAGGTGGTGTCATTACTGTTTCCTAAATATTCTACCTTAGAGACAGTTTCACCTTGATAGACCCAGGATGGACTCAAGCGTTTCTGTTCCACAGAAGCAAAAGCATCTCCGTATTCATTTTCTGATTTTGGCACTTTTTCTGTGATTGTATCGTCGATAGGTAAAGAGCAATCGATTTCGTAGATATCAGAACCTTGGGAGTAAATGATACTTGTGTTAATAGCGTTTGCTTCCTTGTCTGGTACAATTTTGTTGCTAAAAGTGATGGATTTGTCCTGGTGTAAGGTAGAATCAACACGAGAAACAAACTTTGGCTTCAAAGAGGAGATATGTTCATAAGTTGATGGTTTATATATCTTAGTCATTTTTGTCTTCTTATGAGGAATTATATGAGATAGGGTGGTAAGCGTATGATTTAGATAGAGAACTACGATGTTTATTTTATTTTACTTGGATTGTGTTTCATAAGGTGTAGAAAAATTTAAACGAGCAAACTAAAATACAAGAGCAAGAGAAAAAAGGACTAAAAAAGAAAATGGAGGAGGGTATGGAAGGACAAACGATTCAAAGTGACTAAATCTGTGTAAATATAGAAATTGAACAACAATTAACTAAAGAACTTGTATATATATGTCTATATATATATATTTATATTTATATTTATATATTTATTTATGTGTTTCATGCAATAATGAAAATAGATAATGTGCTGAAAATTAAGGAGGATGTTTTTTTTTTTTAATGTCATCATCTTTTCTTTCATCAATAATAGCTACAGTTTCCCCTTTTTTTTTCTTCTTTTCTTTTTTTGTTTTTTTCTATTTTTTATTTTTCTTCGTTCAGCCTCCTCTCTTTTTCGTTGAAATGTATGGGTTTCCCCTTTTTCTTTTTTTTTCTACCTTTTCTTTTTCTTTTTTTTTGTTTCGTTTTGTTTTGTGTTTTATTATTTTTTAGATTTTTGTTTTTCCGGTAAAATTGAAAAGAATAGAACAATAGACCAAATTGTTTATTTTTATTATTAGTAATAATTATTTAAGTTTTTTATTTTCCCTTTGTGTTTTCCCGTTTGTATAGAAAAAAAATTGTTTGCAAAAGAAAATAAGAAGGAAACAAGTCATAGAGAAAAGTGAGGTGATGACATTTTTGAGATAAAGAGGAGACAAGGGGAGGGAAAGAAAAGAAAAGAAAAGAAAAGGAAACAACTTAAGGGCAAAGATACACTTGTATTATTTATTAGAATGAGTGTGAACGTATTTAATTTGTAAGGGGAATGGAGGGAGTGGAGAGAAATCGAATATATGGTTATGAACTTCAATTAACTAAATCAAACATCGTTATGTCTGGTTTTCTGATACTACAGATCCTTAAAGACCACAGATATGGCGCCTCCAGTGATTCAGAAGAGTAGTAGTTTAGATTCTAAACTAGATGCTGCGTTGATCTTAAAACATTGATGAGTATGCTTGAAGTAATAATAATTCAGCAGTGTTGTTTAGTTTTAAATGATTTTTTATGCTTTGCTATAATTGAGGTGTTTCAATAATTTTTCTTTATTTCTTTTTTTTTTTTAAATGTGTATATGCAGTGTAGTATAGCTATGAATTATTCTTATTGTATATAGAGTATATAAATTTCTTTCTATTCTTAGAATTCTTGTGGGAAAAATACTTCGAACAAAAACCAAATGTTGGTCTTCTATATATACCGTCTTATGTAAACTGTTATGACTAGAATGTCCTATTTTAAGATTGATTGATAGTGCAGTGTTTTGTTTCTTTCATTGAGAAGACTGTCCTAGTAATTGGTATTGATAAAAATATAATTGATAAGAGTAGTAATCAACTTTTTTTTTTCCCTTAATTTAATGATATTTTGTACAGTCTATAAGCAAATATCTCAATGCAAGAAGTGGGTTCTTCACTTTGAAACTTTTTGTACTGTCCTCAAAATTGTTTATTTTTTGAGTCTCTCTACCTGGTACCCTAAAATTTTGTGTCAGGGGTTTTTCTCAAGAATAAGATTCTCTTACTTTTTTGGTAATATTTTTAACATATTGTTTCTTTTTTTGGTTCTTTGTGGTAATAATAACAGTAATGTTAAAAAAAGACCTATTCAGAAGTCTTAAAAAAATATAATCAACAAAATAGCAATAAGTTATATACATTTGGTAAAAAGCTCTCTTACAACAGAACTAATATTTAGTTCCATTGGTGATTGCATAAAATCGTTATATTATAGAGTCTCATTTAAGAAGAAGCTGGTTTGCCCTGTGATTCTTTAGGTTTTACTATAAATTAACATTATTTTCTTTTATTTATATATCTTATATATATAGAGAAAGTAAGCTAATCATACATTCTTTAAAATAATATAACATAACACATTAATACGCAACTTCTACTATTTTCTAAGAGTAAATAATTTCTTCCATAAAAATAATCATTTGAATATATATAATAACACTTTAATGTAAAAAATAATCCAGTTTAATCCAATTTAAGCTGACAAAAGGTACATAGCATATCTATACATATGTAAGAAACTAATAAAAAAGAAAAAAATTAAGGAGATTTAGATGAAAAATCTGTTTTTATGCCTCTTTCTTTATTTTTCTTTTTCTTTTCAATTACTAAAGACACTATTTTTCATATCAACTTAATGTATATTAAGTTCCCTTACTAGTTTTTACTTTTCTTCATTATTCCTGTTTATATCAATCATGTGGATTACTGCTTTTTAACGTGAATGGTTTATAAACTGATACTAATGAGGAATCATTAACTGTACATACAAGATCATCAATAATTGGATGCCATGCTACCGTATTCTTTCTTCCAAATTTACTACTACTGCTACCATTATTATTAGAAACACCACTATGGAAAAATTTCAAACATTGACCTTGTAATTCTTCAAGAGCTGGTATACTGTTTGTTGTAGTCCTTCTTACACGTTTCGATGTAGAATATTGCTGCTCATTATCATCGTCATTTCTAGAAAAGAAATATTCCATATCCCAATGATAAACATTTCCTGTATTGCCAACAGTTAAAAACTCTGCTGATGAAATTTTTGAAAATTGAACATCAATCACAGAGTCACCACCAGAATGACATAAACTGACCAATTCATTTTGGATTGGATCTTCTCCATTCTGCCTATACGATAGGTCCTTAGAAGCAAATTCCACAGCACGGATATCCCATAACTTAATAACACCTGTCGAAGTACCCGTGATAAATAATTCATTTGTAACCTGTGAAGCATCGAATGCTGTTAACTTACCATTCTTAGGTTCACTCAAAGAAAAAATAGGTTCATTAGCAGTTCTAACATCCCAAAATCTGACTGTATTATCGTCAGAACATAAACCAAATATATTATTATCAAAGAATCTCACTGTGTGCGTCACTGTGGTACCTGGAACATGTATTACTCGTAGTATTTCTCCCGGTTTACCAGAATTATCTACAATTTTCAATATACTATTTTCTTCTGTACCATTTGCCTGTGACTTAACTAACGTCTCTAAACTCTCAGATAATCCAAAATCAGATACAGCTAAATCATTAGGTCTCTTATGCGAATGAATAGCAGAAAAACTAGTAGATGGCCCCATCATCTCTTGTACAATATGAATAGGCACTTTTATCCCATCCCTAAACCAAGCCAATGACCCATTTTTAGACATAACAATAACTGTACTATCTTCTGAATCATCCAAATATGCCATTTTAGCTATGGTTTCTCCAGAGTAAATCCATTTAGAGTTCAGTTTTTTTGTGCTTGCATCTTCGAACGCGTTGATGTCTTTGTTATCTTTGTGAATAGAATCGCTGGTTTCTTTATTCTCAAATCCTCCACTAAGTAAACTTTCACTCTCTTTATAAAAGGAACCCAATGGTAAATTGCAGTCAATTTCATATATATCGCTACCTTGGGAATACAGTAAACTCGTACTCAAAAACCCACGTTCTTTATCAGGAATAACTTCGCTTCTAAATATGATAGTCTTATGCAATTTCCTCATATTATCTACACTACTAATAAAACTGGGTTTAAAACTGGAAAGATGATGATATAATGAAGGAGTAGATCTCCTCCATAAAGCAATAGATTTTCTTTTATGCTGAGTCATTTGGGTAATTATCCAATCTTATGTCCCTTCTTCTTTTATTATTATTATTTTTTTTACTGCTCACTATTTTAGTTTCTGGAATATCTTTGAACCTATCAAAGATGTAAATTTTCACTATACTTAATTGTCTTTGTAAATCGATGAATCTATGTATACAATCATTATTAGGCAATGGAAAAATAGTCTATAATTACCAAAAATAAGTAACTAGAATTAATCCTTCCATCTCAAAGATTTCCAAATTCAACACTTATGGATGAAACCCCACAAAAGGAAAAGGCATCGTTCAACTTTCTTTTTATTAGATTTTTTTCCTCGAGTTTTTCAAAAAAAAGAAAAAAAAAAAAGTAAAAAAAAAACCAAAAGCAAACAATATTAAAAACAATACCTTATTTTAAAACAAAAGAATAGAATTATAAAAGGCATAAAAAAACAAAAAAATATTACAATAAAAATTTTGACAGATACAGAAATACAAAACAATACATCAAAACTATTGTCCAAAATAGGAAAATACTTTTATTTATTAATTGATTAGTTGAGCAGTTTCTGAAAAAAAAAAATTAGGTTTATTCATATAGCAGTAGTATTGAGTGTGCTTAACAGATGATTTCAAAACGTTAGAATTCTCTATAAAGTCATATAAGCCCTAATATAAAATATGTATTGATAGCATAAACAAAAAAAATATAACTTTTGATATAAAAAAACACAATTATACTGATTCAAGAATTAGAAATGTGAATTACACAATAATCAACTGGTAAATAGTATTACACTTAACTAGTTGACTGGTAATGCTTGATTTTGCATAAATTTAAAAAATTTTCAAAAACAATTATAAGGACTTTATTCCATTCCCAAAATCTAAACCTAACTTAAAAGCTTGACATAAAATATATACAATTGTTAAGTTGTGGGCAAACATGTTATATAGATATACGTACATTAAAACAAAAAGAATAAATAAAACATCTTTTTCAACACATCGAGTTTATCATGAAATACTTCAGAAAAGTATCAAAAAAAATTGTTCAAAGTTTTCCTTAATAAAAAAAAAAACTGTTATTAAACATTTCGGCACATATATATTTGTCTAATAATTATGATAAATTGCTCTGAACCAGTACAACAGACAGGTATTGTATTCATTATATATTTCTTTAAAAGTTATTTTTTCTGTTCATCTTTATTATCTTCATTGTTTTTAGCTTGACCTGTTAAGAAATATGCTGCATTATATATCTTCTCTAATTCTTGTTTATTAGCTGCCACATTCTGAATTAATTCATCCATAGTAGCCATACCTTTGGCTTTGATAATAGCTCTCCTTAATTCTTCACCAGATGGAATACGAGTTAATATCTTGCGAGACACTGGTGTTGATGTACCTGAATCAAGATTTGGAGTAGATAGTTGAGGAACAAAATCTTGCTTATCAGATGCATACATGGTCTTACTCTCGTTATCTTCATCTTCATTTCTAATTTTAAACTCTTCTTCCGATAAGTCTTTATCTGAAGGATACATCGACCTTTGTTGCTGTACAAAGAACCCCCATTTATGTAGTTCACCCTCTTCCTTCTCTTGTAATTTATTTTGAAGTGATGTTGAAGACGTAGATTTATAAAGAATAGGTTTACCTGTGTTTATATCTACTATTTTATTATCATCCTCTGTTGCAACTGTATGTGGTACCGTTGAATCATTCTCGTGGTCATCTTCCCCAACCACTTCTGCCATCAATCTAGCCGAATCTAAATGTTTTAATAATGGCCTAGAGACACCAACAGATGTTATAGATTGCTCGTCTCCATTGTTAATCGAACTAACAAGAGAATCTTTGATGCTGTGAGGTATAGTTGGTGTCGATGTGGCAACCTCGATAATATTCTTCAAATTCTTTTCTAATAACAATAATCTTAATAAATTCTCTTTTTCCTTAGATGGTAATTCACCGGTTTTCCTTTTTTCAAAAACATTATCAATAGTTTCTTGAACATTTTGTAATAGATTTTCTAAGTTTTCAAAATATTTCTTCAATATATAATTCTTAGTAGCAACAAGATGTGGGTCTTTATCCATTAATGTGTTGTTGTTCAATTTTTTTAACACATCATCTGCAGTTTCAGCTACTAATGAACCATCAAACAATAATTGATCTTGAGAAGATAATGCATCAACCTGAATATCTGAATTAACAGCGTGTTGCATATTCTTCATTAAACACAATGCAATTCTAGACTGGATTTCGTCAGGTACTTGATCATAATCAATGTCCAAGGAAAATAAATTAGGAGAATCACGGACCAAAGCATACAATGTAGCCCAAACAGTGTTTCTTGTGAAAAACTGTTGCTTATATATATCCTTTTTATTACTGAAATTATTTTCATTCCTACTGGTATTGATAATACCATTACCATGAACACCACCACCATTGGATGTATCGTTATGTTTCAATTCATACAATAATGAGATGTGAGAAAGCGTTTTACATTTCGATAATATGCTACATAGTACGATAATTTGTCTGTACTTCAAATCATTATTATCAATATGAATTCTCTTTAAGTTAGGAAATCTAGGTAGATATTTGTAAAGATAAGGAATGATGCCAGGAAACACATCTGGCATGTTTGATAAATCTAAATATTTCACATTAGGTAACCTTGACAAATACTTTAACAATAATGCTAAATCTGTAACATTGGAAATATTGGCGTTATTTAAAGTGAAATATTGTAGATTATCAAACGGTAGGCTAGAAAACTTCTTGGCAAATATCCTTAAAAATGGATCCAAGTTATTAAAAGAAAAATCAACACCTTGTACAGAATAGCGTGACATCCAATCTAACACGGTTACTAAATAGTCTTCTGTTATCTCAGTAGCAGCCAAACCTAATCTAATCCCTATATTATCAGAGCCATTAAATTGCAACCCATTCAAAGATGTCACTGACAAACTTGATGCCTCCAAATAAGATTGGCGGTACTTCTCACCAAACACAGTTAACAAATTCTGAAATTGTGACAATGGAATATGAATTAACTTGATCCCATTTAACAATAATTCTTCTAAAGGTTTGCCTTTTCTTAATTTTATCACATCAGTCAAAAGGTCCCACTTCATATGTTCTCTATAATCCTTTAAAGATAAATCTGATTTCGTCTTTGTTTGTGATATATCTAACTTAGTTAAAGATTCATTCTTAAATAAAAACTTACAAAAAAATGGCCAATCACTTTGTGAAATGACTACATTTCTCAGTCCTATTTTTTCTAGGGTAGTTGAAGTAGCCAATGAACTCAAAACAATTCTAAGCATTCCCGAATTTAATGTAACGTTATCAAAAATAACATTATGGATAGGTACGATAGCAATAAAATCACAAAATGATAAAATATCGATTAAAGTAGGTCTAGGATTTAAAAATTTTAATACGTGTAAAGGGGCAGTCTTCCCCTTCAGTTGTCGTAATGTAGAAGGGATTGGTAAAATTTCCCTTAAATGACAGCATCTTGTATAGATGATATCCAGAGTCAATACAGAGGATGTGTGTAACTCTTCACTTTGTCGGAAATAATGTTCATGAACATTTAGTTGCTTATCTATATTATTATTTGATACATTAATAAATGTTGAATGGCCACCTATAGGATGCTCATCTTCAATATTATTACCATTACTATTAGTAACTCTTCTACTGTCATCATTTTTATTAGGGTCTATAAATAAACCAAACTGTTCCTTTGTCAATGAAAGAGAATTTCTCCTATGTACCCTTTCACTAAAACTTTTCACTTCTTTCGCCATCTTTTCAGCAGCCTTATGTGCTTCTTGTTGATGTTTCATAGATTCTTTCAAATATCTAGTGTAAACTTCTAATGCGTGTTTATACTCTTTAGAGTCCTTTGTAATTTTAAGTTGAGGATGGTTATGTTCATCACCAGTATTAGTTATACCAACAGATATTGAAGGAATATCACTTATCATATCATCTGGAATAAGAACATTCCCAACCTTAGGTTTTCTAGAAGGCAGTTGCTGTGCTGGGTCACCTTCAAATTTGTCGACTGCAAATGTGACTCTTTTTAATGGAACATTTAATAATTGACCCAAAGTTGGCTTGGATGACGATTGATGTTCTATAGATGCTGAAATGCTTTCATGAAGGGAATGGTGTTGGAATACTGGTGATGGTGAAGATGGAGACGCATATGAATGGAAATCAGGACTACCCACATGCAAGGGGATACTATTTCCAACGTTATGTGGACTAAAATCATCATCAATCGGGTTTGATGTTGGTATATGAGGTATATGCACACTATCTTTTTTATTACTTTCATGTTGACTATCATTTGTACTGTGGCTGGCACTTACACTACTTCTCCTGCTAAATAGAGAACTGATGAAAGATTTTTTTTTCCCTTCTATATTGTTATGGCTGTTATTAGTAGTAGACGTTGGTGTACTATTCATAATGTTCATAATATGCGACATAGAAGAACTTCTACTTCTTGTTGGAATATTTCGAGAATTACTGGACTTTTCAGGGAGAATGGCAGGCTTAACATGCTCGGAATCTGACAAGTTATCTAACGAGGCACATGATATGGAAGAAGATCTAGGTCTTCTGTCAACAGTATTCAAATGTAATTTATCTGAGGTAACAGTCTCATGATTATGATTGTTATTGTTATCGACTGTAGTTGTAAGGGTAGCTGTAGTTTTATTGGCAAAGGAGTGTGAATTTTCATTAGCCTGACCAGTAGTAGGTTTGGAATTGGTAGACACTATAATAGGTTTGAGTTTATTTTTTCTCTTTCCCTTATATAACCAATCTAGGGGGACATCAAAATCACTAGGTGGAGGTAAAGAAGTCATTGATATCAATACTAGCTTTCGTTCATATACACAGCCTTCTTTTATTCAACAACCTGAAAGGACTGAATAAGTAAATGAAACGAACGAACAAACGTATATATATACATATATATATATATATATATGTATGTATTTATATAAATGTACAAACCTTATCTTCAAAGTGTTATAATAACATAGTAATAACCTGGTTAGATCTTACCTATTTTAATATATCTTCTCTTTCTCTCATGTTGAAAAATCCGTTTTGTCTTGGCCCCTTAAATTTTCTTTTGATTTTTTTTTTTTACTGGTAGATTTTCTCTTTATCGAAATTTTCTATACGCAATGATAAAAAAAAGGCAAAAAAAAGAAAGAAAGGACAAAAGAACAAAAAACAAAACTAGAACAAATAAAATCGAACCAAGAAAACAAAAAATGTTAGTTATTTTCTCTGTTTTTATTTTGGTTCTTTAAAATGACACATTTGTATTGATACGAACCTGGATTATGCTATATATATAATTGAGGAAAGAAAAACAAGTGACAAAACATTTTAAATCGACTTGTAATTTATCTGCAACATTCCATGTAAAAAAAAAGGGCAGTTATTGCTTTGTTGTTTAACATAAGTCAAATCACTATAACACAAGATGATATCTTTGATAATATAAAAGAATTAAATAAAACAAACCTGATATCCAGTTTTGTTTTCGTTCTTTGAATATCCACTTTACAGTCTTGACTTAGACTTTCTAATGAAGTATACTTATGGTGACTATCACAATTAACGCGATGGATATCTTGGTTTGCACACATCCTGCAAAAAAAAAAAAAAAAAAAAAAAAAAAAAAGAAAATGAAGATAAACAAACAAAAAAAGTAAGAAGATAAAGATAAAATAAAATGAAATAAAAAAACAACACAAGAATTGAATGAAATGACCCGGAGTTATAACGACGGAGAAAACAAACCTACACAATTTGTTAAGTTTTTTTTTCTCCCGTCTCCTCCCCCCTCTGCACCTCTCTTTCTCCTTCATTTACTTCCATTGAATGAAACACAAAAAATTGAAATAATCATATAACAAGAAAAAAAATAATCGATAAACCGGGCCGGAAATAAACGTCCACGTGACCCACACCCTATTTTTTTCCTAATTTTTCTTGATTTTTCCTTAGTTTTTTTATCGCAGGAATTTAGTATTCAGCGTTATTTTTCCTTACTTGCGGTGTTTTCTTTTGTTTTCGTTCTTTATTTGTTTAGCGCGTAAAGCCCTGTCCTCGTAGGTCCCGGACGTAGTTCTGAATAATTTTGTGAGAGTAGAGTAATATAGGCCGGGAATAATACTCTGTGATTTCTCTCTGCTCTATCCCCAAAAAACATCAAGTGAGGTTGGTTTTAGTAATCGAAAAACAGTCGATTTTTGGATTCTGGATTCCTCATTTTTCCTCACACTTCTCACAACTCTTTTCCTTTTTCTTTTTTTCTTTTTATTTTTCTGTTTTGAAGGAATTAAAATTGAGTTGATGATTAATTAGATAATTCCTTTCCTTTGTGTTTTTCTTTTTTTTTTTTTTTTATATTATTTTGTATCGCTTTATTGGTTTAATTTTAATCACTATATCTAAATATATAAAAGTTACTTAATCATACGTACATACATACATACATACATACATACATACATACGTATATAAATATATATATATATATTTACATCTTGATCTTGAAACCAGATAACTTTGTTTTTTTTTTGTTTCCCTATAGTTCTCATCTATCCATATCTGCTACTATATTTGCAAATATACATACATCTATATTTATCAACGTAAACTATCACAGAGAGGAAGAAAACCATATATACACCAGAAACTACTCTATTGGCATTCATAACACGCAAACATAAATTAATATTACTGTATTATTACTATTATTATATCATTTAATAGCACCACTTATTAAAGCATTTAATAATAATGAACTCATCTATACTATTTTCAAACATACTCAAGCCAACAACATTTAGATACGTCCCAAGAAACATAATATCTTCTTCCTCAATAATATCGAGAAGACTGTATCATCCAAAAGTTATTGATCATTACACTAATCCAAGAAATGTCGGTTCTCTGGATAAGAAGGCCTCTAATGTGGGAACCGGTATAGTCGGTGCTCCTGCATGCGGTGATGTTATAAAATTACAAATACAGGTGAATGACGAAACCGGTGTTATTGAAAATGTTAAATTTAAGACTTTTGGTTGCGGTTCCGCTATCGCTTCTTCGTCTTATATGACTGAGTTGGTTCACGGTATGAAGATCGAAGATGCTCAAAAGATTAAGAACACAGAAATCGCGAAAGAATTGTCATTGCCCCCAGTTAAACTGCATTGCTCCATGTTGGCTGAAGATGCTATAAAAGCCGCAATCAAGGATTATAAGTCAAAGAGACACACTACTACTAAATTAACTTAAACTAGTAAATAAAAATAAAGATAAAAAATCAAATTAAATCAAATAAAAAAAAAACTATAAAAAAAGGTTGTAAAATGAAATATAATTTTAAAATCATATATGTAATAGAGTTGACGAACCACTGAATAATAAGCATATACATACACATCATATATATGTATATGTATATGATTAAATAGTATCCATTTGTAATAATATCCTGTTTCATATATATACATATATATACATTATCGTTGGCAATACATTTATTTCTATCAATCAACATTCTTTATTTTCTTATCTTCCTCCTTTTTATCAAGACTATTGTTAATGTATCCATTATATATAATGTCTTCCTTTTGATCCTCTTAAGCTTCCATTCGTATTTAGTGATGTAAAATATATTGATTCAAAGCTTTTTCTTTTTTTTTTCCCAGATGTTTTGTCAAAAAAAAAAAATTTACCAGTCGAAAATAAGAAGTGTATGCGCAGGAAGAGATGATTTAGATGGTAAACATATATTATTATACCAAATTGCAATACAATTCTTCCAGTTACATATCGCAACACTTCTAAACCAATCTATAGATAGAAAAAGACAACAGATAACAAAAAACAGATAGCAGAAATAACTTTTTCATTATGTCTAACACTTTATTTGATGATGTATTTACAGTGACAGAAACCGATCCGGGTCGTTATAATAGAATCTCTCGTATCGAAGCCATATCAACCACTCAAGAACAATGTAAATTGACACTAGATATAAATATTGAACTATTCCCAGTACAACCACAAGAACAATTAACAGTTACTCTAGCTTCTTCTTTGGATATCGACTCTAATAACGATGGCAGTAACAGTAGTAGCACTGGCAGCAAGACTAACAGTTGGAGACCTCCACAACCAAATGAAAGATCGTTGGCTGATGATTATGATTATGTCATGTATGGTACAGCCTATCGATTTGAAGAAGTTGCTAAAGATATCATTGCTGTCTATTATTCCTTTGGTGGTCTTTTGATGAGATTGGAAGGTAACTACAGAAACTTAAATACCTTAAAACAAGAAAATGCATACTTATTAATCCGTCGTTAAAGAAGATACAAATATACATACATACACACATAAATACGTACATATATATATATATATATATATCAATGCTTATCATACTCTAGTAAAACATACCACAATATTTATCATAACACCTGCATATATTGCCATTAATTGTCTTCTGTTAAATAACCCATCTTGCCGTATTAATATTAAACTAAATATGCCTAGTGTGAAACCGATCGTTATACCAATCAGCAAATCAATGTTATGTTTGAAATTTCCTATGGGTATAGAGTTAAATTGTTCATCTGCGCCATCATCTCTAACATCATTTTCCATCCATCTCTCTTCCAGTTCTCTAACTCTGTCCATATCAGTGTTTGGATTTAAATTATCTCCATTTTCATTTCCATTTCCATTATTACCACCAGAATTTTCATCATCCATATATGCAGCATGGAATTGTTGTCTTAATAAATTAATCTCTTCATCTGAAAAACCTAGTCCACGCAATCTATCAAACCCAATAACACCCATAGGTTCAGAACTATCATTATTCTGGTTTGTTCCACCCAATGTATCATCCCTTAAATCATCATTAATTAACTCTGAAGGTGATAATGATTCAATACCAACCATACAATGAATGAAAAATGGATTATTGTTAGGGCCATTTGTATTAAAATATTTCGATAAACTTGATTTAAATCGTGATTCGTTGATATATACCCCATTTTTCAAAAATTTTAAAGATTTATCGCCACATTGTTGTGATCTCAATGATCTAATATTACGTCTCAACCATTTATAATCTATATCAGACGGTATATGAGAAATCACTAATGTGGGTATTGTATCATCTGAAAATATAACCTTAATCTGTTTAGTACCAGTTTGATTTGTGTTCTGACTTACCGGTAACAGGGGTTCACTTGACATTATTAACCTAATGAGTAAATTTCAAATAAAATTATAATAATCAAATAATTATATTTATATACATGTACACTTTTTTTTTACATCTATATCTTGTTAAATCAGTTATTTAATATTAAACATTTACTAACCAACCATTAGTTTTGAAGGATTAGTTTTGAAGGACAAGTACTGCTTTTGTTCAATATTCTGTCCCACTTACTGTTTCTTTATAAAACCCCTATGTTCTTTCTTAGTCAAAATTGTCTAAAAAAACCCATTATTTTTTTTCCCGAAACCTAAATTCTAGATTTCTTAGAAAATTAAAGAAAAAGACAAAAAAATTTATGAAAAAAGAGGGTAACCCTTCTGAACCAGAATATATATAAAGAGCATAATTTTCACGTCGCAGGAAAAGCGCAGTGTAGTTATATTACCTTACTAAGATGTCCTTTTGAAGAGTGATCCTTCGTACTTCTTGTGACTTTGTTTCACTTAAGAAATAAAAGTAACATTAATCGTGCGGATTAATTCATCCAGGACTATAAAACCGTGTTGCTTACCTTTAGATCGTAGACAGATCTAGTAAGCGTCAAGTCCATCGGAGAGATCAAGGAATTCAAATGTTATGCGAATTGTGCGTGTAATTTTTGTTTTTTATGTTCATCTTAATGCCCTTTTGTGTTTTAGAAGCTTATGATGTATTTTATGTATATCGTCAACTTTAAATGCAAGGGCTGGTAGGACATACATACCACAATTTACTCTTTTCATTTTGTCTTTTTTCTTCCAATAAAAATTGTTACTAATGATAATTTATTAAATAATGGAGAAAGAGGTAGTAGTCTATCTTAATTTCATTCAACAATGTATTGTGTTGATTTTGTGTCGAATCTTCTAGTTTGGTCTGATCTAGTTTTTTATTATTAGTTATTTCCTACCATTCCTGAACCGACTTACGTATGTTATATGAATCATTCTTCTTGTGTGGCTTTGTATATATTTACTAGGTAACTTTTTTTTTTCTTTTGTTCTATATGCCCTTGTTATTATTTTGTGCTCGCGTATGAAAGGAGTATAAAAAGATATTCTTAGCAAATACCGTTGTGTTACTAAAAAACAATATGAAAGATAATCTTTCATATTGTAGCTCATTCCTTCTGAATCAAAATATATATATATAAGAAATAACACAACTTAAGATTTAATTATTTAAGAAAAGTGGTTAATTATGTGTTTTATGTACCCTTTTTCAATAGTTATTAAGTAGTAACAGCATGTTGAAAAAGAAGTATTTTTAAAATGTATTAAGTACATACTTTTAAAAGTGAGATTTTCACAAGTAGAACAAGTATTAGAGATAATTCCAAAACGAAGAAAATCAACTTACAATAGTATTCATTGTGACAGGAAATTTAACAAAATACAAATTTACCCAAAAGTGTATATATATAATTATGTTTAAATAAATAATTAACAAGGCAGTGACAAAAAGTCATTTGCTGAAGATTCATATGATTAAATATATTCAAAAGTACTATATATCATACCATCTTCAAAGCCCATTGTTTCAAGCTTTGGATCAACTGTATACATCCTTTTTTTTTTGTTTAACTTTTTTCACCCAATTTTCAAAAAATTCTTTTTTTATGTTTGACATTTATTATAGTAAATCTAGAAGGAATTTCTCCTAAAAACTATCCTTTTTTCAACTTAATTTTTTTTTTTTGTTTTTTTAAAGAAGAAGTAATCTGTTGAATAAAAAGAATACTATCAAAAAGATCATACCATCATGATTCGAAAATTCAATTACATTTTTTTGCATTTTGTATTTACATATTTAAAACAAAATAACATGTCTAAAGGGTGCAATTTCTGCATGTTCTTATGCCTTATTTTATTAGTACCATTCTATGGAGAACAATTCGGTTTGGTTTTTTTTTTATTCAAAGACAAAAAACAAAACATAAAAAAAAGAAAGACAACATGGAAATGACAGCGAAAATTTATATGGCCATTCGGATGTCTGGGTGCAAAGAGTTTTATCGTCAAGATTGGAAAACTGAATCGTTTGATCATTTGCAATAATCATATTCATAACAATAACAGCAATAATAATAAAGATGAACATGATTCAATTGAGATTACCTCTCTAGATGGAGAGGATGAAAGGGTGTTTTATCGTTTTTTTTTTTGATCTTTTTATTTTTTTTTTTATAATGACACGTTCAAAATTGTTACATTACTTATTTTTACTGCTTTATTTGCTCTTATAGTCATAGATAAGAAGCTCTAATATCTACATCTACATAAAATAGTAATAATAAAATACAATTAATCACATGAAGAAAAGATGAGGTTAATTACATTTCCTGGACAAGGTACCTCGATTTCTATTCCTGTATTAAAAGCATTGATTAGAAATAAACAAAAGGAATTCAATAAAATTATAGAAAATAATGGACCTAAGACAAATGACTTAATCAATTATATCTTTCGAAACCCTTCAAGTCCTGGTAGTATTGCTGTTTGTTCCAACCTATATTATAAACTATATGAACTTTTAGAACGAGATAATATAAAGAAACGATCACAGGATTATTTGCTATTGGGACATTCGTTAGGTGAATTAACCTGTTTATGCGTGAACAATCTGTTTACATTAAGAGACTTATTCAATATTGCAAATTATAGAAATGAACTAATGGTCAAATCCACTGAAAAATATCTTATAGCACATAAAATGAATCATTCTACAAAATTCGAAATGTGGGCTTTATCTTCGCCAAGGGCAACCAATTTACCTTTGCAGGTACACAATCTATTACAGTCAATAAGATCCATGGCCCCAACTATTGCAATAGCTAACGTCAACAGTATCAAACAATGCGTCGTCACAGGTCTTGTAGACGATTTGGAGAGACTTCGAATCGAGTCTCAAGCAAGGTTCCCGGCATTGAGAATCACAGAATTGACCAATCCAAATAATATCGCATTCCATAATAATAACGTTCTAAGACCTATCCAAGAGCCTTTATACGACTATATTTGGGATATACTGAAACTAAATCATCAAAATACTACTACTGAATTAATGTATCCAATAGTTGGAAATTTAGATGGCCGTATATCGTTACTTGTACATCATGCAATTGAGAGGTTCGTTAGATGCAGTTCAAATACAGTGCAGTTCACATATTGCTATGATACAATAAATTCCTTTGTACCAAGAGAAAGAATTAAAGGTAAAAAAAACATTTCTATATCAATGGGACCAGGAAATGTAATTTACAATTTAGTAAGAAGAAACTGCGATCTTGAATCGTTTGAGTATTCTTCATTAGCAACAATAAATGAGTACCATAATATGATGAATAATCCAAAACAAACAAAAACTTAATCAGGAACAAAAACAAAGAAAAGAAAAGAACAGAAAAAGTATTGGATGGAAGAGAAGAGGAGGAAAAGAGATTATTATGATAGATTAATGTCAAATAATCAAATATAGCTCCGCATCTCTATTTTATTACTCTTTATTTATTTAAAGTTTCTTCGATGTTCTTCCATTACATGTAAATAATTAAAATAAAACTATCATTTATATTTTTTTTTATTTAATTATATATACGTGATTAAATATTTTCTTCTCCCCAATGCATACATACAATATAAAACCATATATACATATTTAGTTGCATATGTGTGTGTATGTGTAAATATATATACGTGCGATTAGATTAAGGAAATACTGGATTAATCGTTATGGTGGGGCTCTTTGGTGGTGTGTTTATAGAAGATAGTGTTTTATCATTATCATCTAACTGCTCACCATCAATATCTGCGTTAGCTGCGGATACTATATTTATAGTCTCATTTATACTATATTTAGAGTTAGAGTTTGAATTCATCTTTGGTAGGGGTTCTCTATAATAATGTAATTTATCATCTTTACTAAATTTTACTAAGGTTGGAGATTCCAACAGACTATTATTTGGTGATAGAGATGGCGACCCTAGAGATAAAGATCCTGTAGTAACCCCAGTCTTTAGCGGATTTGTCTCCAAAGATAGAATAGGTTTCTCCTTTGAATTTTCCTGTGATTCTTTATCAATATTTTTGTTAGCATTGGATTTGATACTATTTATATGTGAAAAGGGATTCGTAGTTTTATCATAAGATGTAAAGTTATCATTCATGGAATCATCAAAAGAACGTGCTCTTGGATTAGATCCAATTAATAATGATTCAGTTAGAAACAACTTCATTGGTTTATCAACGCACTTCCCGTCTTTTAAAAAATCATACGTCTTTGAAGCCGACGTAGAATCATCAAATATAATCACTATTCTTTGCAAAAAGGGTAGCGGTGTGAAATACTGTAATTTAGACCTTAATTCAGGAAATTTTGTTTCAAATAACAAAGTCTCAATAGTCTTTGGCCATTTTTGTGTGAACTTATCCTTTGGAATATCAGTAATTAGAATTTGAGTCTTTGTTTGATCTTGTTGCATTGTGCTATATATTATAATATTTGATTTTCACTATTTTTTTTCTTTCTTTAATATTTGTAGATATATCTGGATAATATTAAAAATAAAAAAGTAGACAATTCTATTTCTTAATAACTTCTGTCAAAGCCTTATACAAAAAAATAAGATAATTATATATGTTCTTTACACTCTTAAGTGCGTGAAATGTCTAATTTGATAATTGAGGGGTTCAAAAGAAATAAATTAAATATTTCAAATCCTTTATTTTTCCACAGCTTTTAAATAATATATATTTTTATTTTATTTTATTTTGTTTTTTTTTTTTTTGGTTTTTTTATTTCTTAGTGAACCTTTTCCTATGGATAAGAAGATATAAGTCGTTTTTATTTAATTATAAGTAAATTGATAGCCTACAAGAGATGAAGAAGGCGGAGGAAGAGGAAGAAGAGAAGGAAAAAAAGAAAGAGGAGGAAACGATCTAGGATGTAGTTGAGTAGTTTCTCCGTTATTAGGAAGTAGTGTCTCTGGTTTTAGACTATATATGCACGTGTCGTGATATCGCAAATGTACCTAAACAAATGAAGGCTGAAAATAATTAATTAGGTAACTATGAGGATAACAATACGATGGTTTTTAGCTTTCTAACACCATTTCAGCCTTGCATTGTATCGTACGTCATCAATGTAACAATATAAAACAAAGCTGCGTTATTAATTACATGACCAAGAAGCTCATCATGTGACAAGGATTTAAATTTGTATCAACTTTCTTTTGCAAGCTACTATATTGGCTTAGCAAAGGATCATCCTTGCTCTCTTCTTTTTTAAACATATTCCCTTTTCTTATTTAGTAAATCGCATTATCACTAATTCTAAGAACTGTACAACTCAGGTTTTCTATGTCTAATAAGACGGAATGTACAAGTACAAGTCTTCCTCCTCTTCTGCTATTGATATTAACTTCCCACTGTCGAGCAATCCAACCAAATATTACACTTGTTCAACAAAGCACAGAATGGACATGTAATAGTTTGAATTAAACTATACCTCCTCTTCCTTCTCTTCCCCCTCCCCAGTTCCCCCTCTTTGTAGGGAAAATACATAACAGCTACCATTATTTTTTTTTTCTTTTCTTTTTTTTTTTTTGTTTTTTTGTTTTTGTTTTTGCTCAAAAATCCATATATATATTTTTACAAGTTGTTATGTCCCTTACAATTGTTGCAATAGAGCGAAGAGATATAATAGTAATGCCATTGTCTCTTAGCTTCTGCGTTCTGCTAAGCCTCGTCATTTTGAAAGCCTCTTTTCGATTACGGTTCATAAACTTAACTTGGCTTTATTGCTTGTATGTGTGTGTGTGTTCCGTTGTCCTCTTTGTGTTGAAATAATAGATTAGAGTCCCTGAAAGAGAAGTCCATTTCAGACATTCCACCAGTCAAATATAACTCTATTGATAGAGGTTCTCTTAATGTCTACCGCCCTCTTTCACTTCTGTTTGTTGTAGAAGGACATTGAGACTCTATTATTCTTCTCTTATAGCTATTGTGATTGTATTACCTTGTCTTTATGATGTTGTAATTGGCCAAAGCTTAATCCTTTATTCTTGTGTATTTCCTTTCAGGAACTTCCATATTGTGGCAACACTTTCCACACGTATACAATGTAATATATATATATATATATATTTCGACTATAAACAGACATGTATCAAATGTTCGTTCAATGGATACTGATAGAAAACGCTATACCATCGTTAACTTTGTTTTTTATGCCTTAGTCCTCCGTCTCTTTGGTGCTGGTTTCTTAGTTGAAGTAGCTTTCTTTTTAGTTGGTTTAACTTTTTGTTTGATTAACTTGTCCTTCTTTAAGTCTAATTCCGTATCATCTTCGTTATCATCATCATCTGGCGTAGCGTTGGATGTGTCTGCATCCACAACATCTTCGAAATCGGGCTGGTTAATAGAACCGCTTGAACTACTTGAACCCCCACCTCCTATACTGGATCCTGTCTTATAAATTACCACAGGATGTGTCATACTGTTATACTTTCTTGTGAAGGAACTTTTCACTGCAGTAGGTATCTTTTTGATTATTAAATCAGTCTTGTCAGGACCAATCATAAAGTCCATCACAACATCCCAATCTTCCTTGGTCAAATAGTAATCATCCATTAATTGGATTACCTCCGCTATACCCTCACTTCCGTCTTTCACCAGTGGACGCAACAATCTACTATATAAAGTGGGTAAATAATTTAATCTGAGACCAACCTTGTCTGTTGAAGTGCTCAATCTGGTATGATATTGCAATTCCTGTAACAACCTGTAATATTTATTAGTCCTGGAATTTTGGCCCAACCAACTTGTAAAATTGATCCTTCCCGCCATATGTCCTGCTACTTTTGAAGAAGGGCGTACAGAAGATAGCACAGCATGTAGTGGCAATAAACTCCACAATTGTTCACTGCTCCGAATCCTTCTTTCTACTAAATCACCTTCTGATATGCTGTCTGCTGCTTCTGCAATCATGTCTAATGGAGATTTGTTCACTGGTAAGTTTCCTGGTTTACAATGAATATAGTTTTCTTGAATCATCAATGGTGTGAAATCCAAATCATCAAAATATAACCCAATCTTGTCATTTAATGTAAATGTATTGGATCCAAGATCGGTATAGATATGCCCGTCCAGCAATTTGTGCGTAATATCAAACGGTTTCAGTGCAACATTCTTTTCCCAGGATTCCGAAATTTCCTTAATATTATCATGTCCAATTGATTTTGTGGTCATTGAGATAGTAGACAATAAATTGATGATTTGTCTAATATCGCCCCTTGTGGTTTGTACCAATTTATCAATAATCGTTGGATCCAGTTTAAACCCTTCCCTAATTGAGATAGTCATCAATCTAGCTTTAATACTATTTGCATCAGGTCTTCTGAATTGGATGTCAAGACATGTTCTATCAAAGGGTCTCATTTTAGGTAAATTACGTTCGTTACATATTAAAATCATTGGTGTGGTAGTCTTACGACAAAATTGAGCTAATTGACCTACACCACCACGATCACCACCACTCATACCATCAACTTCATCCATGATAATAACAAATTTTTTACCGTTGACATCATCAGTATTACTTTTATTTTTAAAATACCCAACAACTGACATATTACCTAAAGCATTTTTTACACCTTCATTTAATAATGATTTAGAACGAACATCGGATGCATTTTGTTCGAGCACATCATAGCCAAACTGTTTAGCTACTAAATGAGCCGCTGTCGTCTTCCCAATCCCTGGTGGACCAGATAGCATAACAGTTCTGTATATACCCGTACCATCTCTCCCAGGGCTCTTGAACCCCATTCTTTTATTTGAATCCCAGTTTTTCAACCAATTCACTAATTTTGTTATCGGACCTTTATTACCACATATTTGTGATATATCAGTTGGTGCATATTTAACAGTCCATAATTTATCTTCGTCTCTAACCATATCTTCTTGTTTAATGGATTTACCAGAGGCTTCTGCTTGTTTGATTCTGGCTTTTTTCAATTTTTCCTCTTTTAACATAGCTTCTACTTCTCTTTTTGTTTTTTCTTCCTCCTCTTTCAATTTTTGTCTTGCCTTCTCTGCTGCAGTCCCGGCTCCGCCCTCTTCTGGCATCCCTGCTATTAGTTGTTTAAAACCTTCTTCATCTATTGCCTTAATCTTTAGTTGTCTAATTTTCTCCACTTTTCTAGGCCCTGCATCGTCACCTAATACTACTACTGATGTCTTGCCAGATATAGATTTCGTGACTCGTGCACCATATTTTTTGGCTAAACTTTCTGCTGCACCTCTTTCAATTGTAGGCAATACACCGGTGAAAACAATCGTTAAACCTAACAGGCAATTTGGTGAACCTTCAGGAAAATCGCTCGGTGTTTCTCCAGTACCCTCCACATCTTGAGTCCCACGCGCTCTAAAATCAAATTTAGCATCTTCTTTGACATGAACGCTATTTAGGTCAAGAGATGGGATTTTAGCTAGCACCTCTTCCGCGGTGAGTTTATGTTTGGAAACATTTGCAGGAACTGTAAAGTTTTCGTCTACTCTAATTGCTTTAGAGGACACATTTTCTTTTTTTATAGAATTGATTGATTGTTCTCTATTCTTTATAGGGACAATAGGTATTGGCTTAAAAACAAAAGGCTGATTTTCTTTTGTTTCAGTGGTTTTATCATGCTGATCATATGTATCTTTAGACACTGAAACTTCTTTATTTTTTTTCCTCTTTGGTGAAGGTGAATCTATGATTATAGTGTCTGGTTCTTTTAATCTTCTCTTTTTGGATTGCAATTCTAAAAGATCTTCATCATCATCATCATCTAGATCGATTATATCATGTTTAGTAGTTGTAGTTGTAGTTGCAGGTACAGTAGCTGCCCTAGCGGGTTTTTTGGTGTTTGATATGGTACTCTTTGAACCTGATTTCCTCCCCTTACCAAAGAAGTCAGTGATATCTACCATTTTGTCATCACACAAATTAATAGGGTATGTTACCTTTCCTCTAGTTATAATACGACAATCCGTATCAATTACTCCAACAGAAAAAAAAATAAAACAAAAAATATATAGAGAGAGTCAAAGTTTCTCTTAAGATGATTATACAGCACAGTGTTAACTATCTGCTTGTAATTGCAAATAATATGAGCTTACATATATGATTATCACATTTCCTTCAATGAGATCACCTTCTAATCCTTTAATGAAATCAAGATTTTCCATTAGAAGTATGTTTTTATTCTCTTTTCAACTGAGAAGTTAAAAAAAGAAAAAGTTTTGATGTCGTTGTGGGTTTTTGATTTTTTTTAATTTTTTTTTCTTTTCTTTTAAATTCACATTTCTTTCATTCATTTTTGATGTAAGATGGCAGGATAAATGGAGGAAGACACATGTAGAAGATATTAAGTGAGCGAGTAAGTGAGTCTGACTATGTGTATGTATGTCTGTTATATGCGTATAACAGAATATCAACCTTCTCTACTGGTCAATGTGCCTTCTCACCTATAATTTAATCATTGGGAAAAAAAAAAGAGTGTTTGGTTGTAAGGTTTAATGAGAAGTTACTAATAGCAGAATGGGTAAAAATAAAAAGAAGGGAAACAAGAAGAAAAACAGCCATGTTCCAACTAACATATCTGCAGAAAATGATAATCCGAAACATAATGACAATGGTATAAATGATGTCTCTTTAGTAGACAAAAAGGTGTCGTCTAATATAGACAATATTGATGAAAAGAATAATGTTGAGGATGCTCCTCAAAATGGAGATGAGAAAGAAGAAAAGGAAGAAGGACAGCAACAAAAGCAAGAAGAACATATACCAATTAAAAATAATACGGATGATAATGATATAAAAGATGTGGATACAAAGCAACAAGGCTCAGAGGAAATAATGAATAATAAAGAGGAAACTGAAGTTCCAGAATCACAATTGAATACAGATCAAAATAATAATTCAAAAGACTCAAATCTCGTATTAGAGTTGGAAAAAGTTAAGAATGAACGTGATGCTTTGGAAAATCAATATAACACATTGTTAAGTAGGATATCCGCAATGAAAAATGTCTTTAGTAAGATGAAAGAATCCCAACACGAGTTAGAAACTGTTCAAGAACAGTTAACTGAATATGAATCGCAAAACACTAAGATGAAAAATAAACTTGCATCTATGACCAAAGATAATGAAGAATTAGTCCATACTATAACTACGCTAAATAAAGAATTGACTACTTTGGAGAATGATTATGAGATCCTCCAGAATAGATGTGATGAATATGAAAATATTATTAGTGAATATGAAACGAAACTAGAAGATCACGACAACAGGAATGATTATCAGATAAAAGAATATGAATCCAAGATAAATCAGTTGAACGATGAGATTGAAGAATTGACAGTAATTGTAGAGAATAATAAACAAGATTCAAGAGATTTAAAAGATGAAAGGGAGGAATTAAAATCTAATCTGGAGATTCTTCAAAAAAGTGAAGGTCAATTAAAGGAGACTCTAAATGAATTAGAAACCACTATTCAAAATAATGAAAATCTATTTAAAGAAGAAATAAAGGAAAAGGATCAACAGATTAAATCCTTACGGATTCAGTTGGATAATAGTATTGAGAATGAAAAAGTATCTTCTCAGCAAATTAAAAATTTACAATATGAGGTAGATAAATCAAAAGAAATAGCAGAATTAAAGGATAAATTCGAAAAGGAGAGTAAAGAACAAGCTTTACAGATTGGCAAATTAAGACACGAAGCTATTATATTGAATGAACATTTAAGAAAAGCATTAGGAATGTTAAAACAGTCTAGTGAATCAGAGACAGTTGATAAAGAATTAATATCTAATTTATTAATTTCATTTGTGTCTATTCCAAGAGCAGACCCTAAGAAATTTGAAGTTTTACAATTGTTATCTAATTTTTTAAATTGGGATGATGATAAGAAACAACAAGCAGGATTAATGAATAACCTTAATAAATCTCAAAAAAGAAATGGCTCTGTCTCTAAAACACAAAGTTTTGTATCTTTATGGACAGAATTCTTGGAAAAGGAAAGTGAGTTGTAAATTATTAAATATCAAACATACATATCTAGAGATTAAACGATACTATTTTATATAGATAGATAGAGAGAGATGTATATGCATGTGTATGTATGTATGTATGTATCACATATATATTCAAACAAAAATAAAAAAAAATCAACAAGGCATACACAGAAGAATAAATCAAAGGGAAAAAAAGTAAAAAAAAAAGAGTGATCTTGAGGATAGACATAGTGATACAACACTTATAAGGATCACTCTTTCGTATAATATTGTTTATACTGTTTTAAAAGGTTGTGTAATGAATATATATACACAAATATACATATATATTCTTATATTTATTGGCTGGAGCAGTTAAGAAGAAGAAAAGAAAAAAAAAGAAAATAAGATGCTAAGAAGAACTCTATTAAATCCTACAAACAAATCTATATTAATTCGATTTAGCAGCACATCCAGTAATGAAGCATACAATGGAGTTCTTACTACTTTAAAGAAGGATTTAAAAGCTGCTCTTGTGAATAAAGATGAGATTAAAAAGAATACTATAAGAAATATGATGGCAGCCTTGAAAAATAAGATTATTGATAGCAAGACTCATACTATCGATACTTTTGAGATATATACAACATATGAAAAGATGATCAATCAAAGAAAGGAGTCAATTGTGGAATATACATCAAATAAAAGAGATGATTTAGTTAAAAAGGAGCAAAAAGAGTTAGAAATTATCAAGGAGTATCAAAAGTTACTTCCTGTAATATCTAAAGATGAGTTACACTCGAAAGTTAAGAATTTGTTAGAATCTTTGAAAAAAGAAGATTCTAACATTCAATTGAAAGATATCTTTAACAGAATTGATTGGAAAGTGTTACCATTAGAGTGGAATGCATCTCCAAATATGGTAAAGAGTAACATTGTGGAACAATTCAAAGAAATGTCTAATAAGACCAAATGAACATATAAATATAGTATTTATCTTATTCGCTCTCTTAAATACTTGTAAATATCAAACTATTATCTACAATAGTATATTAATCAAATATCGTAATTTTTAATATTTCAGACTTTCTTATGCTCCATGTCCTACCTTACTCCTATACATCTATATCTCTCATATCTATCTGTGTATACATACTTATATATGCAAACCCGGCTCTTTTAGAGCAGAGATTGACTAGTTAATTTATTCATTAATTAATTAATTGATTCATTGTTTTGTTTAGTCAACACCACAAGGTCATCTTGAACGGTATTTTTCATCTTTTCCTTTTGCTTTCTTTTGAAAATTGTTCAAAGTTAGTCTGCAATAAAAAGCAATATTGAAATCTACAAGAACAAGAAAAGAAAAAGTATTAGATACAAGTTTCAGTATTGTAATACTCTTTCACTGTCTGGCTTCCATTAGTACCTTCTGACTATTTAATAGGGGGAAAAATGTGTAAAAAACATTACTAATAGATTTGTAAATCAAACTTCGATATACAGGTAAACTTATTTTATAATTACACTAATGGTAGCAGTATGTAACAATTAGTAGGAGTAACAGGGAAATATGTATATTAAATATATACTTTAATACTAACAGAAATTTTGATGTTATTTGATTTATAGGTTAATAGGTATAGTGATTTTAATAATAAGGATTTCTATTAAGCTTATAGATCGATGATTTTACTTATTTATTTATTTGTCTATTTACTTATTTTTTATGATTATTTTTAGACTGTAAAGAGGACGGTACGAGTTAAAACAACACAGCATATTTTACCAGATTTGGATCCGGTGGAAGGATTCCCTATGAGAGAATGGTCGATTGAAATTGTTTTATTAGATAAAGATAATAATGAAATTCCATTATCCATCGTTGACAGAGTAGTGTATCACTTACATCCAACTTTTGCAAACCCAAATAGAAAGTTTACAGAACCACCATTTAAAATTGTGGAGCAAGGATGGGGTGGATTTGCATTAAATATCAGTCTTTTTTTGTTGGATAAAGGTGGTGAAAGAAAGATTACACATGATTTGAACTTTCTTAAAGAGGAATATGAAGTAGACCATATAATTTCGGCACCAATTAATATAAATAAACCAAAATTAATGAAAGAATTGGCCAAAAGTGGCTTAGTACCCTCAGAAGAATCGCTTATGAGTAATAAAAGAAAGGCCTCATCAATGTCATCATCTTCTACATCATCGTCTGGAACTACAGCAACAACAACAAATGCAAGTGTTTCTAATAGCAAGGTTTCTGCTGCCAATGGATCCAGTGAACCTAAGACGAAAAAGAGCAAACCTTCAAGTCAGCCAATGATTAAGGGTTCCATTGACATTGAAAGACTTGCGTTTGGTATGACAAAATTGAAGGATGATGATTTAGTAGAAATCGTCCATATAGTAACCAGTAATACAGCACCAGGAATGAATTTTACTAATAATACTGAAGAAGGGGAGTTTACAATGGATCTCTTTAGTTTACCTGAATCTTTACTACAACTTTTGTGGGATTATGTTAAAACACACGCAGAAAAGAAAGATGATAAGGACTCAAAGGATTCGAAAGATAAAGATAGTGAAAAAGAGAAAGAGAAAGAAATTATTTAAGAAAAAGAAAAATAGAGATATTTTTATACAGTTTTATAAATACAAACATATATATTCAAATATATGTATATATAATTGATACTCTATATATCTTTTTTTCTTCACAATTTTATCAAATCTTTTTAACCTAGTTAAAAATAATGAAGGAAAATTAAGAAATTAATAAGAAGATCAAGAAAAAGAGAAAAAAAATATAGAACGCTATATATTGTTTGTGTAATATGTATTCACTCTTGAATTTTGCTCTTTAAATACAGAAGGAGAAGAACATGAATAAGATTCGAACTATTGCATACCATTGTGTTGTAAAATTATAGAAACCCATGAATTGTATTGCATGTTTATTAACACCATGGGACTTGAGATTGTCATAAGAGTGAAAACTCAGCAAATTGTAGTTGAGGAGAGTGAGGACGAGAATGAACTTCCATTAAGAAAATGGATGATTACTATTTGCATGTTAAATAAAGATGGTGAAGAAGTCCCTGCAGATATTATTGCACATTGTATTTATCATTTACACAAGACATTTGAAAATCCAGTACAAAAATATACTGAACCGCCGTTTACTATTATTGAAGAAGGATGGGGAGAATTCAGTATAAAGATCATATGTAAACTTATTGCAAAATCTGGAAAATTTACCATTTATCATGATTTATTGTTTCAGGACAATGCTTATGCAGTTGACTACTCAGTTCAGGTTCCTCTGAATATTGGTAAACTGAGAGCTGTTTTACAGAAAAACTTTACCCTACCTGAGAATCCTATGGAGGGTTTGACAAAAAGTAATAGACCTAGGTTAAGTTGGGGAAAAGTCCTCCCTACATTTGACGAAGATATGATTACAGAATTCACGCAGATTATTCTTAATGACCCATCCGTCAAAGCTGAAATCGATAGACATGATCGAACTGAAAAGGTATATCTGTATTTTGGACAATTTCCAAATGAGTTGTTGGAAAAATTGGTAGAATATACTAATACTGTAAAGAAGAAAAATAAAGAGTTAAAATTACACGAAGGTGAGTCTCTTGCTGAGAAAGATGAATTGATGGAAAATCAGCTGGAAGGATTGATTTAATCAAAAAATGGAATATTTTGACATTGTCAATGGTTTCATGAAAACAATATCATCAAAACGAAGAAATATGTATATAAGTTAAGACAATATATTAATATTTCAAAAATTGTTCAATTATTAATAAAAAGTAAAGTAAAGATTAAAATTTCCCCCTGTGAGTTTGAATTATGTATATATATATTCTTTAAAAAGTTATGTTTTATCTTTTTTTAAAATGGTTCAGCAGCATACGATACTGAAAGCTATTTTTTATATTATTTCTACAAGCATTCGATTGTTTTCGGAAAAACAGCAATTTAAATGGTCTTGGGTATATACAAAAATGGAATATTCATTAATCATATATATTTAGAGTTATTGCCTTTTAATTACTATTTATATTTATCTTGAATCATAATGTTAGTGATGTGATTTTTCTGATCATGAATACGAAGGTGTCCATATTTTCATTATAGTATCCCATGACCCAGTACAGACAGCTAATCCATCTGGGCTGGTTTTTACACCAGTTACTCTATTTGTATGTCCTTCGAGTTTCCCAACTACTTCTGTGTTCAATATATCCCAAACAACACAACCCAAATCTGTATAACAAGCGTACATTAATCTACCAGACTTACTAAAGTCAATGGAAACAACACCTTGATTATCTAAATAACTAGAAGATATTGCAGAAATAGTAGGTGATTTTGGAGTAGTACTATTATACTGCATAGTCGAGGGAGGGTAATAATGTTTTAAGTTATTATATGTATCTGTGATAGTGGTGGTGGTAGTAGTAGTGGTAGTAGTGTTTGTGGTTATAGTGGGATTTACACCTCTTTGATGTTCCAATCCTACAGATAAGGTATAGTTAGCTAAAGAGCAATCCGATCTTAGATCAAACATACTAATAGTACCATCGTCACTCCCTGTAAGAATAGTATTATCACCATGGAAAAACTTGACAGTACTGACATCACTATCGCTTACAAAGAAGTTTTGAACATTTGCTTGCATTCTTGTATCCCATATATATAGATAACCATCAGAACCACAACTAGCAAATATATTATTTTGCTCTATATTATTAGGTAAAGATAAAGCAAGAACATCACCTAAATGATCCGTGTACTCTCTTACTCTTTTAGCTTTTGGAATGTCCCACAATGCGCATGTCATGTCCCCGCTTGCACTGAGTATCTGGGTTTCACCTAAAAAATCGATACTGGAGACATAACCAGTATGTCCCTTGAAGATAGATATAATATTCTGTTGAACTCTGTTTTCCTTTGAAATTTTATATATAGTACAATTATTATTTAGACCAGCACTTGCTACAAGATTTCCTGAGGGCGATATTGCACACGACAGAACCCATTGAGAATCTAACGGAATAGCATGTTGTTTCAAACCGGTTGCAACGTCCCAAACCAGCATAAATCCATCCTGGCTGGCACTTAAAATATTTTTTGAATTTTTACTCCATTGAAAATCTGCAATTTTATTATTATGTCCTTTTAAATTGACAATTGGTTTCAGATTAATTAATTTTTTATTCAATGGTGGAACTTTTCTTGTCATCTCAAATAAATCTGCATCTTGTGTTTTTTTCTTTATTTTATCAATTTGGATATATAAATTTTTGGTTTCTTGTCGTGCAAAATTTATTTTTTGTTGAATATCTTCCTCTATTGATGATATATCTTGGATTATAGGTGTATATTGATTTTTAGAGAAGTCCAATCCTGCAGTTTGCATGATTTTAAAGTTCAACGTAACCAAAAAATAAACGATTGAATAACTAAATGAACTTCTTTTAAGAACGTTAAAGCAATTTACTCTTATTGCCTACTGTTTCGATAATTTTTGAATGTTTTTTTTTGAAAGTTGATGTTGGTATTAGTTTTACAAAAAAATTAGTATCTAATGATAAAATCTTATTTAAAATAAACTAAAAAAGTGATTATTTTATTAAAAAGGTATGAAGTTACAGTAATAAAGAAAAAAGAATGAGGGTAAATAAAAATTGATAATAGTAGAAAATAATGGTATCCATACCAAAGTCATATGAATAATTTAGAAATATCTATTGATATTTGATTATTTATTTAATTTTCTTTTTAAAAAAATGTCATTATATTCTGTATGTTTTATATCGTAATATATTTTTTTAAAAAAAAAATGTAGAAACCTCAAAAAAGTTGGTGTCACCTCCAAAAAAACAATGTATTATGCCATGGCAAAAGAGCTATATATAAAATAATGGCTCTTTAATTTATTTATAATATGTATATCTACATCCAGAGACGGAAAGTTTCAGTATGTTACATCAACCATATGTGATTTGAATAGTTGTGTAATATGAATAAAGCAGATTTATTAATCATACTTCGAGCACATGAACTAAAAAAATAGAAAAGATAATATCATTTTAATAATATTATATTTGGGTTACAGTACTTCTTTATTAGATTAGCTCTCTAGATGTTAGTTGTTCTGGTATTCTTATATATTTATTAAAATGTATATCAGAGTTATGGTACACCCATAACAAAAGTTTTAACAATATAATATTATTGTAGTCATTAGTGGTACATGTTTTTTTGAGCAAATATTTGCATTTCTATTTAAAAAGGTGTTTTTTTTTCTTTTTTCTTTCATTCTTCTTATAAAATTAATGTTCGATGATTGGAAATAATATTTACTTTATATAATTGTTTTTATTCATTTTTCTTTTTTTAATATAAAGACTAAATAAAAATAATTATAATATGATATAACAGTAATTATTGTCATTCCATCCCATAGATTAAATATTTTTGAAAACATATTTACTAGTCATTTAATGATTCCTAGCCCTTTGTATTCTTTATAGTATCTTTTTTATTAAAAAATTTTGGCTACAAAAAAGAAGAAAAGAGCAAAACGTTTCAGATATCTCTTACCAAAAACGGAAATTAATCAAATCATCTTTTTTTGTTAAAAAAAAAAACATAAAATATTCTTCTTTTTCCCTATTTTGATATTTATTCCTAATTAGTATAGTGTATCTCGTTTGAGAATTTGAGTTTATTCTCTTCTATCGAAAGAAACAACAACAAAGCAAATAAATAATAACTCTTGAGTTGGAAAATCGATTATAAAGACATCAACTATGATCATTTAAAGAAGACGAAAGGAAAAGTAGTTAGGAACCTACCACAAATAAGCTAAAGATAAAAAAAATAACAACTAAGATATAATTACACTTCATTAACAATAGACTACCATAGGATTATTCTATAAATAGGGTTACAGTAATGGCCAACCCACATATAAAAGTAGATATGGTAATACAACTCAGAGGCTTTGTTACAATGAGGCCTATACTAGGTGGATCGTCACCAATTAATACATCAACTAGAAGTGTTTTATTAAGAACAACAACATCCAGATATCATTCTTTTGTATTCCCACTAAAATCCTTTCAGATGATCCAGTATTTCCATCTTACATCAAGAAACATGAAAAATTTATATAGCAGGAATCTTCAAATTATCACAACTAAAAGATTTATTTCAATTTTCCCCAAAATTATTAGTAAGATAGTTAGAGTTCCGGTATATATGGGTGGTGGTATGGCAGCAGCAGGATCATATATTGCGTATAAATTTGAAGAAACTACAAATTTTACTATGGATAAATTAGCTCAATTAAAAGACTTTTCTGATTCAATGAAGGATAAGTTTCAGAATATTTTCTCTAAAGATGAATCCTATAATGGGGGGTCAGGATCAAATAGTGACAGTGGCAGTGGAGGTGATGGAATACCTTCTGCTACTTTACTTGCTGCCTTAACAGATGAGGAAAGAAATGAACTAGAAGCTGAACAACGAGAAAGGAAACTTCTTGAAGAAGCAGCTTTAGATGGGGCTGATTCTGATGATTCTGATGAAGATTTAGCAGATACAACACAAGATGACATGTTGAATTTAACCAAACAAATGATTGAAATTAGATCAATATTAAGTAAAATCGACTCAACGTCTTCACATCTAACATTACCTTCGATTGTAGTCATCGGTTCACAATCCTCAGGGAAATCCTCCGTCTTGGAAGCTATCGTTGGTAAAGAATTTTTGCCTAAAGGCTCTAATATGGTTACACGTAGGCCTATTGAATTGACTTTGGTTAACATCCCTAATTCATCG